>NW_006159889.1:173866-188569 GCF_000334495.1 Tupaia belangeri chinensis
CTGCGACAGCCAGCAGGATAGTCAGCAGCCTCCACGCGCCAGCAGCCATCGCCTCTTTAGACCTAACGGGACCGCTCGTTCCCGGCTGCCCAGCCCGAAGACCCACCCCCAGCCAGGCCACGCCCCCATCTAAACCACGCCCCAAGCCTGGTGGCGCATGCCCAGAAGGCTTCCACCTCCTCCAGCTTTCCAACGAGCTGGACCCCGCCCCTCAGCGGAACCCTGAACGCCACCCGAGCTCCGCCTCGGAACGCAGCACCCTCAGCCCGCCGCCCAATGGCCAAGGAGCGTGGAAGCTCCGCCCACGAGTCTTTATGCGCCTGCTCTTCCGGCTCTCGCAGACTTGCTGCAGGGGTGTACTGATTGGGTAAGGTGCAGTCATGGAGGGCGCTGTCGCACCTGAGCAGACCGAGGGGGTCGAGGAAAGTCGCGGAGTGCAGGTGGTGGCGGAGCCAGGAGGTACGCGGGGCGAGAGCCTGCCGGGGGAAGGAGGCCCTGGCGGGGCAGCTAGACTCCGGAGCTCCCGGGAGGCCGAGGACGGTCGCTCACGGCCTGTGTTCCTGGGTGTGTGTCGCAGGAGCCCTGGTGGAGCTCACCCCGACCCCCGGCGGACTGGCCCTGGTGAGCCCCTACCACACCCACCGGGCCGGGGACCCCTTAGACCTCGTGGCGCTCGCAGAGCAGGTGCAGAAGGTGAGGAGGCACAGCCGGGCCGTGACTGTTCACGTTTGACCTGAGTCTTTCGCTTGACCATCACCGTCCCTTGGTGTGGGGTAGCATTTGTTCTTGTCTCCCTTTTACAGATGAGGAAAACCGACTGTCACTGAGTTGGCCTGATTCAAACTCTGATCTTCTGACACCAAAGAGTCCTTCAGCTGCAACTTGAGTGTCCATCCTCTCCCTGTAGGAAGGTTTGCACAGCACTTTCAATATTCATTGTCCCATTTGTACCTTCCAGTGCCCTGTAGGTAGGCAGTACAGACGTTATTCTTCTAATTAGAAACACTGAGAAAGTTTTCAGGGAAGTTTCAAGAATCTTCTTCCTCAAACTCTTTAGGGATGCAAAATACACTTATTTTAAGCTGCTTTCCCTAAGATCTTTGTTACCTAAGAGTTGTAGAACTCAACATGATCTAGGAGGGCAAGTTTTGTCTTACACTGCAGTTCACTAGGCACGATATTCCCAAGTCCAGTGCCTAGACACTGATTGCCAAAATAAATCAAATGAGGGGATACACATAACAGAAAGCATTGGAAGTTGGGACACATGAATATTTTTCTTTTTTAGAATTATTTATTTATTATTTAAAAATTTGCTGTAGGCTTGCGTGTTCACCAGAGAGAGACAGAGAAGGGGTGAGAGAGAGTGAGAGGGAAAGTGAGAAAGCAAACTTCAGATCTGACACTCCAACCACAGTCAGCCATATGAGAGTCTAGTACCTTAACCACCTGGCCACCTGCTGGCCCATAAATAAATCTTTTTTTTTTTTTTTCTTTTTTTGGAGAGGTTTTTGCTATAGGGCACGTTGCCAGAAAGACACAGAGAGAGAAAGACAGAAAGCGAGAAATCACCCCCTGGGGGGAGGTTGGCCATGCCGTAATCTCTTCTTCTCCATTCTCCTCTCTTGGGTGTGCACGCACACGCACCCGGCGTGAGTTTAAGTCACCAGGTCCAGAATTTGAACTACGGTCAACCACATGGAAGTCCAGCGACATAGCCATTATGCTAACTGCTGGTCCCAATAAATCTTAATCCCCACTTTTAGTATTAACTTGCAGTGCAACTTCACGCAGATTACATCTCTCTGGACGTCAACTTCTTTATTTGTAAAATGAGTTTGAAGTAGAAGAGTTCAGAGATCTAAAGCTCTGACATTACTCAGTGCAAGATCAAGTGCTGCACACCTGGTGTAGTCATACTGCGATCCTTTGAACATGTGCACACATGTGCCTGGCATGTTCATCAAGCTACTGGGGCTGGGATTCATACTGCAGTTGGCCATATCGGATCCTCTCTCCACAGAGCACTTAACCACTGTGCTATCAGGCTGGTCCTCTACTGTTTTGTTTTCACAGAGAGACCTCCAGTAGGGCCTTCATACCAAGATCTACACTCCCCCCCTCAGCCAGCTTGAATCAGTCCCCTCTCTTACCCATACTGCCCCCCTCCATACTCAGGGAGGCCTTGGGACTACAACCTGAAAATGTTTCCCATGTGAGTCTGGTTGAGTTACCACGGTACCACCTCTTGGTCTCGATCTCTCTCCCTCTCTCCTCCTTTTAATTAAGAAAAAGTCAAATAAGAGTCAGCAGATGTGGTGTGGTTAAGGTGCTGGATTCCCATATGGCCAACTGTGGTCTGAGTCCCAGACCTGGTGACTTGAAAATTGCTCCAGGTGCATGTGTGTGCATGTCCAAAATCTTGAGAGGAGACTGGAGGAGAAGAGATTTCAGTGTGGCCATCCCGCTAGGAGGTGTTTTCTTACTTTCCCTTTCACTGTCTCTCTCCAGCGAGCATAGGCACCCTATGGCAAAAAATCTTAAAAAATCTTAAAAAAAAAGTCTGCTTAGGAAAGCTTTAATTCAAATGTTGTACTCTCTCTTTTTAGAGAAGTGGGAGCAAAGTACGACTTTCATGTGTCTATTTAATCAGATCACTCTGGTTGGAGGGAGGCTGCCAGGGTCAAAATCTTGGCCAGACAGCATGTCCACGTGTTGCTGTGTGACCATCATGTTTATTACAGTGACCAGAACTGAAGAAAGAGGGAACACAATTTTTACTTTTCACCCTATAATCTAGTGAAACAGGATGCTTTATTGTGCTGCCTCGCTTCTCAGTATAATCAGTCTTCGTGAAGCTCAAGAAGAAACACTCCAGGGACAAATGAAATCAAACATATCCACTGTCTGTGTAATGCAAGCTCCTTTCTAGCAGGACTGATTGCTGACACCCTGTATGTTAGTGTATGTTTGGAAGCTTGGGAGGCTTAGCACTAGGTGTGGAGTTTGGAGTCAGATCAGTTTGTGTTCCTGTTCTTCAACTATCATTTACTAACTGAGACCTTAGACAAGTTGTCTCACTTCAGGGTCAATATAAAATCTTGAAAGCAAGGTTATCATCTCAAACTCTATTGAGTTGTTGTGAGAATTAAATGTGATAATAAATTAGAAGGCCTTAGTGTGATTGGGCCATGCTAGTGCTTAGTAATTGTAGGTACCATTCCTTTCATTTCAGGTTTGTTTTTTCCCCTTAAAGAATGATTTATTTATTTCGTTATTATTTCTTTTCTAATTTGACCAGAGAAAATGAGAGAGAAAAGGAATGTGAGAAAGCAAACCAACAGGTCTGGGACTTGAACTATGGTCAGTCATGTGGGTGTCCAATGCCTTAACCACCATGGCCACCTGCCAGCCCCTCATTTTGGTTTTAATTAGGCTCTTATGTTTACAAGGAGCAGATTGACTACAACCACTTGAAGAAAAGGGAGATTTATGATAAGGCCACCCCTAACCTAACCTAGGCTCTGCCAACCACCTGTCCTCTTGTGGCTCCTCTGTCCTTGAAACAAATGCAAAAGCTCCTACGTGCACTCAAGGCATTGCATGATCCGTCACTGCCGCCACCCCCACCAGTGTACTTTTTCAGAGAGAGTACGTGTGTATGCCCACCCCATAGGATCTTGATGCTTTGGTTCACCCCCAGCTTCAGCCAACCTTGAATCATGGGCATGTGCCTGCTCAGTGTACTCAGAGAGTGCTCTGGATATGAACCCAGATTCTTCCCACATGGGTCAGCCTCAAGAGCAGTATGTTTTATCGATGCACGACTGTCCAGTCCCTCTGCCCTCCTTTCTAATGTCATCATTCTGCACATCCCCCCTTACTGCTGGCCTGAGAAATACCTGGAAGCTTTTCTTTGGATTTTACCATAGGGCACATGCATTTGCAGAAGACAGAGACACAAAACGAGAAATCACCCCCCTCCCCCGCCCCGGGGAGGGTATATTTATAAAAGAAATGTACTTACCACAGAAAAATGTAAAAGAAACTTTAAAAAACACCCAAAAACAACCATCCCCAGGAGGATGGCCACACTGCAATCCCTTTTCTTCCGTTCTCCTCTTGGGATTTTGGGCATGCATGCTCACACACCTAAGGTGAGTTTGAAGCCACCGGGTCTGAGACTCAGACTGCAGGCAGCCATGTGAGAATCCAGCACCTTAACCACTACTCTACCTGCTGGTTTCACCTGGAAGCTTTACTACAGATTTGTGCATGGCTGGCCCTTTTATTTAGACCCAAGGCAAATGTCACATCATCAAGGAGGCCTTCTGAATGATAGTATTAGAAGTTGAACTTGAGGGACCAGCAGGTGGCGTCATGGTTAAGGCGCTGGATACTCCCACATGGCTGACCACAGTTTGAGTCCTGGACCTGGTGGCTTGCTTTCTCACTTTCTCTCTTTGTCTCTCTGGTCAAATGAAAATAATAAATGAGTGAATAAATAAAATTGAATAAATAATTCTTAAAAAATGTTTAAAAAGGGGGACCAGCAGTTAGCGTAATGACTATGTCACTGAACTCCCATGTAGCTGACCACATCTCAAGTCCCAGACCCGGTGGCTTAATCTCATGCTGGGCGCGTGTACATGCATGCCCAAGATCCCAAGAGGAGAATGAATGAGAAGGGATTGAGGCATGGCCATCCCCCCGGGGGGTGATTTCTCACTTCCCATCGCTCTGTCTCTCTTTCTGGAGAGCGCACGTGCCCTATAGCAAAAACCTCTCCAAAAAAATTTTTTTAAAAAGGTGCGTAATTAATTTTTAAAAATTTGACATTCAAATGTAGTATACATATGCTGGTTAATTTCCTTATGAACCTCAAAAGACGAATTTGAAAAAAAATGAAATTACATTATCAGGTTCTGTTAAATTGTTACATGTATCTTGTTTAAATTTCATTTTTGGGGGGGGCTTGGGAAAAAGTTTTTGCTATAAGGCACTCACCAGAAAGACAGAGACAGAGAGACAGAAAGTGAGAAATTAACTCCTAGGGGGCATAGCCATGCCACAGTCCTTTCTCCTCTGTTCTCCTCTCAGGCTCTTGGGCATGCATGCACATGCACCCGGCGTGAGTTAAAGCCAGTGGGTCCGGGACTCAAACCACAGTTGATTATGTGCAAGTCCAGCAACATAGCCATTATGCCAGCTGCTGGTCCCTGCTTATTTTATCTTATATATTATTATTACTTATTTTTTAATTTGACCAAAGAGAGAGAAAGGGAAAGTGAGAAAGCAAGCTGCCATGTCCTGAACTTGAATTACAGTAGACCATGTGAGAGTCCAGCACCTTTACCACCACAACAGCTGCTGAATCCATGACCGAGACTGCAGTTGGCCATGTGGAATCCAGCCCCTTAACCACCAGGCTGGCCTCATCCTTCCTCAACCCAAAGTTTGGTTTTCTCTCACCTGCAGGCTGATGAATTCATCCGAGCAAATGCCACCAACAAGCTGACTGTCATAGCTGAGCAAATCCAGCATTTGCAAGAACAAGCCAGGAAGGTAAGGAATGACTTTGGACACACTTTCATTTTCTTCCTTTAATTCACAGGCTTAGTGTTTATAATTGTTGTCACTGGGACCAGCACATGGCTT
This sequence comes from Tupaia belangeri chinensis, assembly GCF_000334495.1. Classification (NCBI taxonomy): domain Eukaryota; kingdom Metazoa; phylum Chordata; class Mammalia; order Scandentia; family Tupaiidae; genus Tupaia; species Tupaia belangeri. The sequence continues at coordinate 179,525 of NW_006159889.1, forward strand.
AATGGTTATGTTGCTGGACTCTCATGTAGTTGACCACAGCTCGAGTCCCAGATCTGGTAGATTAAAACTCATGCCAGGTGTGTGTGTGTGTGCAAAAAATTCTAAGAGGAGAATGGAGGAGAAGGGATTGCAGCGTGGCCATTCCCCCAGGGGGTGATATCTCACTTTCTGTCTGTCTTTCTCTCCAGTGAGTGCACATGCCCCATAGCAAAAGAAATCTCTAAAAAAAGAAAAAAGTCGTTGTAACTTACTTACCTTTAGTATTATACCGCCTAGAAATGAAGGGGTGTTGAGTAAATTAGAAGGAGTAAGTCTAAGAAGTTAAGTATACATTGAAAAACAAAACAAAACAAAAAACAGGGGAAAGTTTAATGAGATAAAGCACTTGAGGGGAAATACATATTTATAAAAGAAATGTACTTACCACAGAAAAATGAGAAAGAAAATTAAAAACCTCACAAAGCCAATACTACTCAACATTTTGAAATACAATTCTTGTAAAGCCTTTTTTTTGGGGGGGGGTGAGGGGCTGTAGGGCGTATGAGCTTACCAGAAAGACAGAGACAGACAGACAAAAAGTGAGAGATCATCCTCCAGCGGGGGATGGCCATGTCACAATCCTTTCTCCTTCACTCTCCTCTCAGGATCTTGGGCGTGCACGCATATGCACCTGGTGTGAGTTTAAGCCACCAGGTCTGGGACTTGAACCACGGTCAACTACATGGGAGTCCAGCGACATAGCCATTACACCATCTGCTGGTCTCTAAAGGCATTTTTATAACATAATAGCATAGTTTAATTTTTGTTTCTTCAGAATCATCTAGATTCCAGTAGTGATTCATTATTCTGTGGGCCACAAGATTCTAAGCACTGAACAATTTCCTATTTATTTATTTATTTATTTTTAAAGGTTTTGGCCATAGGGCATATGCACTTGCCAGAGAGAGACAGAAAGAAGAGAAATGAGAAATCACCCCTGGGCATTCTGCATCCCCTTCTCCTCTGCTCTTCTCTCAGAATTCTGGTCACATATGCATGTGTGCCTGGAGTGATTTCCTTTCTTTCTCTCTCTTTTTCTTTTTAGAATTATTTATTATTACTATTATTAATTTTTTTTTTTTTTTTTTTGAGAGAGCGAGATTTTTGCTATAGGGCACCTGCACTCTCTGGAGAGACAGAGGGACAGAAAGTGAAAAATCATCCTCTGGTGGGAGGGCCACACCACAGTCCCTTCTCTTCCATTCTCTTGGAATCTTGGGCATACATGCACGTATGCCGGGTGTGTTTTAAGTCACCAGGTCCAGGACTTGAATGGCGGTCAGCTATGTAACTGCTACACCATGTGCTGGTCCCATATTAGTATTATTTTTTAATTTGATCAGAGAGAGACAGCGAGAAGGAAAGTAACAAATCAAGCCATCAGGTCCAGGACTCGAACTGCAGTCAGCCATGTGGAAGTCCAGCGCCCTACTACCACACCACCTGCTTGCCCTAGAGGGATGTTAAAGCCACCAGGTCTGATACTAGAACTGCAGTCAGCCACGTGGGAATCTAGCACCTTAACTACCACATTACCAGCTGGCCCCCTCCAATTAAAACAATTTTTTTTTAGTCATGATAGCGTAGGCACACACAAGGGTGGCTGTACAGTTGACAGGGTCTCCTCATCCACGGTCCCCTTCCTACAGTCCTCCTCATCAAGATTGCTTCCTGTGTTTTCAGGCCAACCCAAGGGTCTGGACCAGAGGTTGGCCATGTAGTTTCCAAAATTTGCTTGGAACGTTCACTAAATATAAGTGCCTATTTCTTCTGATACCTAATTTGTTGCATCTGTGTGGTTCATAGGTACTGGAGGAGGCTCATAGAGATGCCAACTTGCACCACGTGGCTTGTAATATGGTGAAAAAACCTGGCAACATTTACTACCTTTATAAGCGGGAGAGTGGCCAGCAATACTTTTCCATTATTTCTCCAAAGGTGAAAACTTTTATCCTTTGCCGTCGCCTTTAAGGAATTCTTGGCATGTATGTGTGAAAATGTAGGTCTGCAGGTGATAAATGGTGTCCTGGAAAACGGGAGTGTGTGAGCCCAGACATGACTGTCAGTCACGTGCTCCAGGTTTTTCACTCATTGTCTCTGTCAAGGGGGGATCTGGTGTGTAATATAACTGCTTTCCCAGAATGGTTCTGACTAGTCTCAACTGAAAAGCCAAAAACATTAGCAGCCTAAGTAGGAAATGAGTTTGTTTACCTCTGCCCTGCTCAGAGCCAACTCCTTTGCCTTCTCTAGGAGTGGGGGACGAGTTGCCCGCATGACTTTCTTGGCGCCTACAAGCTACAACATGACTTGTCCTGGACTCCATACGAGGACATTGAGAAGCAAGATGCTACAATCAGTCTCATGGGCAAGTTGCTGAGCCAGTCGGTGGCCCTGCCTCCATGCACCGAGCCCAACTTCCAAGGACTGACTCAGTGAGAGTCCTCTCTTGACAGAACAGCTCTCAGGACAAGGACTCGGCCGTCACCTCCCTGTTGCCCCCATTCTGTGCTTTGAGGGGAGGTGTTTTGAGAATTGAGAGCATGTGGTGAGTCATGAACTTCTTGGAAGGAAACGCTGTGAATGTAAATGTTGTCGTTATTACTTTTAGGTGGGGTGACAATGAATTGCATCATTCTCTTTGAGACCCTCTGTAGGCCACAGATACCCACCAGAGTATTGACCAGTGGGTCTTCCTTTTTCTCTGTCTTCCCTCAAGTCAGAGCAGGAGAGAAAGAAGAGTTCTATCTTCCTACAAAAAGGCCGGCACAGAGAACTGTCCCAGTCTGTTCACAGCTACCATCACTTACGGCTGGGGCTGAGGTTTTACCGCAGTTGGTCAAATCCAGCTTCAATAACGTCTGGGAACAAGGATGTTGGGTAATGGAGGGTGATACTTTAAGAAGAAAAAACTTATCTCTCGATCATTAAAAAAATAAAACCCAAATGGTGTGGCTGGACTAGAGGGTGTGATTGTGGAATTTCTGTACTGTTGGTAGGGTTTGGCTTGCCCCTTTGTTGTTTTCACTTTGTTAGAATGACTGGAGAATCTGAGGCAGCAGCTTAGGCCAGGGTTGGGAAGGTCATCCTCTAACCTTCTCGGAAGGAATGAATTTTTTAAAATTGTCAATGAGCTATGTGTGCATCAGAGAAAGAGTGAGTGAGAGAAAAAGGACCCACCCAGTGAGGTGTGATCATGCTGTAATCTCTTTTCCTCCATTTTGAGCTATGTAAAATAATGTATTGCCCAACAGGTAGCATCTTAGACTTGAAAAAGCTTGATTTTTTTTTTTTTTGAGAGGTTTTTGCTATAGGGTGCATGCCCTCGCCAGACAGACAGAGAGAGACATAGAGACAGAAAACGAGAAATCACCTCCCAGAGGGGATGGTCACGCCGTAATCCTTTCTCCATTCTCCTCTCAGGATCTTGGGCATGCACGCACACGCGCCCGGCGTGAATTTTAAGCCACTGGGTCCGGGACGCGAACTGCGGTCGACTACATGGAAGTCCAGCGACATAGCCATTACGCTAACTGCTGGTTCCAAAGCTTGATATTTTGAAAGTATAGTAGATTACCATTTGTTAACTAATAAAGTATGGGGTGGAGATGAGTAAGGGGAAAGAATCTTAAGATCATGCTTGAAGGGAACAGCAGTTGGCATAGCAAGCGGTTACGTCTCTGGACTCCCATGTGACTGATTGTGGCTTGAGTCCTAGACCTGGTGCCTTCAGAATCACACTGGATGCGTGTGTGCATGCCCAAGATCGCGAGAGGAGAGTGAAAGAGAAGGGATTGCAGTGTGGCCATCCCCCCTACTTTCTCTCTCATTGCGACTGACTATCTCTCTCTAACAAGCGCACGCACCCTAAGGCAAAAAAAAAAAAAAACTTAAAATTTCTGGCTTAACATGGATGGTGGGGATCCACTGAACAGAATTGAGATACTTTCCAGAATAATTAGTGCTCCGTGTTTGCTTCAGTAGTTCAGGTTCTCACCTCCAGATTCAGTGGGGGTGAGAGACAGTTGACTGTAGCTTCTTTTCTCCACACGAGGGGCCCGGAAGGAGAAAAGGAGAACTTGTGTCCTTACCTTCAGTCAGTCCACAGACTTTGGGAGGTTTAGTGTTGTAGACACAAAGCCGGTAAATGCTGTTTGGTGAGCTTTTATTCTGCCAGGCACATTCATTACCTCATTCAATCTCCACATAACCCATCTTCTCTGGGCTACATGGTAGTCCTGTTTTACGGAGTAGGCCATCTGCTCAAAGGTTCAGAAACGTCCATGGGTACATAGAAGGTGGTAGAGGTTGAATTCAAGCACAGTCCCATTGACCATAACCTTGATCACGTTTTGGCCAGTTAGGACCGTCTTAGGGGATCACAATACGGAGCTGTAAAGAAGTCAGATTACTGCAGTAATAGAGTAGAATGGGTATACCAAATGTATAGGGAGAGTTGAGGGTTTAGAGATAGGCATGCAGAGGGTGTAGACTGAGGCTCTGAGAAGTAACTTGTCTAAGTTCATATGACTCCTAAGCAATGGAGCCTGAGTCTCCAGCATCAAAGCCCCTGTGCAAAAGAGGCATTTATTATTATTATTACTAGAATTATTTATTTAACTTTATTTATTTATTTATTTAGAGGGACAGAGAGAGAGAGAGAGAGAGGAGAGAGGGAAAATGAGAAAGCAAGCTGCCAGGTCCAGGACTTGAACCACGGTTGGCCATGTAAGAGTTCAGTGCCCTTAACCACCACACTACCTGCTGGCCCCAAGATGCATTTATTCTTTGCGGAGCTATAGAGTTTGAAGGAAGGAACTACTAAGTGCTGGAGAAAATAGATCTGAAGTATCAGCATTGATTCAGTGACTACTCCCTACTTGAAAGCTTTTTCTTCGTTTTGATTTGGAGTATTAGCTCATTTTTCACCGTCTTCACTGACTACCTTTCTGCCTTCTGACCTTCCTCTTCCTGACACTTACACTCTGGCCACGCCCTTGGCCCTCTCTCTCTCTCTCAGCTGGGAGAGTAATCCATTCCCAAGGCTTCACATACTGTCTATATGCTGCTCACTCATAGCCGTGTCTCCATCCCAGATCTATCCCCGTGTTTCCTGCACATATCTTTGTCTAAGTCTTACTTGACATCTCTGGAATATAATAATCATAGTAATTACAGATTTAATGGTTACATCACTGGATTCCCATGTAGTCAACTGCAGTTCAAGTCGCGGACCTGGAGGCTGAAACCTCATGCCAGTGCATGTGCATGTGTGCCCAAGATCCTGAGAGGAGAATGGAGGACAAGGGATTGACATGTGGCCATCCCCCCGGGGGGAGGGTTGATTTCTCGCTTTCTGTTTCTCTCTCTCTCCGGCGAGTGCACGTACCCTGTAACAAGAATCATTTTCAAAATAAAACAGGTTTAGTGGGTACAAAACTAAATTTTGAGTTTAGTTGCACTAAAGCCTGTGCACTCTCAGTCCTCTGTTTCCATCAGTGCCTGTCACACTGCTGTTAAGGCCAGAAACCCAAGTCATCCTTGATTCCATTCGTTCTCCCCACTCGAATCAGCACGTCTTAGCCTTCGAAATACATCCCACATCCTGGTGCTGCCCACCCCCCCACAGCCCCCTCCCACATCCCAGCCCCACTTGGTCCAAGCCACTAAAGTCTTAGACTGGACGCCTGCAGAGCTGTCCAGCTTGCCTCCCTGCGTCCATCCCAGCCTCCACAGAGACTATCAACATCTTCTAAAACTGTAAGTCAGATTACAACACCTCTATTAAAAACACCCCAGGTCAGGTGGTGGTGTGGTGAAGGCAGCTGGACCCCACATGGCTGACTGTGTGGTTGGAGTCCCAGACACAGTGGCTTGAAAAACATGCCAGGAACGTGTGTGTGCCCACAATCCCAAAGGGAGGGCGAAATGGAGAAGGGATTTCAGTGTCACCATCCCCCATGGAGGTGCTTTCTCATTTCTCACTCTTACTCTCTCCTTCTGGCACATGCACACATCCAATGGCAAATTAGGGGAAAAAAAAGAAACCCCAAGACTTTCTCATTACACTTAGAATAAAATCCAAGCTTCTTGCCAAGAAGCTTGACCTGCCACTCTCAGTATGCACATATTCCAGCTGTTCTTCCCACCCACCAAGCCCATTCTCACTCCAAGGCCTCTGGGCTGTAAAGGGCGTTCACATGCCACATTTGTTAGGGACACTTCCCCCAAGAGCTTCGTGTGGTGTGTGCCTTCTCGTTTAGCCCCCTGCTCAGATGTCACTCCCCTGATCACCCTGTCAGCTATACCAGCTCCTCAGTCAGCAACTTCTGGTCCTGTTGTTTTCTGTAGCACCTGCCATGACCCAAAATGATTGACTTCTTGCCGTTCTCCCTTACTTGAGTGGATGTTCCCTGAGGCCAGAGACTGCTGTATCACTAGCACCTAAAATAGTGCCTGGCATATAACAAGTGCTGTGAATGATTGAGTGAGTGGGTGGATCGCTGGAGCTTGGTCTGCACTTACATCCTGCAAAGGCTCTAAGTGAATGCCCTTAACAGAAATATAATGTGATCCACGTGTGATCTGTAATCTTCTGGATGTGGTAGTGTGGTAAAGGTGCTGGACTCCCAAAGAGCTGACTGCGATTTGAATCCTAGACCTGGTGGCTGGAAACACATCAGGTACGTGGTGTGTGCATGCCCAAAATCCCAGGAGGAGAAGATAGAAGGGATTGTGGTGTGGCCATACCCACTGGGGAGTGATTTCTCTGTCCCTGTCACTGTCTCTGTCACTTTCCAGGGAGCACACATACCCTATCCTGTCCCTGTCACTTTCCAGGGAGCACACATACCCTATGGCAAAAAAAAAAAAAATTCTAGACCCCCACATTAAAAACGTAAAAAAGAGGGGCCAGCAGGTAGCATGGTGGTTAAGACATGACTCCCACATGACTGACCATGGTTCATATCCCACATCCAGTGGCGTAAAACTCACCCTAGGCTCATGTACATGCTTACCTAAAATTCTGAAAGGAGAAAGGATTATGGTGTGGCCATCTTCCCAGGGGGTAATTTTTCAGTTTGCCTCTCTCTATTTCTCTGGTGAGTGTACACGCCCTATGGCAAGAACATTTTTAAAAAAGTAAAAATAAACAGGTGAAATGACCTTTAATAATACAGTTTATCTAACGTACTATATCCAAAATATTAGCATTTCAACAAATAAAATATTACGGAACCAGCAGGTAGAGTAATGCTTACATCTCTGGACTCCCACACAGCCTACTGCAGTTTGAATCCTGGTCTTGGAGGCCTGAAACTCATGCTGGACACACGTGTATGCGTGCCTAAAATCCCGAGAGGAGAATGGAAGAAAAAGGACTGTGGCATGGCCATCCCCCTGGAGGGTGATTTCTTGCTTTTCATTTCTCTGTCTCTGTCTTTCCAGTGAGCACACATGCCCTACAGTAAAAATCTCTTTAAAAGAAAGTAAATATTACTAGTTATTTTACATCCTTTTAAAAAAGCTAGGAATTCAAACTCTGGTGTGTGTGTGTATTTTTTCCTCCTCTGTAGGGCACATGCACTCACCAGATAGTGACAGAGACAGACAGAAAGTGAGAAATCACCCCTTAGGAGAGATGGCCACGTTCTTCCATTCTCCTCTTGGGGTTTGGGGCATGCACACCAAACACACCATGTCCAGGACTTGAACTGCGTGGTCAGCCATGTGGGATCCAGAGCCTTAACCACTGCACCATCTGGCTACCTCTTCTGCTCTAGTTTTTAGTTTGCCAAGGAAATGGACCTTAGGGTAGGAAGAAATAAAGAGAAGCACATAAACAGTCGAAGTTAGTCCAAGTCAGGCTTGGGCCTGTAGCTCCCCTCTAGCTGTCTTCATCCTGGCTCGCTCTTGGTTTCGCAGACACCCTAATGCAGACTTGTGTCAGGTCTCTGCCTCACTAATGGTGTGCGTTTCAGTAAAATCAACCCTCTGATCCCCGATTTCCTTTTCTTTTTTTTTTTTTTTTGGAGGGATTTTCACTGTAGGGCGCGTGAACAGACAGAGAGAGACATAGAGACAGAAAGCGAGAAATCACCCCCCAGGGGGGATGGTCACGCCGCAATCCCTTCTCCTCCATTCTCCTCTCGGGATCTTGGGCACGCAGCAACACGCACCCGGCGTGAGTTTTAAGCCACCGGGTCCAGGACGTGAACCGCGGTCGACTACGTGGGAGTCCAGCGACATAGCCATTACGCTAACTGCTGGTTCCCCCCGATTTCCTTTTCTGCAGAGGGGGACCAGTAATAGCTGCACAGGAGTTAAGTTCCAGTAAGATGATGATAATGCCTGTCTGTCCAGCACCTAGCAGTGCCCCCTGCCTGATAGCCACTCCGGAAGCACACGGGGTCTGGTCCTCCTGTTTCCCCTGCTGGTTACAAGGAGAGGCAGTGTCACTGGCCCTCCTAGCCCCACCCTGAGCTTTGCATGTTCTGCAGGGACCTGGTAGCTGCTGCAGCTCCGTGTTGCATTAGGTCATGCTGAACCATATGGGGCAGATGAGGGTGGTACCTAAAAGCCCACTGCAAAGATTCCTTCTGTTGTGCTTCCAGTGGCCAAGCGTGGACACCTCAGAGATGCCCTCGCCTCCTCCTGGGCTCACACCTGGGGATTCCACTCACACTGGCTCCTGGGCGGCTGCCCTGCCATTCTGTCTCTCACTCAGTATTGCAGATCTCTCTTCCACAGTGACTGTCAGAATTCTCTTTCTGAAATGACCCAACTGGTCACTTCCCTATGTACAAATGTATCTTCAAGATTGAGTCCAAATTCCTTAGCTTGTCATCCACCCAGCAGGTCTAACTCTATGCCTAAGCTTTTTTTTTTTTTTTTTTTTTTTTTTTTAAGAAAAAGAAACAAGCTTCTAGCCTAGTTGGCATCTAATTAATGGAGGCCACTTCTATGGATCCTCAAGTTTGTTTTACATTCATTGCCTCAGCAGATCGG
>NW_006159889.1:190100-193980 GCF_000334495.1 Tupaia belangeri chinensis
AGAAGGAAGGGAAAAAACCCCCCCCCCCCCCCAGGGGATGGCCACACCGCAATCCCTTCTCCTCCATTCTCCTCCTCCATTCTCCTTCTCCATTCTCCTCTCGGGATCTTGGGCACGCACGCACACGCGCCCGGCGTGAGTTTTAAGCTACCGGTCCGGGGCGTGCACCGCGGTCGACTACGTGGGAGTCCAGCGACATAGCCATTACGCTAACTGCTGGTCCCTGCTAAGCTGTTTTTATAGGCACCAAGAATAGCAACCAGCCAAGCACAAAGGGCCCAGTGGGCACGGAGCTTACATTGTGGGCCCTTGCTCTCTGGACCCCAGCATCCCTTTCCGACCTTGGCTGACTCACGTCAGGCCCCTCTGCCACTGCCACCTGCTTCCTCTGACACCCGGGACTTCTCATGCTGCAGGCGCCCACTGCAGCTCTGAGTTCTTCACCAGCAAAGCCTTTCCAGACTCGTCAAGATGCAGAGAGTAGTCCTCTCAAGACTTGGGGCACCCCTAGAAATTGAGACCCCACCCCACCTGCCTCATCTGTATCCCGCAACCAAAGATCTGCAGCCCCTCCCCTGCCCTATGGATTGTGAGCTAAGAGCCAGGATAAGAGGCTTGGGATCGCAGCGGCGCCCCCTCACCTGGGCTGGCCCCCCTCCAGCGCACAGGAAGTGGGGAAGGAGTGCGGGGCCCCTCCTCAACCCCATCTAGGAATGTCCTGTCCCCAGGTAGGCATCCCGGTGGTGTCGCTGAAGGGGCGAGAAACGCCCCACCCCAGGGTGCTGTCACGACCAAGCCCGGAGGAATGAAACACGGGCCAGCCAGACTCGCTCTCTTGCCGGGGCAGTCCCGGCGTCGGGTGGGGTCCAGTCGGGCCTGGGCAGACCGCAGGACAGCCGGGGTGCGGGGAAACGAGATGGGGGGCGCTGCAGTCTCCAGTCCAGACAGACTGGCGTTCCAGAGCCGGGCTCTTCGGGGGTGGGGTGGGGGTGGGTTTCTGGCCGGTAGGGAAGAGGTGGGGTGAGCACGGGGAGAAGGGGAGCGAGTCGGGTGGAGTGAAGGCCCAGCCTCAAGGTCCCTGCGCCACAGGCCTCAGCACAGCACGCCCCAATCCTGCTTGCTCCCGGACCCAACCCCTTTCCTGGTGAAGCAGCCGGCAAGGCCACTTTCCTTTCTTTAGAAACCTCGCAGACACCCTCAGCTCTCCCCTCCTGCAGCCAGACTGCAGGGCGCCTCTCAGCGCTCACGTCCTTCCACCGGTCTCATCGCTGGTGTCTTGTACCCCCGCCCGCCCTGCCCCCTTCTAAACATCACACCCCTACTGCGACTGGGCTGCACCTGGGCTGCACCGTGGGGCACAGTCAAGGCCAGCCTCACCTCCAGTCGCCCGCTCTCCCAAGGGGATCCAGCCTCACCGCTTGTGCTTCTGCACCTGCAATTCCCTTTGCCAGGAATGTTCCCCCAACCCTTTCTTAGCCCTTAGAGACAGGGTAAATGTCACCGTGTTGGAGGATCTGTCCTGGCCCCCACCCCAGATTAGACACTCCCTCAGCTGAGTGTCTCTGATCCTTGTCTGGGTGGTGCTGGTGCCTGGACGTGGCCCCTTCACACAACACAGCTGCCACCCCCGCCTGACCCGGAGCTGCTTCAGGGTGTGGTCTGGCTCTGACCCTTTCTGTGCTCGGCACACCCAAAGCCTCTATAGGGCAATCATCAGAAATATGTGAATAATTAAAATTGTGAATGAGTAAATAGACGATCCTAAGAATTGGGTAGTTGCTGGGTATGTCGAAGGGGCTCGATTGCCAAGGGGTGATCTGAGAAGGTGCTTGGAGGCCACACTGAACCAGGTTAAGTGCAGGGTGGCTGGGGTTTGGGCAGTGAAAGGTCCTTGGGGAGCCCCAGGGCGGTGTGCAGCACTAATTAACAAATGCCATATCATTTTTGTTGTCAGGCCTCATGTCCGGCAGAGGGGACCTCGGTCTGCACTCAAGTTACCTCCCCTGTGGTAAAGGAGGTAGGAGATGGCAAAACAGAGTGCCGAGAGTCACAGGGTGAGCACAAGCAGCAGTGACCACACAGAGGGGGAGCCCCTTCAGGCTCCAGGGGGACGGCAGAGAGGCTTCTGAAAGAGGGAGACAAACTGGGGGTGCAGGGTCCTGAGAAGGGGTCACGGGAGACTGGGGGGTTGAGTAGGGCCAATGAATCAGGACAAGGAGTCGGACTCCATCCTGAGGGGACTGAAGAAGCCCAGAAGTGGTAGGATCTACTCCCGCGGGCCAGTGCTACTGCAGCCCAGCACACCCGGCCACGCTGCCTCACCGCCCCATCCACAAACCGCCTGGGCTGGTTCTGTGCCCCCACAGGAGAAGCACTGGATTTCAGCAGACAGGAAGTGATTCTACTAATTACGTTTGTGACTCAGAGCAAATATCTCCATTTCTTGGAACCTCAGTTTCCTCATCCATAAAATGGAGCAGTGTAGCACTATCTGCTGAGGCCATCAGGATCAGAAGAGAATGCAGCGGAAAGTGCTCTGAGCACCATTGAGTGCACATAATTCGTCCTTTATCTCCCTCCTCTTCCCCTGTTGGAGGTAGGCCTGCCGCTCCAGCTGGCGCCTGTCAGAGCCAGGACCCTGGGGCACCTCAGCCACTGCCCTATGCGAAGGAATCAGCTTGGACTGTGGGGCAGAGGGCCTTCGTGACTCAACTTCTCTCTCTAGTCACCCCTTAGTCTTTGTACCTTGGGCCACAGGGGTGCCAGGAGGATTAGCGTAAGGACTGAAGTGAGAGCTGTGCTGTGGGTAAGGTGGAGTCGGAGAAGTGGAAACTAAGTCGTATCCATTCACCTGCTCTTCCACAAGCCTTCCCGAGACATGCTCTCGTTAGCACCTTTGTCTTCACTTCCGGTGTTGCCTTCATGCACCTCCTGTCTCCCTTAGCCCAGCCAATGAAACAGTGTTGGGAGGGTACAGTTCTGGGAAGAGGTCTAGGGCAACAGGAGCCTCTTCTGGAACATCTCAACCTTGAGAAACTCCTACTCCTTTTTCTTGGGCCCCAGGCCAGTGCATCAGTTTCCACCTGAGCCATGACCAGAGCCACCAGATAAGTGAGTTCTCCTGGAAAGATGTTACCAATGCTTTATCCCTGGCCAACATGGTCCTGGGGCTCTTCTCCATCTTCTGCAGCGTCACCAGGTATGTTTGGGGCCCAGCAAGCTCTTAGCCCAGAACTAGAGGTAGTGGCATAGGGGGACTTGGGGCCATCTAGAGAGCCAGGCATTGAGGCGTGAGAATCAGCTGGGTGGTAAGGGCAGTAGCTCAGGAGTCAGGGCCGAGATCTCAGCCTCAGTTGTACCACCAACCTGCTCTGTGACAGCTAAGTCATATGCCTGAGCCTCAGTTTCTCCTTCAGGAAAAGTAGGAGCTTGCATTGTGAACTCTGCAGTTCCTTCCAGCTGTGGAAGTCTAGAGTGGTTTTATGATAGATTCAGTTCTGATGGTCATTACACAATGCTTGGGTAGGCTACTGTTCATGTTTTCTGATTCTTAAATTAGACCATATGACCTGGCAAAACATTCGAAATTAGCACTGTTCTGGAAAGTGTGAGACACATATGTAGGCCCCAAGAGTAAATTATAATCTATAAATGGACTCATATTTCAATGCCTTCCAATGCCTTTGAGAAATCAGCTTCTTAAAGATAAATCCTTTAGAATGCCAATAACATTCTTCTAACCTATTTGACTCTTAATAGTCACTGGCAAGTGACTTCTTTCCAGATCTGTTTGTTTCTTTTTCTTTGGAGAGTTTTTTGTTTTTTTTTTTTAATTTTATTTATTTATTTATTTATTTATTTATTTATTTATTTATTTATT
>NW_006159889.1:194093-205244 GCF_000334495.1 Tupaia belangeri chinensis
GCGTGCGCTTGCCAAAAAGACAGAGAGAGACAGACAGAAAGCAAGAAATCACTCCCCAGGGAGGATGGCCATGCAGCATTCCCTTCTCCTCCATTCTCCTCTCGGGATTTTAGGCACGCACTGGGTCCAGAACTCAAACTGCGGTCAACTGCGTGGGAGTCCAGCGACATAACCATTGCGCCAACTGCTGGTCCTGGCAGTGTGGTTTTTATGTCATGCTGTGGGCCCAGTACTTTTATTCAGCCCCAGTCCCCTTTAGATGCTAGGCCTGAGGGTAAACAAAGGAAATCCTGTAGTTTAAGACAGCTGAGGTCTGGGGTTGGGCTCTCTGCTCCTGCTGGGCCCCCAAGCATTGCAGTTAGGATGCAGACTTGGGACTGGTCCTCCTAGGGCAGGTTTGCTTGGGACTGCACGGCTGCTTTCAGAGGGATGTGGGAGGTGGTTGGACAGAGGCACAGACTCCAACAGTGTGGAATCTGAAAGAGCTCTTGGAAATCATTTACAGCATCAAAACATACAATTCAAAAACCAAAAGAACTGCAAGGAGAAATCGACGAACCCACTGTCAGTTGAAGATTTTAACTCCAGTAATTGGCAGATCCAGCAGGCAGAAAATTAGTAAGGACAGGAACCAGCAGTTGGCGTAATGGCTGTTGCTGGAGTCCCATGTAGTCGACCACGGTTCGAGTCCTGGACTCAGTGGCTTAAACTCACACCAGGAGTGTGTGCATGTATACCCAAGATCACGAGAGGAAAATGGAGGAGAAGGGATTGCAGTGTGGCCATCCCCCGGGGGGTGAGTTCTCACTTTCTGTCTCTCTGTCTCTGTTTTTCTGGCGAGTGCACATGCCCTATAGCAAAAATCTCCAAAAAAAAAAAAAAAAAAGAAAAGAAAAGAAAAGAAAAAGGAAATTAGTAAGGACAAAAACAAAGACAACAACCACCACCACAACAACAACACACACACACACACACACACACACACTTAAAACAAAAACAAAAACAAAAACACAAAAAGCCAATACAATCAGGATAGTTGAACTCAACAGCACCAACAGTCAATTGAATACACTGGCCATCTATAAACCACTTCATCCAGTGGCAGCGGAGTACAGTCTTCTCAAGTTCACTTGGAACAGTCACTAAGAAAACATACCTTAGTAAATTTATATTTTAAAACTATTTAACTTTTATTAACTTTTTAAAAGAATTATTTTATTTAACTTTATTTCTTTTTCTTTCTTTCTTTCTTTTTAATTTTGTCCAGAGAGAGACAGAGTGAGAGAGAGAGAAAGAAGGAAAGTGAGAAAGCAAGCCACCAGGTCCGGGACTTGAACCATGGTCAGCCATGTGGGAATCCAGCACCCTCAACCACCACACCACCTGCCGGCCCTACCTTAGTAAATTTAAAAGAATAGAAATCATACAAAGTACACTCTGAGACCACATGGAATTAAACTAGAGATCAATAATGGAAAAATCCTGACATATCTGGAGATTAAACAACACACGTGAATAAAGGAAGAGTCTCCTATGGTTTGTGTCCCCCTAAAATTTGTGTATTGTGATTTGGTTGTGAAGGTACTGAGAGGAAGCTTAATACCTTCATGGTGGTATTGAAAGGCGGGATTTAGGAATGACTAGGGAGGGGCCCCTAGGGCAGACTCTCAGTGCATTTACAAGAAGGAATGAGATCCGAGGAGACAACACAGAGCACAGACCGCAGTCTTCTGCCATCTGCCACGTTGTGATGTGGCCAGGAGAGGTAGCCCCTGGACCTTGCACCTCACACCTCCAAACTGGGGATGAATAAACTTCTGTTCTCTCTTTCTCTTTTTTAAAGATTTATTTATTTAATTTTATTTATTCATTCATTTATTTTAATTTGACTAGAGAGAGACACAGAGAGAGAGAGAGAGAGAGAGAGAAAGTGAGAAAGTAAGCCACCAGGTCCAGGACTTGAACTGTGGTCAGTCATATGGGAGTTTCCAGCACCTCAACCACCATGCCACCTGTGGCTATAGCCTCTTCTCTTAAATCACCCAGACTCGGGTGTTTCCTATTATTAGCAATGGAATGAACTGGAACAGTCTCAAAAGACATTAAAAAGTAGTTTTAACTAAGGGAAAATGAAAATATAACACATCACAATTTGTAAAGATGTGGGGAAAGCACTGCTTAGAGGGAAATTTATAGTATTCAAAGCATTTATTAAAAAAAAAATCTAAAATCAATTATCTAGGCTTTCATCTTGGGAAACCAGAAAAAGGAGCAAACGAAACCCAAAGTGAGTGGAAAGAAAGGAATAATAAAACTTAGAGCAACAATCAAAGAAGTTGAAAACAAAAACTAACAGAAAAATCAATAAACCGAAAGCTGATATTTTGAAAAGACTGATACACCTCTAGCCAGGCTAACTAAGCAAAAAAAGAGAAAAGATACAAATGATCAGTATTAGAAGTGAGAGAGGGGCCGTCCCTACATATTCCCGGACATAAAATGATTAATAAAAGAATACCCGCTGCTCACAAACTCGACAGCCTAGGTGAAATGAGTCGATTCATCTGAACAGGTTTATATCCGTGAAGGGGATAATTTAACACAAACTCTTTACAGATGGGGGAACAGAGGCCTAGAGGGGGGATGGTAGTTCTCTGAGAAGTCAGTGAGATGGTGGCAGAGGCCAGGCTAGGTCCTGGGACCCCCGGGGCATCAAACACATCTGGAATTTCGAGTTGGAAGGACCTCTGTGATGACCTAGAGGGGTTGGTACACGCCTGTAAGACTGTGGGTTGGGTGTATGGAAGCCATTAGGCATGAATGAGGAGGTGAGGGAGGTCGCGTGCCAGGGCGTGTGTGTACAAGTGTAGGAGTGTAGCAGTGTAAGGAGGGCGATGGGATGGTTGGCCCATGAGCCTCTTAAAGATCTGCACTGTTCAGGCCTGCTGCCCTGCACTTTAGGAAACCCCTCTGTGCCTCCTGGATGCTTCTGATCAGCTTCCTATTAGACATGGCCATCGGGGCGATGACTAGACACCTCCACACCTGCTCCAAGTTGGGTGAGTCCAAGCCTCAGGCCCTAATCCCTGTCCCCGGGTGCATTCACCTCAGGTCACCGCCTCCATCCTCTAACTTCCGGCAGCGCCCACACATTCCTGGTCACATCCCCCTGAGAATAACAGAAGCAGCTCTGGAGAAGAGTTAGGGAGCCCCACAGTCTACACCTGGCTCCTCTGTGGGCTCACTTTTCTGTGGCCTCGTCCTGGCTTTCGGTTTCCTTATCTCCCTACCTCCCTGTCCAGGGCTGATCCAGGCACTGGAGTAGCATGGTGGTGGGAATTGAGGGGGGAGGGGGCTGGAAAGGGAGATCAATCAGAGTAATTAGTTTTAAATACAGTAAAACGTGTCCATGTAAGAGTTTGAAAAAAGGGCTCCACAGCTTATCAGTTGTGTCCAATTATACTCTAACCCTCACATGTTAAGGGAGGGAACATTAGGACCTGGATTAGGAAAGACTTCCCTGTGGCCGCATGGTTAGTCTAGGCCAGAGCAGGACAAGGCCTCAGTCTCTGACCTACAGATTACCCTGGTGGAGCAGCTGTTGCCTTCTGGGACCTCAGGACCCTGCTTGTCATGCCTCATCCCCCTTTCCACAGGAGCCAAGGCCCAAGACACAGGACACAGGAGTGTAAATTCTTTTTTTTTTTTTGAGAAGTTTTTGCTATAGGATGTGTGTGCTCACCAGAGACAGAAAGCGAGGAATGGCCGCACTGTAATCCCTTCTTCTCCATTCTCATCTCGGGATCTTGGGCACACATGCACCCGTGCCTGGCATGAGTTTAAGCCACCGGGTCAGGGTCTCGAACCGTGGTTGACTACATGGGAGTCCAGTGACATAGCCATTACACCATCTGCTGGTCCCAGCAGTGTAAATTCTAACCTCAGGCCCTCTGGAACAGGAGCCGAGCTGAATGACTTTGCCGTCTTCACCACCTTTGGCCTGGCCTCAGCCCTGCTCCTAGGCGTGGATGGGCCTCTCAATGGGTTCCTGGCCATCATCTATGTTTTAGCTGCAACTTTCCGCCTGTGTTTTTATTCAACTGGTGAGTAAAACCCACGTTGCCTTAGGACTGAGGGCAGGGGATCTCAGGGGGCAGCTGTCAGATGCCAGAAGCCTGGGTTCAGTAACTGTCCCTTTTCCTCCCTTCCCCATGCCCCTATCTACTGGAGGCTGCAGACCACTGGCAGAGCCCTGGTCTGGGAGGAGGGGAGGGGACCTTATCTCTTGGCAACTCTGCCTCTTTCTTGCCATGTGACTTTTGGATGGAGCCTGTGGCTTCACGGACTTTAGAACTGGCAGTTGTAGTCAAGTCCCCTGGATGGATGGAGAAACCATGCTCTGGCCAAGGGAAGTAACTGTCTTGCCTGAGGTCACAAAGCCAGGGAATGCAGATCCAGCACAGGCCTTAGAAGAAGCATTCCCGAAGGTCCCTTTCAGCAGAGGCTTCCTTGGGCTCAGGGCACAGGCTCAATCCTACCAGACTCCTTGCTTTCCATTAGAATGTAAAACCCAGGCAGGAGGGGCCAGCAGATGGCATGGTGGTTAAGGCACTGAACCCCCACATGGCAGATGGCTGTTCGAGTCCTGAGCCCAGTAGCTTGAAAATCATGCTGGACAAAACCTTAAAAAACAAACAAGCAAGCAAAAACACCCAGTCAGTATCTCCTTTGGTGCATAGATAAATGATTGACAGCCTGCCACTGCCCTGGGCTTAAGGAACTTTTGTAGCCTGGGAAGGGGAGTGAGTCTTCCTAGAGTTAGATCCCTTCAGAGGAGGGGCAGCAGCTTACCCCATGTTTTGTTTTTTGCCCCCGGCAGGAGTTCCTCTCACATACAAGGGCCTACCCTGCCCCTATGCTTCCTGTGTTCTGGCCTCCACCTCCCTTCTGACCAAAGGCAACACGTTCATTCTCTGCTGCATGGCCTCACTCATGATTCTGTTTATGATGGACCAGAGCTACTATTCTCATCTCGGGATCTTGGGCACACATGCACCCGTGCCTGGCATGAGTTTAAGCCACCGGGTCAGGGTCTCGAACCGTGGTTGACTACATGGGAGTCCAGTGACATAGCCATTACACCATCTGCTGGTCCCAGCAGTGTAAATTCTAACCTCAGGCCCTCTGGAACAGGAGCCGAGCTGAATGACTTTGCCGTCTTCACCACCTTTGGCCTGGCCTCAGCCCTGCTCCTAGGCGTGGATGGGCCTCTCAATGGGTTCCTGGCCATCATCTATGTTTTAGCTGCAACTTTCCGCCTGTGTTTTTATTCAACTGGTGAGTAAAACCCACGTTGCCTTAGGACTGAGGGCAGGGGATCTCAGGGGGCAGCTGTCAGATGCCAGAAGCCTGGGTTCAGTAACTGTCCCTTTTCCTCCCTTCCCCATGCCCCTATCTACTGGAGGCTGCAGACCACTGGCAGAGCCCTGGTCTGGGAGGAGGGGAGGGGACCTTATCTCTTGGCAACTCTGCCTCTTTCTTGCCATGTGACTTTTGGATGGAGCCTGTGGCTTCACGGACTTTAGAACTGGCAGTTGTAGTCAAGTCCCCTGGATGGATGGAGAAACCATGCTCTGGCCAAGGGAAGTAACTGTCTTGCCTGAGGTCACAAAGCCAGGGAATGCAGATCCAGCACAGGCCTTAGAAGAAGCATTCCCGAAGGTCCCTTTCAGCAGAGGCTTCCTTGGGCTCAGGGCACAGGCTCAATCCTACCAGACTCCTTGCTTTCCATTAGAATGTAAAACCCAGGCAGGAGGGGCCAGCAGATGGCATGGTGGTTAAGGCACTGAACCCCCACATGGCAGATGGCTGTTCGAGTCCTGAGCCCAGTAGCTTGAAAATCATGCTGGACAAAACCTTAAAAAACAAACAAGCAAGCAAAAACACCCAGTCAGTATCTCCTTTGGTGCATAGATAAATGATTGACAGCCTGCCACTGCCCTGGGCTTAAGGAACTTTTGTAGCCTGGGAAGGGGAGTGAGTCTTCCTAGAGTTAGATCCCTTCAGAGGAGGGGCAGCAGCTTACCCCATGTTTTGTTTTTTGCCCCCGGCAGGAGTTCCTCTCACATACAAGGGCCTACCCTGCCCCTATGCTTCCTGTGTTCTGGCCTCCACCTCCCTTCTGACCAAAGGCAACACGTTCATTCTCTGCTGCATGGCCTCACTCATGATTCTGTTTATGATGGACCAGAGCTACTACCCCCATGACAAAATCCTGGAGTCTGAGAACTGGAAAAAGATGGTCTACCTGGGAGGTGAGTGAAAACCCTTCTCTCGAACGGCATTGGCAGTTAGCTTATGATCACTGCCACTCGTTACCTGCCCCCGTAGCTCACCCCAGCACCCCCTATCTCCTTCACCCTGCTTTCTTCTTCCCCATAGGATTTTTCATCATCTGATATAATAGGCATTTCTTAGTATTTTAACGGTCTGTAAACATCGAACCTGCCCACAATAGAGGACTCTCTTTTATTTATGGTATAAGCCCCAGTGCCTAGAATTGTGCCTGTCCTATGGTAGATGTTCAAAAATATTTGTAGAGTGTTAGTGAACTCAGTAGAAATTAAGGGACATCCACCATGCACCAGTACTGGGAGACAAACTGGCATGATAGACCAGCAGTCCGATGGGGGAGACAGGCACGAAACAGATCATGGTGAGAATACGTTTTGATGTGTTGTGAAAGTACAAGGGTGCTGGGGGAGCTGATTTAGACTGGGATGGCCTGAAGACGGGACAAGAATGCTTGTGGTGGTGACATTGAAATAAGTCCTGCGAAGTGAGCGGCCATGTATAGGAGGGCGTGGTTTGGGTAGAGAAAATGGTGTTTTGTAAGCTCTGAGCCCAGATGGTGCTTGATTCCGTGGAGCCACGTGGTGGGAACTTGCCGAGAGGCAGACTGGGCAGGGTCTGGGGCTTCATCCTGAAGGCAAATGAGAATTCTCTGAGGGACTACGAGGGAAGTGATCTGACTTGGAGTGGCCGATTTCGATGGTCACTTTGTGGTGTGGAAAATAAACTACAGAGGACTGAGGAGGAAAATAGAAAAACCGACTTTGCTCACATGAAGTGATGATGGCAGTGGAGATGGAGAGTCCTCATCTTATTAAATGTCACCACCAGGAGGATTCTTGTCCTGCTTTCAGGCCATTCCAGATTGGATTTAAGATAAATAGGGCCAGCCAGGTGCCGCTGTGCTTAAGGCAGCTGGATCCCACATGGCCAACTGCACAGTTGGAGTCTTGGACCTACCAGCTTGAAAAACATGCTGGGCAAATATGCATGCATGCCCAAAATCCTGAGAGAAGAATGGAGGAGAAGGGATTGTGGTGTTGCCATCCTCCCTGGGAGGCGTTTTTTTTTTTTTTTTCCCTTTCTCTCTCTGTCTCTGGTGAGTGTATATGCTCTTTAAAAAAAAAATGGTGGGGTTTGACTTGATAGTGAGGAAGAAGAGGAGTCATGGATGACCCCCAGGCTTTGGGACTGAGCTCTGAGCACTGGGTTCCAAACCCTGAGGTCCTTGTCACACTGGAACCCTGGCAGATGTCTCCCTGTTCCCGCTTTCTTCTCATTTGCCCGTGTAAACAAGACAAACATCTGCGGGAGACTAAGCTTCTTCCAGTACTCTCTTGTGAGTCCGCTGTGGTGTGCAAGGTCCGCCAGTCCGTCCGACCTGTCCTTCAGTTCACACCTTTCTCGACATCAGCACTAACAATCCCGTCCAAGCGCCAGGTGCTAGCTCCTCCCAGGCCCTTAATGGCACAGGCAGAATGGTGGCAAGAAGACACTGGGCTCCGAGCGGAACAGATCTGAGTTCAAGTTCTGACTCTGGCACCTGATTAGTTGTATGAACTTGGACTAATACCTCATTGTTGTGAGCTCCATTTCCCTCATCTATAAACCCAAGGCAATAATCCCTACTTTGTGGGATTCCTGAGACTAGAGGAGATAATCCTTTAGTATAAATCCTCTAACAGATGTGTACTAGAAACGCCAGTGTCTAGCCCCTTCTCGTCCACCTCCCCTCTGCTTACCAAATGGCAACCATCCCTCTTTGTTCCTGAAGATACTATGACCCCCTCTTCTCAAAGTAAATCATACACTCAACTTTCGCCTTCTTCGCATCATCTTTAACGTGCAAATAAAGGCAAAAGCTGTCCCTCACAGATTTTACACCAGCTAATACAAGAGCCCCATCGAGTACATTTCCAAATAGCTGCAGTTCTTCCTCCTGCCTATACTACAGCCAATCCGAGATGAGATCCCTTCTCCCACATAGATCTCTGGACACCTGAGAAGGAGGCCTATGGCTATTGAGACCACAGGTCACATACTTTCCAGACAACTATTTTTTTTTTTTTTGAGAGGTTTTTGCTATAGGGTGCATGCACTCACCAGAAAGACAGAGACAGAGAGACAGAGAGACAGAGACAGAGAGACAGAGAAATCACCTCCTCCAGGGGAAATGGCCACACTGCAATTCCTTCTCCTCCATTCTCCTCTCAGGATCTTGGGCATGCACACACATGCTCTGGGCATGAGTTTAAGCCACCAGGTCCAGGACTCGAACCGCGGTCGACTATGTGGGAGTCCAGCGACATAGCCATTATGCCAACTGCTGGTCCAAATTTACTCTTGACTGGAACTGATTTCTGATCTGACAAAATGGAACCTGAGATTGCATTTGGGTCTAATTATCTAGTTACTTATGTGCATCTATTAAACTGAACTTAGAGACAGGGCTCTTGTCTCTCTCTCTTTTTTTTTTTTCTTAATCATTCTGAGTGAAAAATGAGTGAAGGATGGAGAAGGGGGATGGGAGGGTAGAGAGTAGAAAGCACATACAAGACAGTCTCATGGAAATTGAGGGTCTGCGTTTTTTCTTCTTCCAGGTGTCATCATGCTGTTTGTCTCCCCTTTTTCTCTAACTGCTTTTTACTGCCTGATATGGTCGCTGTCCTACATCTTCTTCCCAGATGCTCTGTGGGGCAGGGTAGCCTGTATTAAACCACAGAACTGAGGAGACCAGACAGCTCTATGGACGCTCTCTGGCCTGTGTGGGTTTGCACCAGCATGTCGGACCAAGATTTGCCTGATCTCACTAAAATGCTCCTCGTACCATGTTGTTGTATGCTAGATGCACAATGTCTCTGTCCCCTGGGACCACAGCAGTCCACAGTGGGGCTGGCAGCTTTTGCTGCTTTCTTTATTCAGGGTTCAGACTCCCTGGGAGGCAATCATTGTATTTTTAAAAATTCTTTTATTTTAATTTTTTAATTCTTACTATTTTTCAAGTTTGACTAGAGAGAGGGGGGATGAGAGAGAAAGAAGTGAAATTCTGGAGACTTGGTAGAGCCTCCACCTCATCCCTTCCTGATCACAGTTACCCCAGTGGTTGGGTGGGGCTTACTAAAACAATCTTTTTCTTTTTCATTCTTTTTTGTGTGTGTGATAAGGCATGTTTACTCAACAGAAAGAGAGAGAGAAAGTGAGACCATTCTCATGAGGGTGGCCATGCCACAATCCCTCCTCTTCCATTCTTCTCAGGATTTTGTGGCATGCATGCACACACACCTGGCGAGAGATTTAAGCTGTCGGGTCTAGGACTTGAACTTTGGTTGACCACATGGGAGTCCAGCACCTTAACCACTACACTACCTGATGGCCCTCTAGATTGCATTATTTATTTATTTTATTTTCTCCATGCAAATGATCATTCCACCCTCTGCAGTACAGGAAGACAAACTAGAAGGAGGTGGGGATACCGTAGTTGACTACATGGGAGTCCAGCAACATAGCCATTATGCCCACTGCTGGTCCCCCTGGCATGATTTTCAAGCCACTGTGTCTGGGACTCAAACTGTGGAGTTGGCCATGTGAGATCCAGTGCCTTAACCTCTATGCCACTTGCTAGCCCACTAAAGCATTTCCTTTTTTCCTTTTTTTTTTTTAAGAGAGATATTTGCTATAGGGCACATGTGCTTGCTAGAGAGACAGAGAGATAGAAAGCAAGAAATCCCCCCTGAGGGAGATGGCCAAGTCATAATCCCTTCTCCTTCATTTTTGTCTTGAGATTTTTGGTCACACATGCATATGTGCCCGGTGTAAGTTTTAAGTGGCCAGGTCTGAGACTTGAACTGTGGTCAAGTACATGAGATTCCAGCAATTCAACCCTATGCCATCTGCTGGTCCCAGAAGTCCTATTTTTAAATCACACTAGTTATAAGATTTAGCCTCAAATGACTTCTGGCAATTTCTAAAATTTGAAACTATGTTCAAAGGAAAAACATGCAATTCTGTAAGAGGAGTTCCATGTCCATTTTAAGCGCTAGCCTTAGGATTAAAATAAATATATAGATCCCCTATGAGGACTGCTTTGGAAAGTAAAATACCCATTTGGTTGTGTAGATTGCGGTTTGTTTGTAACAATAATAACTCATTCTCTTCATTGCCTCAGATTTTTTTATAGGTTATTGACACAAGGATAGTTAAGGTCAGCTGAGATCCTCTATTTTCTTTTTAAAAAAATAATTAATTAATTAATCCTTTTTTTTTTTTTTTTTTTTTTTTTTAAGTTTTTGCTATAGGGTGTGCGCGCTTGCCAGAAAGACAGGGAGAAACAGAGAGACAGAAGGTGAGAAATCACCTCCTGGGGGGGATGGCCATGCTGCAATCCCTTCTGCTCCATTCTTGGGATCTTGGGCATGCATGCACGCGCACGCGCCCTGAGTGAATTTAAGCCACTGGGTCTGGGACTCAAACCACAGTCGACTACATAGGAATCCAGCAACATAGCCATTATGCTAACTGCTGGTCCCCAGTTAATTTATCCTTATTATGTAATTTGTGGCACTCTTGCTCACCAGAGAGAGAGGGAGAAGAGACAAGTGAGAAAGTGCCGGGGTCCAGCCTCAGCTGGGGTGGGTTGACTCGTTGGAGGTGGTGCAGGAAGGAAAGACTGAGGCCTCGGTGCCTTTTTCGTGCACGTCCTCAGTCGGACACTCTCAGATCGCTCTCTGAAGAGTGACAACTGCTAGGAATCATCGTGCCTTTTTATTGAAAATGTGATACATGCAAGTAAATGGGTGAGGG
>NW_006159889.1:205493-208281 GCF_000334495.1 Tupaia belangeri chinensis
AAAAGAAAATCTCAAGTATAGGTATTAGTTCTTATGGATCTCAATAAAGAATGATACTTATATAATTCTATAGGGATCTAAAATTTAATTCAAGGAATAATATATCTATCTATTTTAAAGGGATGAACCTACTGTTCACTTGGTGAGAGTAAGGGGATACTATAAACAGCTTTTCCAACTGGCAGTACAGGTTTTTCTTAAGTCAAAAGTAAAGTGGCTAACAAGTTAATGAAAAACTTTAAAATGGGTTTGTGGTATACTTAAGTATTTTGTTGTGAATTCACTTGTGTAGCCTATGGCACCACTGTTATGTATTTTGTTAGAACATTAGTTACCATGGGGCAAGAGTGTCCTGGGCCAGTCTTGGCCTAATCCTATTGTATGTAAAAAGGTTATTTATATTAAATGTGTCTTGAAGGGCCTTCCAAAGGTCAAGAAGATTTCTGCCTAGATGGAACTTCAGCACACCCTCCATTGTGACCACAGGGTTGAAGCATTGTAATTAACAGTAGGTGGTCAGGGCAAAAGGGAGTGGTCAGGGACTTTTGGGAAATCTTACCACATACTCAAGATGTATGAGAGAGCTGTGTAATTCTTTTATAGTAGTATATCAGGGAGTCAGAGGGGGGGTCACTTCCCAGCAAGGCTATTGCAGTCTCCGGAACATACAGCAAGCAGCCTTGCCAACATATTGAGTCAACCCAAGCTTTGCTCATAAGTGGGGGGAAGGAGGGGGGCAAACAGCAGCGGCCTTGCCAACATGCTGAGCCGTCCGGAACATACAGCAAGCAGCCTTGCCAACATATTGAGTCAACCCAAGCTTTGCTCATAAGTGGGGGGAAGGAGGGGGGCAAACAGCAGCGGCCTTGCCAACATGCTGAGCCGATCAAGGCTGTGCTCAAAGGTCAAAGGCTCAAACAGATCCTGGGGCCCCGCTGGGTCAGACTTCTCCAAGAAAGCAAGCCACCAGGTCCAGGACTCAAACATGGTCAGCCATGGGAGAGTCCAGTGCCTTAGCCGCCATGCCACCTGCTGGTCCTGCTAAGAGCCTCTTGACTGAACAGGAAATATGTGTATCCTTGCCACTCCATGGAAGTATGGCTCATTTCTACCTGGATGCAGGGTCTCCAATGCTAATGCTAACCATCAACACCTCTACTCTCGCAGACAGCATTTTTCAAAAGTAGAATGGTCTGTGGGCTTTTTCTGAGGAACAAGTAAGAAGGTGAGACTTAAAAAAATGTACTTCTCGGGACCAGCAGTTGACGTAATGGCTATGTCACTGGACTCCCATATAGTCGACTGTGGTTCAAGTCCCAGACTCAGTGGTTTAAACTCATGCCAGGCGCGTGTGCATGCATGGCCCAATATCCTGAGAGGAGAAAGGATTGTGGTGTGGCCATACCCCCTTGGGGGTGATTTCTCACTTTCTGTCTCTCTGTCTCTCTCTGTCTTTCTGGTGAGCGCACTCACCCTATAGCAAAAAACCTCTCCAAAACGAAAAAAAAGAAATGTCCTTCTCAGATAAATAAGTGAAGTCAGAAAGGTCTAGGCAGTTCTCCTAGTCTTAAACTTGGGTTGGAGTCAACTTCTAGTTCGCTCTTCCTAACTGGAAGTCTTATTCTGTGTGTCTGGTGAGCAGAATGAAGTGACTGAGAATGATACGTTTTTAGCTCTGTGACCCTGAGTAAAATACTTATTCTCTCTAAGCTCATTTTCTCCTCTGTAAAATAGAAGATTCACTTTCTCTCAGGATTGTTTCGTGGATTAAATGCAATGACACATAAAACACTACAGTAGTGCGTGGCATGTGAAAGGCGTAAGTAAGCACTAGCCCATGCTACCTCTGCACTCTGGCCGTCCTCTCTTCGGTTTAAAATGATAGTGTGCTGGGCCCATGGCGCAGTGTTTAAGAGAGCCAGCTCCTACTCTCCAGCCGTGGTTCAGATCCTAGCCCCAGTTGGCTTGAAAACCATGCCTGGTGCAGATGAGTGTGCGCCCGAATACCGAGGGGAGGGGAAATGAAGGGTTTGCAGCGTGATCATGCCCCATTAGGGGGGGTGCTTTCTCCTCTGTCTCTTCCTTCCCAGTATACACACCCTCTGGAGATTAAAAAAAAAAGTAAAATAAAATAATAGGAGTAATAAAACTTAACTTTGGGACTGGCAGGTGGCATGGTGGTTAAGGGCGTTGGACACCTACATGGCCAAACACGTTTACTTTCCCTCTCTCTCTCTGGTCAAATGAAAATCCAGACATGTTTACTTTCCCTCTCTCTCTCTCTGGTCAAATGAAAATAAACCAATAAATCAATGAAGTTAATAAAACAATTCTTAAAAAAATAATAGTTAACATTAACGATGTATAGTAAATGTATAATTGACATTTGTTACATTATCCTATGTGAGGGGACTTGAACAGCTATATAGAATTAAATAATAAGTTCTGACTAGCCAGTGGGATGGTGGTCAAGGTGGCTGAATCCCACATGGCCAACTGTGCAGTTCAAGTCTCAGACCCAGAAGTTTGAAAAGCACACTGGTTAGGACCAGCAGTTAGCGTAATGGCTATGTCGCTGGACTCCCATGTAGTTGATTACAGTTTGAGTCCTGGACTTAAACTCATGCCAGGCACATGTGTTTGTGTGCCCAAGATCCCAATAGGAGAATGGAGCAGAAGGGATTGTGGCGTGGCCATCCTCCCTGGGGGATGATTTCTTGCTTTCTGTCTCTCTGTCTCTCTCTGTTTTTCTGGCGAGCGCATGCGCCCTATAGCAAAAAAAAAAAAA
>NW_006159889.1:208326-224336 GCF_000334495.1 Tupaia belangeri chinensis
ACACACACACACACACACACACACACACACACTGGTTGTGTGTTAGGATGTGCCCCAAATCCTAAAAGGGTGGAGAAATGGAGAAAGGATTGTGGGGTGACCATGCCTCATGAAGGACGCTTTCCTGCTTTCCCTCTCTCCCTCTCTCTGGATGCTCTCTGGTGAGTGCATGCACCCTCTGGCAAACTATGAAAGAAAAGAATGGGTTTATTTGGGCATAAGAAAATTGAAATCTGTGCATATTTTTTTTCATAATAGGCATTTTCATGAATGTTTTTGAAGAATGGGATACTACTGCCAGGAGCAATACCAAACATTTCACTACCTCATTTATTTTCCCCAAGTAATCCAGTGAGCGAGATGACCAGAGGTCAGCAGTTCTCAAAACATGGTCTGGGGACCAGCAGTTAGCATAATGGCTATGTCACTGGACTCCCATGTAGTCGACCGCAGTTCAAGTTCCAGACCCAGTGGCTTAAACTCATGCCGGGCACATGTACATGCGTCCCCAAGATTTCAGGAGGAGAATGGAGGAGAAGGGATTGTGGCGTGGCCATACCCCCTGGGGGGGTGATTACTCCCTTTCTGTCTCTCTGTCTGTCTGGCGAGTGCACATGCCCTGTAACAAAAGACCTCTCAAAACAAAACAAAACAAGACAAAAAATCATGGTCTTTAGACCCCAGGGGTTCCTTAGACCCTTTAGAGTTCAAACAATGTTCTTCGATTTTTTTGGGGGGGATTTATGCTCTAGGGCGCGTGCACTCACTGTTTTTGGTAATGTAGCAAAGCAGTGGTGGGTCAAACTGCCGGCGCCTTGGTGCAAATCACAGCAGTGGCTCTAAGTGGTGCTGGTAGTCATTGCTGCACACAGGGATTAAAGCGCAACCGTCTTACTTGAAAATGTCCTTGATTAAGCAGGACGAATTATTTTTCTAATAATTTTATTAATTCCTGACCCTTGAGGACACATCTTTTTAAAACGTTTTTGTTTATTTTTTTAGGTCTTTGTCACAGGGCATGTGCGCTTACTGGAGAGACAGAGACAGTGAGAGGGAAAGTGAGAAATCCTCCTCCCTGACCCCAGAGGATGGACATGTTGCAATTCTTGCTCCCTCATTCCTCTCTCAGGATTTCGGGCATGCAAGCACACATATCAGGCATGACTTTCAAGCTTGCGGGTCTGGGACTCAAACTACGATCGGCCACGTGGTAGTGCAGTGCCTTAACCACCACGCCATTCAGACATTTATTTATTTATTTATTTGAGAGATTTTTGCTATAGAGCACGTGCACTTGCTGGAGAGACAGACAGACAGAAAGCGAGAAAGCGCCCCCCCCAGGGGGATGGCCACACTGCAATCCTCCTCTCCAAATTTTGGGTATGCATGCACATGCGCCTGGCATGAGTTTTAAGCTGCCAGGCCTGGGGCTTGAACTGTCGTCAATTACATGGGAGTTCAGTGACATAACCAATATGCCATCTCCTGGTCCCCAGAAGTATATTTAAAGAATAGAGAAAGTAATTACTTTTCTCAATCCTCATACAGAAGTATATTTAAAGGGGAGAGAAAGTAATTACTTTTCTCAATCCTCATACATTCTTAGTTGAGACACTCTTCTCTTGAAAACAATCAGATCAACAAGAGAAATCCCAGTAGGAGTTTATCTTAACATATGCTGCCCATCATTGGTAGAGACCTCTGTTCAAAACTATCTTTTTATTTTTTTTAACTTACAACATAATGGGTTTGTATTTAATATGGTACTTCTCACCATGTAACTCAACTAATTAATATAAAAGTCTTTGTTTACATTAAATCTCTTTTCCATTTCAATGTTAATACAAAGTTTTTTTAAAATTAAATCTCTTCTCCATTTTCATATTGGATACATTGACTACATTTTCAAAACTTTTGTCCTCCAGAGATGAAAGTTTTATTTTTTAGTTAGTTGACACCTAAGTACAATATTAACTTGAGAGATAACAAAACAAAAATCCAATAAAAGTATGAAGACTTCTCATTGGTTCAGGAGGCTGTGATTATAACTGAACAGTCGGACTTCCCTGGATTCTGGACAAGAACTTCCTTATTGCATGCGCTTGACAATAGTAAAACTATGAAATATTACTTATGTCAATTTTAGCCATCTTCTTTGACTTTCCTAACCAGCAAATGCAAATTAGAGGCTGCATTTTTTTTTTTTGGAGAGGTTTTTGCTATAGG
This sequence comes from Tupaia belangeri chinensis, assembly GCF_000334495.1. Classification (NCBI taxonomy): domain Eukaryota; kingdom Metazoa; phylum Chordata; class Mammalia; order Scandentia; family Tupaiidae; genus Tupaia; species Tupaia belangeri. The sequence goes on from NW_006159889.1 coordinate 210,553, forward strand.
GCGTGTGCGCTCACCAGACAGACAGAGAGAGACAGAGAGACAGAAAGCGAGAAATCACCCCCCAGGGGGGATGCCACGCTGCAATCCCTTCTCCTCCGTTCTCCTCTTAGGATCTTGGGCACACACGCACATGCGCCCGGTGTGAGTTTTAAGCCACCGGGTCCAGGACACGAACTGTGGTCGACTACATGGGAGTCCAGCGACATAGCCATTATGCTAACTGCTGGTCCCTAGGCTGCATTTTTAAGTGCATTATTTGTTGTAAAAAGAACACATTTTTTTCCCCACTAAGACACCAATTTGTTCCTTTTTTATGGGAAATAGCTAAGAATGTGAAACTAACCCTATACCATTTGGGGAAACTTTCAGACATCAATGCTCAGGTTTTGCCTCAACTGCACAAAGGTTTTCAGGGTGAAGCTTGACTCAGAAAGCCCTTCCAGGTCGTACCTGCCCACTTCTCTCTCGTGCACATGCACCTAAGCAAGCACAAGAGCCTGTGATGCTGAGGACCTCCCCTAACAAGAGCGCGAGGGCAGCTCCAGCTTCCACGGCTCCCACACAGGCAGCACCAAACGCAGTGAGAGGAGCACTAAGACCACCTGTGCTGAAACCGAGGTCATGGTGCTGGGATCTGGAGGGCTGAAGGTTCCAAGAAATGGTGGAGAAATCTCTAAAGTATCTTTGAAAACAGTGGTTTGGGGTTCCAGATTATATAACATATCCAATCAAAGCACAGCAAATTCAGAAGTGAAAGGAAAAAAGACCACACAGTCCTTAGGCTCCGGTGGCAAGAAAACTATGAGAAACCAGTAAAAGTTATTCCCACATTCTCTGGACTCACTGCTACCATTCAGCGCTGTGAAGTACACAGTCTCGAGAGGGGAAGATCTCTGTCCTGAACTCAGGAGGACACAGGTGAGGGAGGGAGAGACAGCTCCCTGACTTATAACTTACCTCGGCTCAACAATAGCAGTATTGGAGAGAGAGAGATTTTGTTTTCTTTCGCTATATAAACCTGAAACAAAAGCTTCATGAAACAGTATCCTTATTACAAGTGATATTTCCTACTGTATTATTTAAATAAGAAAAGCTGAAGGACCAGCAGAATGGAATGGTGGTTGAGGCAGCTGGATCTCACATGGCTGACTGTGTGGTTCGAGTCCCAGACATGGTGGCTTGAGAAACATGCTGGGAGTATATGCCCAAAGTCCCAAGAGGAGGATGGAGGCGAAGGAATTGTGGCATGGGCATCTCCACTAGGGGGTTGCTTTTTCATTTTCCCTCCCTGTCTCCAGTGAGCACAGGTGTCCTATAGAAATAAATGAATGCATGAATGAAAAGCTGGTTATAATTTATTACTGATTCACAACCACCTGCAGTTGAAAAAACTCTGATCTCCGGAGAACTTCCCAGGAGAAGAGTATATCCAAGGTGGAGACATGGTAATATAAGCGGGCCCTGACCAAGGCTCAGGATCTTTCCAAACAAGGCTTGTGTACAAAGAGTATTCAAAAAGTTTATGGAAAATGCATTATTATGGAAAAACTATGCATAGATTTTTTAAAAAGAATTATTTAATTTAATATTATTTATTCATTCATATATTTTAATTTGACCAGAGAGAGACAGAGACAGAGAGAGAGAGGAGAGAGAAAGTGAGAAAGCAAGCCACCAGGTCCAGGACTTGAATTGGGGTCAGCCATGTGGGAGTGTCCAGCACCTTAACCACCACACCACCTGTGGTCCCTGCATAGACTTTTAAAAGTTTTAGCTCCAAAATAAACTTGGACTTTTTTTTATAAATAATTTTTTAATACTTACTTTTATTTGTTATTTTTAAATGTGTTATAGGGCTCACCAGACAAAGACAGAGAGAAAGTAAGCCACCATGTGCTGGACTTGAACCATGGTTGGCATATGTGGGAGTCCAGCACCTTAACCACTTTATCACCTGCTGATTCCTAAACTTGTACTTTTAATTCCATTTTCTATTAACTTTTTGAAGACCCCACATATTGGTTATTTGAAACTTGAAACATTTTCCAATGAAACCATCTGAAAGGTGGTTGGAAGGGAAGTAACATTTTTTTTTTTTTGAAGAGGTTTCTTGCTATTGGGCACGTGTACTCACCAGAAAGACAGAAACTGCGAGACAGAAAGTGAGAAATAACCCCCCAGGGGGGATGGCCATGCCACAGTATTTTCTCCTCCATTCTCCTCTCAGGATCTTGGGTACACACATGCCCGATGTGAGTTTAAGCCACCAGGTCCAGGACTTGAACCTCAGTCAACTACATGGGAGTCCAGCGGCATCACCATTACGCCAACTCTTGGTCCCGAAGGGAAGTAACATTTAATGAACATCTATTACAAACTGTTTTTCATGATAGAGCATAAGCATACACATGTGAGAATCAGAGTGAGAGCGAGATGAGCATCCTCCACAGTTGGATCACGTCACGATCCCTTTCCTCCATTCCTCTAACCCATTGGGTTTTGGGGACTCAAGTGCGTGCCCAAGTGAGTTTCAGGCTGACCAGACCAGAGACTGGAAGTGCAGTTGCCATGTGAGATCTGGCTTCTCTTCCTGAACCACTCGCAGCAGCCAACTCTACATACATAATTTCTCCACAAAGACCCTAAGAAAAATTATTCCATTATGTAGACGGGAAAAGCGAGGCTCTGAGAGTCTACCTGGTACTTGACCCCAGGTCAGTTGGCTCCAAAACTGTGCCCTTTCTAGTACACTGCAGCATTTCTTTGTTCATAGGGACAGCTCCCTCCAGTTCTCTTGTCTGTTTTGTGCTGTGATAACCACAGACGGGGTAATTTGTAATGAAGAGAAATTGACTTCTCACAGTTCTGGAGTCTGTGAAGTCCAAGACTGAGAGGCTGGGATCTGGTGAGGGCCTTCTTGCTGTATCATCCCATGGTGGAAGGTGAAAGGGCAAGAGAGGGTAAGAGAGCAAGAGATGGAACTCACAGTCTCAGCTCTATCATAACTGGTATTAATCCATTCATGAGGGCAGGGCCCTCCTGCCCTCACCACCTCCCATTAGGCCCCACCTCCCAACACCTCCCTGTTGGATTGGGGATTAAATTCCTAACACATGCTTTTTGGGGAACATATTCAAAACATAGCATTCTTTTTCTTTAATAATTAATTTTATTATTTTAAAATTTGCTGTAGGGCGCATATGCTCACCGGAAAGAGACAGAGAGGGAAAGTGAGAAAGCATGCCACCAGGTTTGAGACCCGAACCACTGTTGACCATGTGGGAGTCCAGTGCCACCTGCTGGCCCCCAATATTCGTGGTATTCAGGTAAGAGGTGTTCTTATCCTTCACAGAAGCAAGTCCAGATGTGGTGGTGCAGATGGTGGGTCACCACTGCATGATGCTGGAGCCACATAGGAGGGCCAGGTTAGGTCCAGGGTCAATGGTGTTTGTGTGCCTATAATCCCGGCTAACTGGGAGGCTGGGGAGAGCACTGTGGCATGGCAAGACCGTTACCGTATCTGTCTCTCTCTCTCATGAAAGAAGTAAACTTTAAAAACAAAACAAAAAACTCCTTTCCATGTGAATCTAGAAATACTCTACAGAATCTAATTACCATTTATGGGGATGTGTAGAGAATGTCCTTAATTATATTTTGGGCTCTCAAAAACACATTCTCCCCCGTGGTGGTTTCTTAACACCCTGTTAACTCCCCAGTTTGCTTCTAAAATAAGCTACAGCAGTGGGGCTGGTATTCTGGATGACTTGAGGCAGGAGGGAGACAAAGGCGATGGGCCAGCTTGAGCCGTTCCCAGCACTGGGAGGAAAACACAGGCATTTCCAGCTTGGAGTTAAGGAGGTGGCAGAGTTTGGCCTGTTGTCCTGTCAGAGTGATCTGCTTCATTGCCATATTTATTCAGCTCTTGGAAATCCTTTCTCCCCCTACTTTCAAGGATTATTTGGAAATGAAATATCCTAAAAGAACACTCTCCTTTCACTCTGCATTAAAATAGCTCTGCAGCTAACATTCAAGTATGAAACATCATCTCTGATACAAGGATCTGCAGAAGCAGAAATACCTACATCTCTACAGCTGAAAGTGCAGTTAGATGAGTGGGTGGCTGGCTTCTGAAGGACCAGTCTGAATATTCCCATCACAAACCTGTTTCTCGGTCTGGTAAGAGTTGCCCCCTAAAATAAAACCAGGAGGTGCTTGCAGTCCCCTTGCTCTGCAGTCATGGGTGAGGCAAATCCTAGGGTCACGTTTTAACCCAACTAGGGGATCATCTGGAAGTAATTATATATATATATATGTGTGTGTGTGTGTGTGTGTGTGTGTGTGTGTATATATATATATATATGTATTTTTTTTTAAGAGAGATTTTTGCTATATAGCACATGTGCTCACTGGAGAGACAGAGAGACAGAAAGCGAGAAATCACCCCCTGGGGGAATGGCCACACCACAATCCCTTCTCTTCCATTCTCCTCTCAGGATTTTGGACATGCATGTACATGTGCTCAGCGAGTTTTAAGCCATTGGGTCCAGGACTTGAACCACAGCTGACTACATGGGAGTCCAGTGATGGAATTATGCCATCTGCTGGTCCCAGGGATAATTTTCGTATTTATTTATGTCTGTGTGTCCAGAAACATCATCAGAAGGGTCTGTAGTGCATTAGCCCCCATGAGGGGCAATTGGAATTAGTCATGTTCCTTCCTCTGCACCCCGTTCCTGAAGAAGGGGTGCCTTCTGCTCACCTCCACCTTCCTTACCTATAACATTCAAAATTTTAAACTACACTCTCTATGGCTGGCTACTCCCAAACTAAAATATGAGCAAATGACCATTTTCTTAGTATTTTATTTGCATTTTGGGAGAAGATATACAGTTTCACAAGAAACAACGAGTTTTCTCAAACAATAGAAAAAGTTTTAAAGAAAAAAAAACCCGTTTTAAAAGAAGAAAACAAGTCTCTTCAGCAAGCACTGGGCCACTGCAGAGGGACCAGTGAAGTGGAAGTTACACAGAGGAAGTAAGCTCGAATTCATCCACAAACGTCTTGTCTAGGTGCTGGAGGCTCCCAGTGGGCCATCTCTTGGGGTTGGTAAGCAGCTCAGGCGCGGGCAGCTGGGCTCCATGTCTGAGTGGCTCACTCTCCAGGGGGCTGCATCTGTTTGCAGAACTCATCGAACTGCTGCTGCTCCAGCTCCGTCATGACTCTGTTGAGGGCATAGATCTGAGGGGGAACAGACATGTCAGCAACACGCAGCTGCTCAGTGTACCTCCAGACACGACAGGCTGTGTTGTCTGAAAAGGCCAGAGCCGCACAATTACGGTAATGCAGGGACAGTGATTTGGGACCGGTTAATTCCATCCGGGGACTCAGGACAGAGACAGCGATCTTCTGCTTGATCTTGGGATCAACAGGATTGGACCCGCAGAGGTTGGGGAATGGGACATGACAGGTGATGAGGAAGGGGTATTACGGGTAAATATTCTGGGGAAGTACGGGTTCAGTTCTGGGAACCTCGGTACGCAGTCATGAAGGATGTTAGAGTGGGGGGTTCGGAAGCTGGATGAAGGAAAAACGTGTTGGGGCCTTAAATGCCATGCCGAGGAATCTGGACTCAGCTGGACCCCATCTGGCAGAGTGTGGAAAGCCACAGATAAACGTGCACAGGAGCAAGCTGATCCCACCCGTGCTGTGGGAGACACTGGAGGCTGGGGGAGGGCAGCACCTGTTACAACAGTCGGAAGGAGGCAGCAAGTGTGGCCCAGGGCAGGCAGTGGTGGTGGGAAAAGACCTCCCACGGTGGAAGGCTGGGTATCTACACCTATCCCCCATCTTGCTGTATCCTCACAGTAGTTATCAAAAATAGAAAAACAAAAAAAGAAACAGATCAAGTTTGTAAAAGAAAAGGAGTGTGTGGTAAAAAGGGGGGATATAACTTGATTATGTGAAAGAAAATGAGGGAAATGCAGCTGAAAAGTGGGACAAGTAGAAAATACAAAATAAGAGCAAAGATTAATAAAATAGCAACAAAATGTACAATAGAGAGGGTCACCAAAACTGAGAGATGGGTCTTTAAAAATACTAAGAAAAGGGACCAGCAGTTGGCATAACGACTATGTCGCTGGACTCCCATGTAGTCAACCACAGTTTGAGTCCCAGACCTGGTGGCTTAAACTCATGCAAGGTGTGAGTCTGTGCGTGCCCAAGATCCCGAGAGGAGAATGGAGAAGATGGCATTACAGGGTGGCCATCCCCCCTGGGGGGTGATTTCTTGCTTTCTGTCTTTCTCTCTCTGTCTTTCTGGCGAGCACACGTATTCTGTAGTAAAAACCTCTCCAAAAAAGAAAAAGAAAAGAAAACTAAGAAAAGCAAGCCAGCAGATGGCATGGTGGTAAGGTACTGGCTCCCACATGGCCGACTGCAGTTCAGTCCTGGACTGGTAGCCCGGAGATCACACTGGGCACGTATGAATGTATGTCCAGAATCTCAGGAGGAGAATGGAGGTGAAGGGACTGTGGTGTGGTCATCCCTTCTGGGAATATTTCTCACTTTCCTTCTCTCTGTTTCTGTCTCTCTCTGGTGAGTGTATGCACCCTACAGTGAAAAATAAAAATATATATATAAAAAAAAAGTTGAGTGAAGAGTCAGCTGCAAAATATCAAAATACAGTATCATAAAAGTTTAGAGACATGGAAATCACACAGTATCTTGCTATGCTACAAAATATCATTTAGGGGTACATATAGAGGTAGTAAATTAATGTAGAACACTAGGGAATGACGAAAATAAAGAGGGTGTAGCCAATACATTAAAAACTTAAATTCCTAGAAAAAGTGAAATGATCAAAGCTGAGTAGAAACCGTAAATAATTCTAAGATCTTTAAGGAAAATGAAATTCTACTCAGTGATGAAATAGGACACATGACCAGAATGGGGCATACAGAGCTTCCAAATAACTGTCACAATTGTCACATTCTGTTTCTCTAGTTGGGTGGTAGCTGCAAGGGTATTTGTTTTATTCTTCCTCTTTAAGCTGCACACATACACATTATATATACTGTTAAGTGTATATGTATGTGTGTGTGTGTGTATATATATATATATGTATGTATATAGACATATACATACATATTTTTAAGACAGCAATGCCATTTTATTTAATGTCATTTACTGTTATTCTTCAATTTGACCAGAGAGTGAGAAAGGGAGAATGAGAAAGCAAACTGCCAGGTCCAGGACTCAAACCTTGTTCAGCCATGTGGGAGTCCAGCACTCTAACCACCCCACGGGGGGGGGCCCCGCCCTCTAACCCCCCCCCCCCCTGCCAGCCCCTATTTTTTTTTTTTTTAAGAGAAATTTTTGCTCAAGGTACGGGTGTGCTCACTGGAGAGAAAGAGAGATGGAAAGTGAGAAATCACCCCCCTAGAATGATGGCCACACCACAATCTCTTCTCTTGGATTCTGGGCACACACATGTGTGTCCAGTGTGAGTTTAAGCTGCTGGGCGCAGGACTCAAATCAGGGTGACTACATGGGAGTCCAGCGACGTAACCATGAGGCTATCTGCTGGTCCCTAAGTACATATATTTTAATACATCTTAAAAATCAACTTTCTTCCCAGAGCGCATGTGCACTTGCGTAGGGGAGGGAGGAGAAAGAGAAAGCATGCCCCACAGTAATCTCTCTTCCTCCATTCTTCCCTCCTGTCAGGATTTTGGGCATGTGTGCACACACACACAAAAAAAAAACCTCCAGGACAGGCCTCAAACTGTGGTCAGTCATGTGGGATCTGGCTCTCTTAATCCCTATGCCATGGGGCTGGCCCTCACATACTTTTAGTGTGTGTGTGTGTTTTAAAAATGTTTCATTTGGGGCCAGCAGGTGATGTGGTGGTTGGGTAGCTGGATCCCACATGGCCAACTGCATGATTCAAGTGATCCAGCAGCTTGAAAATCACACTAGGTGTGTGTATGTGTGTGCCCAAAATCCTAAGAGGAGACTGGAGGAAGAGGGACTGCTGCATGGTCAATGTCTGCTCCCCTGGGGATGGGAGTGACTTCTTCCTCTCCCTAAATCCCTCTGGTGAGTGCACCTGCCCTACAGTCAATTAAAAAAAAAGGGTCATTCACTCATGAGCATTTGCAACCTTCACATTACTGTGGTAGCTTCTTGGAAACCTCCAGACCAAGGAGGCAGGCTAGCAGAAGAAAGGAAATAAATAGAGAAAGAAGAGACTCAAAATGGGTCCATCCCTTGGGGCCAGCAAGTGGTGTGATGGTTAAGGGTGCTGGACTCCCACATGACTGACTGCAGTTCGAGTCCTGGCTAGGCGGTTTGCTTTCTCACTTTATCTTGCTCACTCTATCCCTCTCTGATCGAATTAAAATAAATGAAGTTAAATGAAATAATTCTTTAAAAAACTATGGGCACAGTGAAGGTACTTAATGAGAATAGGATAGTGTGGAATGGGGTAAGTGAAGAGAAGAGGATAGAGAAAGATAGCAAGTGAACAATAGAGAGACAGGACGTTAGTGAGAAACAGATAGGGGTTATTAACTGTTGATGATGACATGTATAGTATTCTCAACTGGATTGGTCTGAGAAGTATTTCATGATGGGCAAAGTATTTTTACAAGCAAAACGAGAAATAGCAATTGACTGTTTTATAAAAATAATTAGAATAATAAAAATAATGATTGGGGAAAACAGAAAAGATATGGAATGTTGAAGTGGGGAGATTAATGTCTCTGTACTGACTGACATGCATGGCATTCCCTTTTGAAAAAACAGTTGAATACAATGTAAAGTTATGTGTAATCCAATGTAATATAAAGAAGATTATAATGATAATAAAAAATAAAAAAAAAAAAAAACTATGGGTCCATCCCAAGAAATAAGACACTCAGTGAAGAGGAAAGGGCCACTAGAGTGTCAAATGCTGCTTCAACTGTGGAATGTGCCTTCCAGTCCCATTCATCCCTCACAACTCTCCCCACATCGACCTTCTGGAATGCATCTTTGCAGAACTGAATGGAAACTCTCTTGTTCCCCACAAGGGATCTTTCACAACCCTATTTCAGGATATCACATTCCAGGCAATACACATAGGGAAACAGCAAGGCAGCTGTAGGACAAAGCAGACAGCAGCAGCAGAGGCCAGAGCTCTGTCTACCCAGTCCTGCAGCTTGTGCAGTTCAGGACTCCAGCCACTTCTGTCTAAAGTGAGGTCAGTACCTCCTACCTCACCAGCCATATATTTTATATGGCCTTATAAGCCAGGAAGGTTTACAGAGATTAAAATAAGAGTAACACAGGGGCCAGTGGATGCTGTAGCAGTTATGTCGCTAGACTCCCATATGGCAAACTGCTGTTTAAGTCCCAGACCCAGTGGCTTGAAACTCACCCCTGGGGCTTGTGTGCATGCCCAAAGTCCCAGAAGGAGAATGGAGAAGGGATTACAGTGTGACCATCCCCACTGGGGGATGATTTCTCACTTTCTCTTGCACAGTCTCTGTCTCTCTCCAGCAAGTGCACGTGCCCCAAGGCAAAAATCTCTTTAAAAAGGGAGTACTATGAACACTTGCCTTGAAGCCCTGGTGTGAGGACTACAGGCAGTTGTGCATGTGCAGGCTTGGCTCAGGCCTGGCACATTTTAAGAGCTCACGAGCCAGCAGCTGCTATCATGCAGACCCGGCATACATCTCAGTAAGTCAGCAAGAAGACTCAGTGTCAACCCAGAGACCACACAATAAAAGCAAGCCAGCTGCTTGGAAGCACGAAGATTTCTGATCATAGTTGCTATTTATCAGATGCTTCCTCTGTGCCAGGCCGTGTGCTAAGTGCTCTCCTGTAATATATCTGTTCTTTATAATAGCCCTACGAGGTAGATATTGAAGTTTGTGGACCTAGTATTAAGGAAACTGGATCCCACATGGCCACCTGTGGTTCAAATTCCAACCCCAGTGGCTTGAAAAACATGGCAGGCGCATGTGGGTGCCTGTCCCAAATCCCAACAGGGTGGAAATATGAAGGAGATGGGATTGTGGCATGACCACGAGATCCCACATGGCTGACAGTGGTTCAAATCCAGGCTCTGATGGTTTGAGAAATGCTGGGTGCACTACATGCATACCCCAAATCCTGATGGAAAGGAGAAAAGGGATGACCGCATCCTCACTAGGGGTGCTTTCTCCCTTTCTTCCTCTCATGCATCTCTTTCTCTCTGGTGAGTGCACGTGCCCTCTGGCAGGAAAAAAATAGACCACTGTAAAGAGTGAGGAGAATAAACTAGATTCTTATATGAATAACTCTAAAAACCATAGCATAGGTAAAATGCAAAATAAAATGTATAGAAATTTAAGGGCCAGCCAGTACATGGTGGTTAAGGTGGCTGAGTCCCACATGGCCAACTGTGCTATTCAAATCCCGGACCCAGGAGATTGAAAAACACGTCAGGCACATATGCATGTGTGCCCAAAATCCCAAAAGGAAGAAAAAATGGAGGAGGAGGGATTGTGGCATTACCATCCCTCCAGAGGGTGCTTTTTCACATTCTCTATCTCTAGTGAGCACATGCATCCTACAGAAGGGGGAAAAAAAAAAGTATGGAAATTTATCAGTGTAAAAATTTAAAACAAAAGAATACTGTATAGGCCCCGCCTCTGTGGCACAGTCAGTAACATAATGAACTTCAGCGTGCAGGAAGCCACGTGGCTGACCACAGGTTCAGATCCCCAGCCAGCCTGAATACCTGCTGGGCGTGCACATACCCAAGATTCTGCCCAGCTGGAGGGCTAGAGGAAAGGAACTGCAACATGACAGTGCCCTCTGGAGGCGTTCTCTGTCTCCTGCACGTACATGCATGTGCTTTCTATCACAAATAAAACGAGTGAACTTACCAAAAAGAGCATAGTATTAAGTTGCCGGACAGTTATGACAGATTTTCCTATGCAAAAATGCATCATGACTTTCCCGACAACCCAATATATTGCTCAAGGGTATCTATTAATATATTTGAGTATAAAAGTATAAAAAAAATAGTGTTGCCTATGGGGAAGGGAAAAAGGGTATAAGACAGGAAATGGAGAAAGGGACCTTCAAATTAATATGTAATTTTATCTTTTTTCTTTTCTTTAAAGTTCATCTTTCAATTCAATTTGTGAGAGAAGAGAGACTGACAGAGAAGTACGTCCACCCCAGCTTTAGCCAGCCCAGATAACAGGCATGAGTGTGCCAGGTGTACTCGGGGAGGTCTCTGGGTGCAAACCCAGACCCTTCTCATGTGGTTCTGCTTTGTGGAGCTTCACATCTTACTGCTGTGCCATCGTCCAGCCCCCGATTTTTTTAAAAAAGAATTAATTTTATTTATTCATTATTTTCATTTTAACAAAGAGAGACAGAGAGAGAGAGAGAGAAAGTGAGAAAGCAAGCCATCAGGTCCAGGACTTGAACCGTGGTCAGCCATGTGGGAGTGTCCAGAGCCTTAACCACCACACCACCTGCTGGTTCCCCCAGTTCCCAATTTATCTTTCCTTAAAAAGACTCCTAGAAAATATGACAAAATGTTAACCACTACCAAGCTGGGCCACTGAGAACCCAGATGTTTGTTATAACAATCTAATTTTCTGCATTTTAAAATTTCTCAAAAAATGGGACCAGCAGTTGGCGTAATGCCTATGTCTCTAGACTCCCATGTAGTCGACCACAGTTTGAGTTCCAGACCCGGTGGCTTAAACTCACGCCAGGCACATGTGCGTGTGTGCCCAAGATCCTGAGAGGAGAACGGAGAAGGGATTGCAGCGTGGCCATCCCCCTTAGGGGGTGATTTCTCACTTTCTGTCTCTCTGGCAAACGCATGCACCCTATAGCAAAAACCTCTCCACGTGGCTGACTGTGGTTCAAGCGGCTTGAAAAACACTGGGTGCGTGTGTGTGCAGACCTAAAAATCCTAAGATAAGAATGGAGAAGAAGAGATTGCAAAATGGCCATCCCCCCCGGGAGGTGATTTCTCACTTTCCCTCTCTCTGTCTCTCTCGCTCTCTCTGGTGAGTACGCATGCCCTGTAGCAAAAACCTAAAAAAAAAAAAAAAAAACTTTATAAATAGGAAAAGGGGACCAAAAGCTTTTTCGAGGTGTTAAATACTAAAATATTCATGTATGGATGTGGTTCAACATTGGCAGGGTAAATAGTTTAAAGCCTTTTACCCTCAAACTGACTTTAAATATTAAGAGAACAGAGCAATACACTGGTAGGTTTAAAGCTTGGGCTTTTGGGACCAGCAGATGGTGTAATGGTTACGTCACTGGACTCCCATGTAGTTGACTGTGGTTTGAGTCCTGGACCTGGAGGCTTAAAACATGTGGGGCACGTGTGTGCGTATGCCCAAGATCCTGAGAGGAGAATGGAGGAAAAGGGATTGTGGGTGGCCATCCCCTCCTGAGGGGTGACTTCTCGCTTTTTGTCTCTCTGGCTAGCCCACATGCCCTGTAGCAAAAATCTCTTGTTTAGAAAAAAAAAATGATTGCACTTTTTTTTTCCTTTTTTTTTGGGGGGGGGGAGAGGTTTTTGCTATAGGGTGCGTGCGCTTGCCAGACAGAGACAGACAGAGAGACAGAAAGCGAGAAATCACCCCCTAGGGGGGATGGCCAAGTGGCAATCCCTTCACCTCCATTCTCCTCTCGAGATCTTGGGCGGGCACAGGGTGAGTTTAAGCCACTGGGTCCGGGACACCAACCGCAGTCGACTACATGGGAGTCCAGCGACACAGCCATTACGCTAACTGCTGGTCACCAAAAATGATTGCGCTTTTACCTGGTCATGAGTAGCTAAACTTTCTGCACCAAATCTAGAATATCTGTCCTGGGGGGGGTCCCTTGACACTTGCTTTCTCACGCATTCTGACCCCTCCTCTTAAGTATCACTTCTTTTTCTCCTCTCTTCCTTCCCTCTAGTCCTTATCCTGCACCAGGAGTCATGGAGACCTGGTACTGGTCAGGGTTTTGACACTAACCTGGGACAGGATTCCCAGCTGTAATAATTACATATTAATTCCCAGAAGGACCTATCGGGACCTCAAGGCTCTCTCTCTAAATCTGGGAGAACACCTACCTGGCTTGCCTGGGGGGAAGCAGGGCTCCCCTCGAAGTTCTTCACAGATTTCTCTACTCTGGCACCGTCTCCCACAGTCTACAGGAGTACTGAGCCCCCTCCTAAACTCACCTCTGCTCTTTGTCTTTGCTTCAGCTCCTGCTGGGCTGATTTCTGCTTAGCTTTCTCAACTCTGCTCACAGGTTCTTTAACTTTGGGTTTCTCTTTACGGGCAGGTGGATCCATGGTTGGCTTCTTAGTCACTTTTCATCTAGACGGCACAGAAAGAGGCAGATCTTCTAAGAAAAGATCTTCTGGTCACTCGCCTAAATAATCCCTTAGTTCAGGCCCGCCCTTTGACAGGCGATGCCGAGGGGCCTGGTGGCATGGGTGCTGGAGGAGTAAGACCTGAGTTCCCCTGCCACGACCTCCCTGGCGGTCCCGAGGCTATCTCCGCACCCTGAGCCTGAGCTCTGCACAGTGGGATAAAGACCCCTTCCCGGCCTCCCTCCAAAAGCTCTGTGTGAGGATCGGGTGAGACCCAGCAGACCGCAGCGTGCGTTCCCGGCGTGGGGCTGTTACAGGGGGACCCTGGGGCCCAGAGCGACAGGCCGGAGCCCGGAGAGTGTCCCTGGTATGGGGCCAAGGTTTCCCCGCCGCCGCCCACCGGGCGCCCGCCCTC
>NW_006159889.1:224497-225414 GCF_000334495.1 Tupaia belangeri chinensis
GGGGCCGATGGGGTGGGGGGGGGTCACTTTTTTTTAAAAGAATTACTTATTTTGTTTATTATTATTATTTTTGGTATGGGCACATGTGCTCACAAGAAAGAGACAGAGAATACGAGACCGTGAGAAAGCAAGCCGTCTGGTCCAGGACTTGAACCACCGTCACCTATGTGGGTATCCGGCGCTTTAACCAGCCCACCACCTGTTTGCCCATGGGGTTACTTCTAATAAGAGGTTTTCCTGGGAGTATTTTCTGGGACAGCTGCAAGTTTGGAAGGGTGCAGTCTGAATCCTTTGGTTAGAACTGCTCAGAATTGGAATTCTGATCCTTATTATTATTTTTTTAACAGATTTTTTGCGGGACCAGCAGTTGTCCTAATGGCTATGTCGCTGAATTTCCATGTAGTCTACCGCGGTCTGAGTCCGGACCATGGTGGTTAGGGCGCTGGACACCCCCACATGGCTGACCGTGGTTCGAGTCCCGGACCTGGTGGCTTACTTTCTCACTTTATCTCTCTGTGTCTTTCTCTGGTCAAATTTAAATGAATTAATAATTTTTTTAAAAATTAAAAGAATTATTTAATTGTATTCATTGTTTCATTTTATTTTTTAAAAAGTTGACCAGAGAGAGAAGCAAAGTGAGAAAGCAAGCTGCCAGGTCTAGGACTCGAACTGTGGTCAGCCATGTGGGAGTCTAGCTGCCTTAACCATCATACCACCTACCAGCCCTGACCATCTCTTCTTAATATTCATGACAAGACCCCAGGATAAAAGTAACTCCTAACCCCATTCCCAGTTGTCCTTTAACAACCGCCCACTCATTTTTCTGGTGTGGGGGTATATTTCATTTCTGTTAAAAACTTCACTTTTCAGGGCCTACCAGATGGCGTGGTGGTTAAAGTCCTGGACTTGGCAGCTTG
>NW_006159889.1:225433-238179 GCF_000334495.1 Tupaia belangeri chinensis
TTTTTTTTTTTTTTTGAGAGGTTTTTGCTATAGGGTGCATGAGCTCACCAGAAAGACAGAGAGGAACAGAAAGAAAGCGAGAAATCACCCGCCAGGGGGGATGGTCATGCCACAATCCCTTCTCTTCCATTCTCCTCTCAGGATCTTGGGCATGCATGCACACACGCCCAGTGTGAGTTTAAGCCACTGGGTCTGGGACACGAACCGCAGTCGACTCCAAGGGAGTCCAGCAGCATAGCTATTACACTGCTCGTCCCCTCTCTAGTCAAGTGAAATAATAATAACAACAGCAACAAATGGAATTAAATAAATATTTAAATATTTAAAAAATAGATCTCCTAGAAAAAACCTTCTCTTTTCTATTAAAGTTTTTCTTTTCCTACTTTACATGTGTTCGTGGTTTTTAATTCTGCATCTTAGGGCAGAATCTAACCTTAGAGATCTGGACCCAAAGAACCAGGTATTTAACACAACTCGGTTCCCTTGTCCAGCAACAAAGGAACAGAGGCACTGAGGATTAAGGGACTTGTCCACGGTCACTTAACTAGTAAGTGCCACTGCCGGGATTCACGGGGCAATGACCTGGCTAGTGCAAGCATGTTCAGGCCCTACCTTTGTTCCTTTACCAAACTGGCAAGATTTGAGACAAATGATGGACCCAAAGCAGGCGGTGAATGAATAGCCAAGATGGACATTCAGCACTTCTAATAAAAACACAAATCATGGGGCCAGCAGATGGCATAGTGATTGTCGCCGGACTCCCACATGGCCAACAGCGGTTTGAGTCATGGACCTGGTGGCTTGAGGGCCATTCCAGGTGTGTGTGTGTGCCCAAGATCCCGGGAAGAGAGAGAAGGAGAGGGGATTGTGGCATGACCATATACCTACGGGGTGATTTCTCACTTTCCCTCTCACTGTGTCTGTCTCGCTGACCAGTGCACGCACCCTAGGGCAAAAACCTCTGAAAAAAATAAACAAAAACACAAATTGTTACAACCTTTTTGGAGGCCAATTTAGTACTATAAATATCAAAAGTCTTAAAAATGAGCGTAACTCTGGGCCCAGCTGGTGGAATGGTGGTGAAGGTGGCTGGATCCCACATGGCCAACAGCACAGTTGGAGCCCCAAACCCAGCTTGAAGAATGCGCCAGGCGCCTGTGCTAGTGTGCCCAAAACTCCAAAAGAAGAATGCAAGAGGAGGGACCACATGTGGCCATCCTCCCTGGGGGGTTATTTCTCACTTTCCTTCTTTCTACCTCTTTCTGTCTCTCTCATACAAGTGCATGTGCACTATAGCCAAAAAATCAAAATAAAGAATGTTGTCTATATTTTAAATGTACTTAATTTTTTTTTTGAGAGAGATTTTTTGCTCTTGAGTGCATGCTATAGGGGTTTATGGGATGTAAACTTTTGAGTCTTTGCTTGCCCAAGAATGACTTTATTGGGACCAGCCCATGGCATAATGGTTGTCACTGGACTCCCATGTAGTTGACTACGGTTCGAGTCCTGGACCTGGAGGCTTATAACTCCTGCCTGGCACATGAGCATATGTGCCCAAAATCCCAAGAGGATGGAAGCTTAAAACTCCTGCCTGGCACGTAAGCATATGTGCCCAAAATCCCAAGAGGAGAATCTAGGAGAAGGAATTGCAGTATGGCCATTCCCCCTGGGGGTGATTTCTCTCTTTCTGTCTCTCTCTGTCTCTCTAGTGAGTGTATGCACCTTACAACAAAAATTTCTTGATTGACAGATATTTCAGGTTGAAATTATTTTCCCTCACAAGTTTAAAGGCATTGACCTAGCTTCTTATATGACTGAACTCCCAAGAAGTCTGATTTATCATTACTTCTTTTAGGTAAATTTTGTTTCTGGAAGCTTTTTTTTTTTTTTTTTTTGGAGAGGTTTTTGCTATAGGGCGCATGCGCTCGCCAGACAGAGAGAGAGAGACAGAGAGATAGAAAACAAGAAATCACCCCCCAGGGGGGATGGCCACGCCACAATCCCTTCTCCTCCATTCTCCTCTAGGGATCTTGGGCATGCACGCACACGCGCCCGGCGTGAGTTTTAAGCCACCGGGTCCGGGATGCAAACCGCGATCGACTACGTGGGAGTCCAGCGACATAGCCATTACGCTAGCTGCTGGTCCCGTTTCTGGAGGCTTTTAGGGATATCCCCCCCCCTTTTTTTTTTTTAAAGAACTATTTTATTTTATTTATCATTATTATTATTATTTTAAATTTGACCAGAGAGAGATAGAGAGGGAAAATGAGAAAGCTAGCCATCCAATGTGGAACTTAAACCTTGGTTGGCTATGTGGAAGTCCAGTGCTTTAACCACCATGCCACTTGCCCGCCCTTTTCCCTTTCTTCTTCTTTTTTTTTTGCAACCTAAAAATATTTACTTATTAAAACTATCAATACTGGGCCAGCAGGTGGCATGATGGTTAAGTTGTTGGAATTCCCACATGGCTGGCCATGGTTTGTGTCGTGGACCTGGCAGCTTGCTTTCTCACTCTCCCTCTCTCTGTCTTTCTCTGACAAAACTCATGTGAAAAAATAATATTAATAATAAATAAATAATTATTTTTGAAAAACAAAACTATCAATACTTTACTCAACTATACAAAAAGATATGAGACAAACATGTGCATTTATAGAACTGCGTTATCAGTTGGGCCAGAGCCCTGCAGGGGGGATTCCCAGCATGACCTCACTCATCTGTGAGGACACAGAGCAGTCCTCGTTCAGACAGGCACACTCATCTAACTTGCCTGGCGTGCTCAGACCTCTCCTTCCTGATGACTTCCTCCTGCTTATGAAAGCGCACGCCCAGTTGTCTGCTTCTTAGAGCAGACGTTCACCTTCCTCGTCCACCAGACATTGGAGGACGACTGGGGCCATGACTGATCTGACCCATTCTTTGGGGAGAGTTTCCGGGGGGCCCTCTTTCATCATCACATCTGGAATCAGATGAGCTTCCATAGCCTCTTCTCTTTTTCAGGTCTTGTGGAAGCAGAGTTTTGAAAAATAAAACTACAAACTCGGCTATTCCCCAGGAAAAAAAATCTGTTATCAAAGATAACCTCGATGGGGACTAACTCCGGCGTCCAATACTCATTTGTTCGAGATGTAAACCATCACGCCTCCCATCTCCACTTCAGAGCTGCTCCCTTCTGCTTTATTCTCGATGTTCTGAACTTCTATACTGATGTGTTCTGTAAACCTTTTTTATTCATTTTGTTAGGCACTCAATGACCCCTTCCAATCAGGAACATACTCTGCAATTCTGGGAAAAGTTTCTGTGATCCATTTCCTTATCTGTTCTCAAGGTTCCTTACGTTATTCATGGTGGAGGGCAACTGAGGATGCACAAGAGAGGAAGAGAGAGAAGCACGACAGTCTTGTCATGTCACGATGACCTTTCCCCAGCCCTCCAGCTTGTGGGGATCTCAGACATGCACATGTATGCCTGGTGAGTTTCAAGGTGACTCGGCCAGGGACCCGAACCCGTGGTCAGCCATATGGCTCCCAGCACTGCATCTTAGTAATCAACAGCTGTGCCACAGAGACTGCACCGATTTCCTTACATTTGAATTGTCCTTTTTCATGATTTTTTTATACGCTATGAAACACTGAGACGGAATTGAAGAAAGCAATCTCATTGACAATAGCTACAAAATAAATAAGATCCCTGAGAATAAACCTAACCAAAGAGGTGAAAGATCTCTGCAAGAAAAACTATGACAAACTGAAAAAAGAAACTGAATATGACACCAAAAAAGGGA
The DNA here is from genome assembly GCF_000334495.1 of Tupaia belangeri chinensis. Taxonomy (NCBI): domain Eukaryota; kingdom Metazoa; phylum Chordata; class Mammalia; order Scandentia; family Tupaiidae; genus Tupaia; species Tupaia belangeri. Next base: position 229,218 of record NW_006159889.1, read on the forward strand.
AAGAAATCCCATGTTCTTGGATTGAAAGAATCAATATCATCAAAATGTCAATGCTGGGACCAGCAGTTAGCATAATGGCTATGTCACTGGACTCCCACGTAGTCAACCGTGGTTCGATTCCTGGACCTGGTGGCTTAAACTCATGCCGGGTGTGTGTTCGTGTGTGTCCAAGATCCCAAGAGGAGAATGGAGGAGAAGGGATTGCGGCGTGGCCATCCCCTCTGGGAGGTGATTTCTCGCTTTCTATCTCTCTGTCTCTCTCTGTTTGTCTGGCGAGCGTACGCGCCCTATAGCGAAAACCTCTCAAAAAAAAAAAAAATGTCCGTGCTGCCCACATTAATTTATATAGTCAACGCAATTCAGATCCAATTGCCTGTGACATTTTTCACAGAAATAGAAAAGAGATATATGAAAATTTGCATATATGAACATGCTTACTATCAAAAAAGTATGCATGGATTTAAAAAGCTTTTTGTATCAAAACAAATGTGTACTTTATCCCATTTTCCCATGAACTCTTTTTAAGTTTGCTGGTGTTATTATGGATGTAGATCTCCTAGCAGGTCTTCAGGGACTCCCAGGATTATGGACCACACATGGAGAACTGCTGCTCTAGAGAACCACAAAGCCTTTCTCAAGGACGTTCACAGCAGTGAGGACGTTCACAGCAGTGGTGTACGTAAAAACAAAAGCCCAGAGACAGCCCACGTTCCCATCAACAAAAGATCGGAGAAACTGTCGGTATCTCACACAATGGCCTACCACACAGCAGTGAATGAGTGTGCGAGGACTCTGCAGTCACCTGGATGGATTTCAGTCTTTTGTACTCCCGAAGGCAGAGCCATTTGGTACAAGAGTTTATTTAAAAGGTGATTCCTGGAAGCAGAAATGAGAAGTGAGCAAAAAAGGAAGAAAAGGCAACAAAATGTGCATTTCTGAGCTATTTATGACTGTGGGCTACTGTGCTCAATCCCACTGGGCCTCTCAGAGGAATCATGCAGACGCTGCTCAGAACAGACCCTCTGAAGGGATGAAGGAGCATTTTCCACTGACTCCCATCACTGAGCTGATGATCCCAGGCATTAACTTGGTGAGCTCCTGGGCTGACCAGCTTTCTTCTTCTTTGTCTAGAGGTGTTTGCTATAGGGCACGTGCGTTTGCTGGAGAGAGAGAGAGACAGAAAGCTAGAAATCACCCCCAAGGAGCTTGGCCATGCCGCAATCCCCTCTCCTCCATCCTCCTCTTGGGAGTTTGGGCACGCACGCACACATGCCCAGTGTGAATTCAAACCACCAGGTCCGGGACTCAAACTGCAGTGGACTATGCGGCAGGCCAGCGGCTTACCCACTGTGCCACCTGCTGGCCCCAATTTTATCTCCTTTTTTGGGGGGAGAGATTTTTTTTGCTACAGAGTATGTGCACTTACCAGAGAAACAGAGAGAGACAGGGAGACAGAAAGTGAGAAATCAAAATCACCCCCTGGGGGGATGGCCACACTGCAATCCCTTCTTCATTCTCTTCCTGGGATCTTGGGCATGCATGCACACATGCCTGGCGTGAGTTTTAAATCACCAGGTCCAAGATTGGAGCTGCGGTTGGCAGTGTGGGAATCCATCAATGTGACCGCTATGCCATCTGCTACTCCAGGCCCCAAGTTTCTAAGGCTTTGTAGAGAGCCTGGAGACAGGAGGCAAAGGTGCCAGTGCTTGTGAGGTGGCATCCTGACAGCTTGCCTGCAAGGCAGCTACGTCAGAATTGGGTAGGCTGAGGGGACATGGTGTGGGCCTCACAGGTGTCTGCTAGACACAGGAACTAATGTTGAGTGACAAAAAGAAGTAACAGGGAAGTATGTTTAATGGGCTCCACCTTTATAAAGTTCAAAATCATAAATGTGGGTCAGCAGGTGGCATGGGGGTTAAGACGCTGGACACTCCCACATGACTGACCTCAGTTTGAGTCCCAGACCTGGTGGCTTGCTTTCTGACTTTCCCTCTCTCTCTGTATGTGTGTCTCTCTTTGAGCAAATTAAAATAAGTGAATGAATAAATAAAGTTAAATAAATAATTCTTTAAAAAGAGAAATTAAAATAATAAATGTATAGAATGCATTGTTAAGGATAAAATTACAGCTACTACGAATGTACAGTTATGGGTGTTATTAAAGCAAGACAGGCAGAAAGGGTTTTTAATCACTCGTTGAGGGGCAGTAAGCAAGTTTGTCAGAGAACACACTCAGGGTGTGGCCGGAGATAAAGGTAGTGAGTTCAAGAAGGTGGCAAATTGGTGGGTGTCTTTGAAACCAATCTTCCAATGAACTCTGATTTGAAAAGCAAAGGGGAGCATCCATAAAGGATGCAAAGGGGTAACATTTCCTGGGGGTGACATTCGAGGGAAAGAAAAAAAAGGCAGTTGGTGGCTCCCTCCTCTTAAGGAGACACTTTTTTGCTCTGTTTCTTTATCAGGGACAGACAGGCAGGGTGTGGCTTGCTGGCTTACAGTGACAGCTAGAAGGGAGTCTGTGGGGCACGGGGAACCCCTGGCTTCGGTTTTCCAGCTTTAGAATAAAACACGAACTCTTCCCAGATGTGCCCGGAGCCCCTCCTGACGCTCCTTCCCGATGACCGATGATTCTGCACGGAGGAGGGGTGTTCCCAGCGTGGAGACTGGTTCTGTCAGTGACGGATGAGGGTCCCTGATTCCAAAAGTGGTGAGTTCTCTCCCCGCGCTTCATTTTTCTTTCTTTTCTTTTCTCTTCATTTTTCTTTTCTTTTATTTCTCTTCTTTCTTTCTCTCTCTCTCTCTTTCTTCTTTCTTTCTCTCTCTCTCTCATTTATTTATTTATTTTCCAGTTCTTTAACTTTCTCAGTTCCTTCAGGTTTGGTAGAGAAATAGTCCCCTTTCTCTTTACTCATGAACAGTTAATAGACACTTACGGACCATGAAAAGAAGACAAGCGACAAGAGAGCTGGATGACTTTTGTCTGAAGATTCTTATTTAACGATTGTCATCTTATTACTTACAGCTAATGTGTATTCAGCTCTTCCTTTGACTGTGTCCTGTGTGTGTGCTTTCAGGCCGGTGGTTTGTAGGTTTGTAGGTTTGTAGGGTCTTCTGAAATTGCTTGTGATTGCAAAGGGAATGTTTGTTGCAATTGTTGTTTTCTGATTTAGAATTTAAAAAATTAAACTGTTTCTAACTAATATGTAAGTGACTGCCTGTTGGAGGCAATATCTCCAACAGGTGTAGTGGGAAAAGAATGGCTACTGTATAAAGAACGTTGTAAGTAACTAAGAGACAAATGACCCACCCCAAGAAGTAGCGAAGTACATAGACAGGTAATTGACGAAGTCCAAATAAGTGAGAAATCAAAGAAGTTTACAAGCTAAGATGAAACTTCACAGTTTGTTTGTTTGTTTGTTTTTTTAAAGAGATATAATTTTGTTACTCAACAAATTGACAAAGGTTTAAAGAATGATAATATTCACGGATGGCAAGGTCGTGGGAAAGCAAGCAATTTCATGTACTTCAGTAAATTGGTATGCTGTTTTTGGAGAGCGATTTGGCAGTGAAATGAAGTCTTCCTCTTTTTTTTGGAGAGGTTTTTGCTATAGGGCGCGTGCGCTCCTCAGAAAGACAGAGAGAGACAGAGAGACATAAAGAGAGAAATCACCGCCCGGGGGGATGGCCACACCGCAATCCCTTCTCCTCCATTCTCCTCTCGGGATCCTGGGCACGCACGCACACACGCCTGGCGTGAGTTTAGGCCCCCGTGTCCGGGACACGAACCGCGGTCGACTACGTGCGAGTCCAGTGACATAGCCATTACACTAACTGCTGGTCCCAAAGTCTTCCTCTTTTAAGGATGAGAAACTCAAGTGGTAAGAGTTTAAGTAGTTTGCTTCGCTTTACAAGGTTATACAGCTAGCTAGGGACCAAGCCAAAACTAGGATTAACCCTTCTGATTCTAGCCCTCAATCTATGTGCTATGTTGCAATGTGCGTTACAGCAATGCATTGGAAAACAACCTGAATGTCCTGATGATATCCAAATAAGTATCCCAATAAAATAATATAGAATACTTTTTAGAGAGTTTTGTTATAGGGTGTGTGTGTTTGCCAGAGGGACAGAGGAAGATAGAGAGACCAAGTGAGAAATCACTCCACAAGAGTATGGCCACTCAGGTTCATTCTCCTCTCGGGATTTTGGGCATGCATGCACACATGCCTAGCGTGAATTTCAAGCAACCGGGTCCAGGACTCTAACCATGGTCAACCATGTGAGAGTCCAGAGACATAACCACTACGTCATCTGCTGGTCCCCAAATAATATAGAATTATTTTTTAAATCCTCATGTATCCATGATAGAACACTCAAGTCATTAAAAGAATATTTAGGGACCAGCAGTTGGTGTAATGGCTATGTCGCTGGACTCCCATGTAGTCCACCACAGTTCGAGTCCTGGACCCAGTGACTTAAATTCACACTGGGTGTGTGTGCATGCATGTGTGCGTGCCCAAGATCCCCAAAGGAGAATAGAGGAGAAGGGATTGCGGCATGGCCATCGCCCCTGGGAGATGGTTTCTCGCTTTCAGTCTCTCTGTCTCTCTCTGTCTTTCCGGTGAGTCCACGTTCCCTAAAGCAAACCGCCCCCCCCAAAAAAAAGAATATTTAGTGGCATTGGGAAATACACAGACTGCAGCGCTTGGTGAAAACATCAGGTATCAAAACAGTATGTATGTAGGGTCCTGTGTTTTACAAAATTATATGCATGCATAGGAAAAAGTTTGGAAAAATATTGCTGGGTGGACAAATTACAGATGATTTAACATTTTTGTCATTTTTTTAAAGGGATATTTTCAGATTTTCTTACAATAAATAGGACAGACAGAATATCAAATTTGTGGCATGTGCATTGAGCCATAGGAGGTGAAATCTCATATACATAACACCTATATGTGTATGTATTTTAGAGGAAAGTTTTCATAAAGGAATCTGCCCGTTTTGTAACTCATCGTACTGAGCTGCTCATCCGTCCCTCTACTTCTGCATGTCTTACATTCTTCCTGCTTCCAGAAAGGTCCTTGCCATTAGCTTGCACAGTGCCCTGAAGTGTATGAGAGCCTTTCCTTTTCCAAGGGTAAGAGAAGACAATACTATCTACTTTTCAGGTTGTTGTCAGTGCCAAAACAGTGTAGTACAGCGCCTACATGTGCAAGACATGGGAGCTGTTATTAATATAAAGCAATGTTACGAGTTTAAAGTATATTTATGATTTAGTGTTAATTCAATCACATATTGACATTAAGTTCATCACTATAATACAATACCGGTTATATATACATATATACATTTTATATATGTGTGTGTGTATATATACATATATATTTTAAACTTATATATATCTTATACTTATACTTTTATATATACTGGTTATGTATACATATATACACTTTATATGTAGTGTGTATGTATATACACACACACGTATACATATATAAATTATTAAATGAGGATACATATATGCATTTTATACATGTGTGTGTGTATATATGTACACATATATGCATGTGTATATATAAATTATTAGATGAGGATCTGATGGAGGCAGGGGCCATCCTGGCCAGCCCGAATAGCCCTGCAGATCAGCATGGTGACCAGATGGTTCTTGCGGCCACGTAAGAGTGTGTGATCAGAGATCCAGCAGCAGTGCTTGGTGTCTACGCAGAGCTCCGAGGGCGAGGCCAGAGTGGCTGGGGCTGACTTCTGGTTCTGCTGCTTTGATTCCGGGGCTACACATGTCTTTGCTCAGTGTGAGCTCTTTCTTCTCCTTTCCCTTCTCTTCCTGGTCATCTTCCTCCTCCTTCAATGCCTCTGTTTTCTGATAAAGCCATGTTCAGGGCAGAAACTTTGGCTACTGCAATAGAAAATACATAAGGAAAGCCACAAAGTTTACCTCTTGTCCCCATCCTTGCCCCAGAAGTGGCCCTCTCTGATCTATATTCTTGTCTCTTTTTGTTGTTGCTGTTAGCATTTTCTCTCTAAATTGAAACTTATTTAAAAGGTTTTTTTTTTTTTTTTTTTAACTTATTGTTTCGGATTTAGTGAAAAGTCCCCAAATCCTGTTAAAGATTGTTCTACCTGGGACCAGCAGTTAGCGTAATGGCTATGTCGCTGGACTCCCATGTAGTCAACTGCGGTTCGTGTCCCAGTCCCGGTGGCTTAAACTCACGCCGGGCACGTGTGCGTGCGTGCCCAAGATCCAGAGAGGAGAATGAAGGAGAAGGGATTGCGGTGTGACCATCCCCCCGGGAGGTGATTTCTCGCTTTCTGTCTCTCTGTCTCTCTCTCTGTCTGTCTGGTGAGCATACGCGCCCTATCACAAAAACCTCTCAAAAACTTTATTTACTTTTTCATTTATTTTAATTTGACCAGAGAGAGAGATAGAGCGAGAGCGAGAGTGAGAAACAGAGAGAGAGAGAGAGAGAGAGAAAAGGAAAGTGAGAAAGCAAGCCACCAGGTCCAGGACTCAAACTGCAGTAGGTCATATGGGAGTCCAGTGTCCATTTTTTTTTTAAAAAGAATCATTTTATTTTAACTTTATTTATTTACTTATTTATGTTAACATGACCTGAGAGGGACAGGTTGAGAGTGAGAGCAAGAAAGTGAGAGTGAGAAAGCAAGCCTCCAGGTTGGAGACTGGAACCACAGTAGGCAATGTGGGAGTCCAGCGTCCTTAACCACCATGCCACCTGCTGGCCTCAATAAATAATTTTTTTTTTTTAAGAGTCAAACTTAAAATGCCAAGGAAGACCTCCAGACCACATGGTGGATGAAGATTAGCTTGAAACAGGCACTTCCCAAGTCTGGTCTTGGACACTAAATGCAAAAAGAGGCCAGTACAGGTGCTTTCGTGGTTAGTTTGGGTGTAAGTTCCCATTCTTCCAGACACCTCCTATGCTCTCTAGGTCACACTCAGCGTCTTACCCTGGGGTCATTCCACCCCCTCCAACCTCCTCACTCTGGGCGTTTACAGACATAACCAGGAGGCCAGCCTTGGCGTGTGCACCGGCGTCCTGCAGACCTCGCGGTCATCCTGCCGGAGGCCTGGGTACTGTGCGGGTTTGAAGAGACGTTCGGTCACAATGTTGCAGGCGCAAGTAGCAGCGCTGGGAATGGAACCTGGGCCCGCGCCCACGTCCGCCTCTCACATCACGCTCACCCGCCCTCTCAGGTGCCTCCCTGTGTTCTGTCCTAGCCCGGGTGGAGATGGCAGGTTCCTCTGCGTCCTGGCGCTGTCGCTGCCTCTTCACGGTCATCCTGCTCCAGCTGCCTGCCCACGGGTCAGGTAAGAGTGTCCGAGCTTCTCTCCAGGGCAGGACGTTTGATGCTGGCTGCAGAGTAGGGAGCTGGCCAGGGACCTTATTTCTCTTGGGGTTCTGTCGTCCCCTAGTCCTGCCCAGTGCCCTTCCCGGGCTGGGTCCTTCCCCATACTCCTTCTCCCGCACCCCTCCCGCCCCGCCCCGCAGATCGCGTTGTCTCTTTTGTCCGCGCCCCGCAGGGGACAACAGCAAGTTCCACACGGCCCCGCTAGGGGGCACCGCCGAGCTGCTCTGCCCGCTCCCGCTCTGGCCAGTGCAGGCGCCGGTGGAGGTGAGGTGGCTGCGGTCCCCGGCCCCGCAGCGCTCCCTGGCTGTTCACGTGTTCCGGGACGCGAAGGACTGGGATGAAGGCGTGATGCCGGCGTATAAGGGCAGGACGGCGCTGGTGAGAGACGACCGAGAGGGAAGGGTCGCCCTGCTGATCCGCGACGTGCGCCTGGAGGACCGAGGGCCATACCGATGCCAGATCCAGATCGCGAACCTGACTCTGGAGGGCACCGTGACCCTGCAGGTTGCAGGTTAGCACGGGGTTAGGTGCCCGGCCTTGGTGGCGGTTGGATAAGCTTAGTCAGGACCGACTCTGCCCCTCTGGGCTCTTCTGCCATCTGCGAACACAGCGTTTGCTGGCGCGACCGCTCAGCCCCTCGCGGATCTCCGTGGGAGCTGGGACTGGCCCAGGCGTGTGCTGAGGATCGAACCGTGACCTCAGCGAACGCCGCGTGCGCAGGTTCCGGTTGGCGCTGGCTTGGGCAGCATGTGGACTAAACTTGGAAGGGAGGGACAAGACTGGCTGCAGGTCCTAGTTAATATCTGTGGCCGAGAAAATAGTTGGTCCTCTGGGTCGTCTTTCTTTGCTCTGTTTTCAAGGAACTCATAGCCATGGCTGTGAAAGGTCCACCTGGTCAGGCCCCTTCTGTGACAAGAATTTAGTGAATGGCTCCTCCTGGGTTTCCGGTGTACTTAAACATCGGGAAAGACCTTTAGAGATGCTGGGGGATTGCAGATCAGCTCCAATATTAAAAAAAAAATCAGTCTACCAAAAACCAAGCCCATGTCTTTGTATTGGCTAGAATAATATCCAGCTCCACGTGGTCACATACTGATTATCTTTTATTTTTTAAAGAATTATTTAGTTTCATTTATCATTATTATTATTATTACTATTTAATTTGACCAGAGAGCGAAAGTGAGACAGCAAGCCACCAGGTCAGGGGCTCAAACTGTGGTCCGCCATATGGGAGTGTTTAGCTCTTCAACCACCACACCACCTGCTGGTCCTGCAAAAAGCCTCTTAAAGAAAAAATTAAGGGGGCCAGCAGGTGGCATGGTGGTTAAGGGTACTGGACTCCCACATAGCTAACTGTGTTCGAGTCCTGGACCTGGCAGCTTGCCTTTTCACTTTCTCTCTCTCTCTCTCTCTAGCTCTGTCCCTCTCTGGTCAAATTAAATAAATAAATAGATAGATAGATAGATAAAGTTAGACAAAATAATTTTTTTTGAGAGATTTTCATTGTAGGGCGCGTGCGCTCACCAGACAGACAGAGAGAGACATAGAGACAGAAAGCGAGAAATCACCCCCCAGGG
>NW_006159889.1:238544-255951 GCF_000334495.1 Tupaia belangeri chinensis
GTCGACTACGTGGGAGTCCAGTGACATAGCCATTATGTTAACTGCTGATCCCAAAATAATTATTTTTTAAAAAAAATTTTTAAAAGTTTTTTTTTGGTAGAGGGCCAGGTAGTGTGGCAGTTAAGGCACTGGATTCTCCACATGGTTGGCCATGGTTTGAGTCCTGGACCTGGTGGCTTGAAAATCATTCTGGGTTATGTGTGTGTACGTGCCCAAAATCCCAGGAGGAGAATGGAGAAGGGATTGAGGCCTCCCCTGGGGGGGGGTGATTTCTCACTTTCCCTCTCTCTGTCTCTCTGGAGAACTCAGGCGCCCTATGGCAAAAACCTTTGCTAGAGGACTCATGTGCTACCAGCAGAGAGAGAGAGAGAGGGGGGGGGAGAAAGAGAGAAAAAGAGAGACAATGAGGGGGAGAGAGAGAGGGGGAGAGAGAGAGAGGGAGGGAGAGAGAGAGAGAGGGAGAGAGAGAGGGGGAGGGAAAGTGAGAAAGCACCTTCCTCAGGGGACGGTCACACTGCAATCCCTCCTTCATTTCTTCTTTTGAGATTCTGGGCATGCACACACACACGAGCCTGGTATGTTTTCCAAGATACTGGATCTGAGACTGAAAACACACAGCTGGCCACGTGGAATCCAGCCAGCTAACCCTCATGCCATTGGCTAAGCCACCAGATTCAGGACTTGAACCCTGGTCGCCCATGTGGGAATGTCCAGCGCCTTAACCACCATGCCACCTGCTGGTCCCGAACAGTGATTTTTAAAAGGGGACTTAGATGCCTAAGAGATTCTGAGTCATGTGATGCAGTTACTGCTACAGGTGGATTTTGAAGTATGTTAGGATAAAGCTAAAGACTAGGGGCCAGCAGCTGGTGTGGTGGGTAAGGGTGCTGGACTCCCACATGGCCGACCAGGGTTCAAGTCCTGAATCTGGTGGCTTGCTTTCTCACTTCCTCTCTCTCTCACTCTTTCTCTGGTCAAATTAAAATAAATAAAATAACATAAAATAATTATTAAAAAACAAAAGCTAGAGACTATCTTACCATATCAGGAACAACATGAGGGTTGGGATGGAGTGAAGGCAGACATTAAAGTTACATTAACTGCTGCCCTTGTTTACCAGAGGAGGCTGTGGGAGGAGGGCTCTGGCTGGAACCACGCCCTGGCCGAGGCCCTTTTCTGGGCTGGTTCAGCCAGGCAGTCTCTCTTCCCCAGTTCTAGGCTCTGTCCCTTACATCCACGTGGAGGGCTACAATGCGGGATGGATCCAGATGGTGTGCAGGTCGGTGGGATGGTTCCCAGAGCCTCGGGCCGAATGGAGAGACCCTCAAGGCAGGCTGCTTCTATCCCTGTCGGAAGTCCACTCCCTGGATGAAGCTGGGCTCTTCCAAACAGCAGTATCCAGCAGAGTCAGGGACAGCACTCCAGGCAATGTGTCCTGCACTCTCCACAACCCAGCCCTTGGCCAAGAGAAGACCACAGCCATGGTCATAGCAGGTAAAAGTGGGGGTGGGAAACAGACTCGAAGTACCTGTTGGCTCCAGAGGAAACACTTATCTTAGTGGAAACGTCATAAAAAATGTTCAATTTTTTTAAAATTTAATTTTATTTATTCATTCATTTATTTTAATATGACGAGAGAGAGAGAGAGAGAGAGAGAGAGAGAGAGAGAGAGAGAAAGAGAGAAAGAGGGTCTGGGACTTAAACGTTCGTCAGCCATGTGGGAGAGTCCAGTGCCTTAACCACCATACCACCTGGTGGTCCCCTAAATTATTATTCTTTTTTAACATTTAAGAATAAAACAGAAATATTGTAGAAAACCTGAAACAGGGGCCAGCAGGTGGCATAATGGCTAAGGTACTGGACTCTCACATGGTCGATTGCAGTTCAAGTCCTGGACCCAGTGACTTAAAACTCATGACAGGCATGTGTGTGTGTGCATACCTGAAATCGTGAGAGAACAATGGAGGAGAAGGGACTATGGCATGGCCATCCTCCCCAAGGGGGGATTTCTCACTTTATGTTTCTCTGTCTCTCTCTGTCTCTTCAGTGAGCACATGTGCCTTATAGCAAAAACCCCCAAAAAGAAAAAAAAAAAAAAAACGAACGGAAAAAATGCAGAGTATTTTAAAGAACCCCCAAATGGTTTATGATCTCATAAATGAGAGAGAACCATTTCTAACCTTTCGGAGTATTTCTTTCAAAACTTTCTTGTATGTATACATGTTATGTAAGCGAGTCCTTGGGCCTGGTCGCCTCCCCCCACCCCCCGTTATGATGTCATGATTTTAAGGGTTGCATAGTATTTCATTAAGTGATTACAGAATAATAAAATGAACAAAAGCCCTATTTTTGAGCGTCTGGATTTTTCCTCGTATAATTAATGATGCAATGAACATCTTTGTACATACTTTGGGAATTGATTCTAATTATTTCCTCAGGATACGTTTCTGAAAGCAGGGGATACGGACCTCTGCTAATCTTTCTTTTTCCTTGCCTGTGCTCCTCTCTCCTTCTCTTACTACTGCCACCATTCCTCGCTAAGTGCTAAGTGCTTTGTTTATTTTTTGTTTTTTTTTTTAGGTTTTTGCCATAGAGAGACAGTGAGAAGGAAAGTGAGAAATCACCCACTAGGGAAGATGGCTACGTTGCAATCCCTTCTCCTTCATCCTCCTCCTGGGATTTTGGGTTCACATACACATGCGCCTGGTGTGATTTAAACCACGGGCATGTGGGAGTCCAGTGCCTTAACCAACCACACTGCCTGCTGGCTCCAGTGCTTTGTTTTTTAAAATCTCATGCAAGTCCTGGGAGAGAGGAAATCTTATCATCCTCTTTTTTTTTTATTAGAGGTTTTTGCTATAGGGCACGTGTGCTTGCCAGAAAGACAGAGACAGAGAGACAGAAAGCAAGAAATAACGCCCCCCAGGGGATGGCCATGTCACAATCCCTTCTCCTCCATTCTCCTCTTGGGATCTTGGGCATGCACACACACATGCCCAGTGTGAGTTTAAGCCACGGGGACCAGGACTCGAACCATGGTTGACTACCTGGGAGTGCAGTGACATAGCCATTACGCCAACTGCTGGTCCCGGTCCTTATTTTACAGAAGTGGCAAACACAGTGGTTGAGAAAGGACACACACTTAACACTCGCCACAGTCTTCTTTTGCTCTTTTTTTCCTGTTTTGTTTTGTTTTGTTTTGTTTTGCCAGAGGGTGCATGTGCTCACCAGAGAGAGACAGAGACAGAGACTGAGAGGAAGTGAGAAATCACCCCCAGGGGGATGGCCATGCTGCAATCCCTTCCCTATTCTCCTCTTGGGATTTTGGGCGTGCACTCAAATGAGCCCAGTGTGATTTTCAAGCTGCTGGGTCTGGGACTCAAATTGTGGAGTAGGCCAAGTGGAATCCACTACCTCAACCACCATGCCACCTGGTGGCCACTTTTTTTCTTTTTAAAAACTTATTTACTTGCCTTTTCTATGAATGAGGGAGAGAACCCCCAACAGGATCTTGCTGCTACAATCCACCCCTACCTTCAGCCAGGCCTTGATCATGGGCACCCACGTGCCCAATGTACTCCGGGAAGTCTCTGGACCTGAACTTGGAACCTTCCTATGTGCGTCAGCCTGACGGGGTGTCATATTTTATGTTACATCACTGTCTGACTTTCTTCTGCTCTTCTTTCCTGTCTTTGTTTCTTTTTAATTTTCTTCTTAGAATCATTTTATTTAGCTTTATTTATTTTATTTACTTATTTTAATTTGACGAGAGAGGAACAGGGTGAGAGACAGAGATGAAAAGTGAGAAAGTAAGCCGCCATGTCCGGGTCTCAAACTGTGGTCAACCATGCAGGGAGTCTATTGCCCTTAGCCACCATGCCACCTGCCAGCCCTGACTCTATTTCTTCCTTCTCTCCCACCCAGGCTTCAGCCTGCCACGGTGGCACTGTAGGCATTGTTTGGCCCCTGCTGACAGTGCTCAGAGCGAAGTGGCTGCTGACGGCTGTTCCAGAGCAGAAGGAGGGCACGAAGGGGGAGGCAGGCAGGTGTTCGTGGGAGGACTGCAGGCGGTTACAAAGGACAGCACCTCCATCTCGGTGTGGTCCCCGGATTATTTTTTCATTGAGTTATAGGGCATGATGAGATTGTAGCTGAGGAACTGAGTTCGAATGGTTAATTTCAGGCAGTACCATCTAAAACACTCCTGAGAGGTGACATGTCACTTATTTTTTTATTTTTTGGAGAGGTTTTTGCTATAGGGCGCGTGTGCTCGCCAGACAGACAGAGAGACAGAAAGTGAGAAATCACCCCCAGGGGGGATGGCCACGCCGCAACCCCTTCTCCTCCATTCTCCTCTCGGGATCTTGGGCACGCACGCACATGCGCCCGGCGTGAGTTTAAGCCACCGGGTCTGGGACTCGAACCACGGTCGGCTACACGGGAGTTCAGCGACATAGCCATTATGCTAACTGGTCCCCATGTCATTTATTTTTAATGCCATCCAGGGCTTGAGTGACCAAGAGAAACAAAGAGCTTCACCAGATGGTAGATACACTTGGGATGTGCCTGGTCTGTCAGCCCTCAGGGGCACAGGAAGCTCTGGAAGTTCTCCTGAGGGTGGTCATTGGCGGTTTCTGTTTCAGCCCCTTCTCCAGGGAGGATCTCCTCCTCAGACGTGGCTCTTGCTGTGACCCTACCTATCCTGATATTTCTCATCATCGTGGGCATTTATTTCATCTGGAAGCAAAGAAAATCTAAAGGTAAGGCAGTGGTAAGGGAGCCCAGGCTGACAGGAAGTGGGACTACGACTGCACTCTGCAGAAGCCAGAGGAAGTGCATGTAGACCTGATCTTGTCCATAGGCTGGACACCTGGCAAGTTTTCGGGGGAAAAAAGAAAACTGGCAGAACTATGTCCTGGGAACTCAAATTGCAGAGGGAATTAAATAAACTGTAGAAAGGCCCCTGGGCAAATCTATGAATTCTCATCCTTCGAGAAATTAGAGAATAACCAACCGTGCCAAACTTCCAATTAACTAAGAAATTAATTAGAGCTTTTTAATCAAGAAATCCAATTATATCCATTGGATAAAACCTTCATTAAAAAGGTCACATTTCACAGGATATCAGGGTTGCAAAGGACTTTGACAGTTGCATAATACAGCACTCCCCCCTTGGCTGATGTTTAGAAGTCTCTAATCCTTTCAAGAGGTCACACATTCTCAATGACAAGGTGTCAGTCCTACTTGGGTGTCCAAGCCATGTTTGGACGACTATGTCTGTTAGAAATAGCTCTTCTTATGGGGCCGGCCCCACAGCACAGGGTAATATGCTCTCTAGAGAGAAGCCAGATCCCACATGGTCACTGTGAATTCCTGGCCCTGTCAGCTTGAAACATGTAGTGTGAGTGTGGGAGTGCCCAGGATCTGGTGGACTGGCGTGCTGGAGGAAGGGGATTGTGGCATGACTGGACTTTGGAGGATGCTTTTCTTTGTACCTCTCACTCATCTATGTGTGAGAATTAAAAAAAAAAAAAAGATTTAAAAAATAATCCTTCCTTTAAAAGAAAGAAGCAAAACATTTAGGGGACACAAAAATGGAAAATGCTCTGTTGATACTCTCCGTAGAGAGTATCTGTCACTAGACTAGTACACAGTGTATTCGTGCTGGGAAGATTGATTGTGCAAGCTGTCATGATATGCAGTGATCGAATGCATAACAACCAGTCCTTTCTAAAGCTGAGCTGATCTCTCTCTCTTCTAGAGAAGCTTCTCTATGAGCAGGTGATGGAGGTAGGTAAGTGTCTTGGCCTCGCATTTTGGAGATGATGGTTTCACTAATTTCCGTAGTCCCAGCATGCAGGGGATACATGTTAAGTGAATTCTGTTAGACTACTCCATCATTAGCTGTCCTTGGTGGTGGTGGTGGGAGGGATGATGCTTTCAGTTTTTACTCTTATTTATAATAGTGTATGGTGATTTTTGTCTGTGAGCTCATCATTGCTTCGGGTGGGAATCCTGTAAGTTGAACGTGGTTGGGGGGTGGCTTTTATTCACTCAACAAAAAATGGTAATTGAGGACTAGCAGGTGGTGTGGTAGTTAAGGGGGCTGGGCTCCCACATGGCCAACCATGGTTTGAGTCCCGGACCCGGTGGCTTCCTTTCTCATTTTCTCTTTCTCTCTCTCGCTCTTGCTTTTGCTCTCTCTTGCTCTGTCTCCTTCTGGTCAAATTTAAATAAATAAAGTTAAATAAAAAATAAAAATAAAAATAACTTTAAAAATTTATAATTGTCTACTAAATGCCTAGATTGTGCTAAGTTCTAGGGATACAATGGTGAGTAAAAGCACATCTTTGCTCACCTGAACCTTTCAGTCTAGTCAGGGAGGTAACATGAGTAAGATAATTATGTAAATAAATGAAAGTTGCCATTCTGTGAAGACTGTGACTGAGAGGAACCGGCCCAACTTGAGGATCCAGGATGTAAAGTTAGATGTGAAGGACCAGAAGTCATGAATGAAGAGGGAATGGAACATCATCCACAGCAGAAGGAACAGTTTGAGAAAGAAACACGGGCAGGGGAGAGCAGCATTTACTGGGAAGCTGAAAAGGTGCAGAGTGAGGGGAAAGGTGATAGGGCTGAGGTGGAGTACTCAGGCCATGGGTAGGCCATGTGAGGCCTTGCAGATCATGTTAAGGATTTCAGTCTTTCTCCTAAGAGCAGGGGTAAAGCAATGCATAAGGATATCTCAATCAGAATTGTGCTTTGAGGGACTAGTCGATGGTATAAATGATTATATCACCAATTTCCCATGTAGCTGACTGAGGTTTGTGTTCTGGACCCGGTGGCTTGAAATTCACACCTGGCATGTGTGCGTGCATGCCCCAAATCCCGAAATAAGAGTGGAGGAGAAGGGATTGTGGCATGGCCATCCCCCGGAGGGTGATTTCTTGCTTTCTGTATCTCTGTTTCTCTTTGTCTCTCTGGCGAGAGCATGCACCCTATAGCAAAAATCTCTAAAAAAAGAAAAGAATTGTGCTTTGAGGACCAGCAGATGGCATGGTGGTTAAGGTTCTGGACACTCCCACATGCCCAACCACGGTTTGAGTTCTGGACCTGGTAGCTTGCTTTCTCATTTTCCCTCTCTCTTTCTGTGTCTGTCTCTGGTCAAATTAAAATAAATGAATAAATAAAATTAAATAAATAATTATTTTTTAAAAAAAGGAATTGTGCTTTGAAAAGCTCTGTAGTGTTGAGAAGATACCCAAGGGAATAAAACAGGATGGAGAATGGGAACAATCCGGTTGTCCCTTCTGTCATCCAGATGAGAAATGAAAGGTCCTGGAGGTGGACAGTGTCAAGAGTGGGTAAAATCAGTTGACATCAGAGAGTCCCAAAGTAGTGTCAGACTCTCATTTTCTTTTTCTTTCCTTCTTTTAGAAAATCTTCTCTCAGACCATGCCAAAGAAAAAGGTAATTATATGTAAAGAGTAAGAGGAAAAGAGCAAATAACATATTCTTTTCCCTTCTACATAAGTGTTGACTGTCTATTATAATACATTATATAAGAGGTCTTCAGTAAGTTCATGAAATATGTATATTATGAAAAAGGGGCACAATGTCATTTTTTTTGCACCAAAATAAATTCATACTTAAATTGGACTTTTCCAGGAACTTAGTTTCCTATGTCAGAAGGCTACGGAGTTGGTGGCAGGGAATGAGGGAATGCCAGTACTGGAGATTTGTAGGCCTGGTTTATCATGAGCTCCCTTTATTAGGCTTCCCACCAATCATTGAAAAAGGAAGTTCATATGGGGCCAGCAGGTGGTGTGGAGGTTAAGGCAGCTGTATCCCACATGATTGACTCTATAGTTCAAGCCCCAGACCCAGTGGTTTGATAAACATGCTAGACATATATGCATGCGTGCCCAAAATCCCAAAAGGAGAATGAAAGAGAAGGGATTGTGACATGGCCATCCCTCCTTGGGGATGATTTCTCACTTTCCCTCGCTTTCTCATTCTGTCTCTCTCGGATGAGTGCATGCACCCTGTAGCAAAACAAACAAACAAACAAAAAAGGAAGTCCACATGCTATTTAAAGGTACATTGATGTGATTATCTGAAAATCCATACCACCTTTGCACCAGGAGGTGGTGTGTTACAATGGAAGGGTCACAATGGACATAATGAGTCCCCTTCCCTGATTATTTTCAGTATTAAAAGAGTCAAGCTTTTAAAAAGTCTATCACAGGTCTAGCCCCATAGCCTAGTGGTTAAAAGGAACCAGATCCCACAGGGCTGACCACGTGGTTCAAGTTCTGAACCCTTCAGAACTTCAAAAACATGCTGGACATGCATGTTCAAAATCTTGACAGGATGAAGAAATGGAGGGGATGGCATTGTGGTATGATCACACTCCATTATGGGGGTTGCTTTCTCCCTGTCTCTCTTTGCTGATCACACATACCCTCTGGCAAATTAAAAAAAGGAAAATCTTTCACAGTGCCTAAAATCCCTTATTGCCATTTTGTCTTCACTAGTTGAATGTTTGCTGTGGCCCACTGAGGGTGAAAGACACCCATTTGAAGGTGTCTTCTAGCTGGGAAGACAAGCCAGTGGCTCAGATGGCTGCAAATTCAATGATTTCGGCATCTCCTTTCTCCCCCTACATCTTCTCCAAGCTGATGCAAGTGTGGAATGCACACCCCTTAGCTCTTCTGACCAAGAGTGGAAGAGAGCAGTGTGGTACACCAGGGAGAGCCTCTGACACAGGAGTCAGATGGATTTGGGTTTGAATCCTACCTGTGGGCTACGTCCTAGCTGGATGACGTTGGGAAAACTTCATTCCCTCTGTAAAATGGGAATAATCATTCCATGCACCTCATGTTGCCGAGAGGATTCAGTGCCCACTGCAGTGCAAGAACGATACATGAGGAATGGAAGCTCTTTGTAGTGGAAATGGTAACCATAAGCCAGAAGCTTTTAAGAGCTGTGTTGCTTTCAGCTTCAGTGCTCCAGTGTTCAATGCCTAATACGTGCCCAGCCCTCAGTGTGGGGCCTGGTGGTAGACCCAGATGCATAACTTCAATTCTCTGGCAGATCAAGACTAGGTAGCCATAAATACTCCCCTGAAGCATAGGAGGCATATACCTGTGTCCCTAGATATCAGAACAGTTGTGAGATAGGTCGATGCAGGAGAATTACTGTAGAGAATATTGAAGCCAGGTGAACAAGTCAATGCTAGGCCTTGAGCTAGTCATGCACCTTAGACAGCATCAACTGTAGGCTACAAAAGAGCAGGAAGGCATACACTTGTGCAACGCAGTCACACATATGGAAACTCGGCAGACAGCGGAAATGAAACCAGACAGACAAAAAGGAAGGGAAAAGGAAACAGGAACCAAAGTCCCAGGCTGGCTAGGTCATCAGGAGGGTGACCCTAGCACCTTTGCATGCTGGAGTCTGACTTCTGGGACAAGAGACCAGACTAGGGATTGACAGAAACATCCTCCTCCTTTCTACTGGTGATGGGTCTGGGGGTGGAGGGCCAAGTCTTTCAGGGTCCCAGGGATAAAGAGGCAGGATCTGATCACTCACTTCTCTCTCTCTCTGGTTTCTAGGAAGACTGCATAAAGCCCTCAGTAAGTTCTGCTCCTCCTTTGTCCTCCAAGTGCTGCTCCTCCTTTGTGCACCAGCTTCTTCCTGCTGACGTCATTGCTTTAAGACAAGCATCAGTTTCACTTCCTGGGGTAGAAGGGAGTCAAGGGTGATTTATGCCATGCGGTTTGGGGATTTCTTGGCTCCCAATGGCCTCTTTACCCAAGTATCCCCTGCTCCTTTTTTCTGTATGATTGTTATTTAGTCTCTAAATGGAAAATGTTTTACTAACAAGAGATATACCTCCCATGGATGAAGCCATCTGCCAGTCTCTTTTATCACACATGCATGACATTCCCTTAGGTGGGGCTTAGAGTAAGTGGATCCTCATTAAACTGAATGTGGTGAACGAGTTCTTCTCTACCATTTCATGTATGCAAACTTCTTTTTAACATTAAAAAAAATATGAGCTGGCCTTATGGCCTAGTGGGTAAAGGAGCTGGAACCCACACAGCTGACTGTGCAGTTTGAGTCTCAGTCCCAGCAGCTTGGAAACACACTGGGCACAGGTCGTGTGTGCCCCAAATCCTGACAGGATGGAGACGTAGAGGAGAAGGGATTGCTGCATTCTTTTTCCCTCTCCCTCTCTTTCCAACTCTGTGGTGAGCACATATACTCTCCAACAACTAAAAAACTTTGAAAGTCTCTGCACATATGTGACATATTTGTTATATTTTCCTTTGAGAAAATATACATGCTAACAAAATCTAATGGAGATTCAGTGATAGTTTTCAGTGAGCTTATATCTTATTCTTCTCCCACAGTATCTACATTTATTTATGTTGTCATTATCTGTAGTTATGAGGTGTATTATTATTCAGTCTGCAGGGAAGGTTTGGCTCACATGAGAAATTGCTGGTCCTCTGCAGTATATCTGGGGACCCATGGCCCATAGCTGGGAGCCTTCGCCATTGCAAACACACCTATGGCTAAGTTGCAGGGTATGGCTGTTGAGAATCTTCTCTAGGAATGTGGTTGGGATGGAACTTTAGCATTATGGGAATGTAAAAGCCTGATTCTGATTTATCAAACCATTTTTATTCTTCAGAGAAACTCCGGAGTGAATTGAGTAAGTTTCTCCTATTCTTATACCTTCCTTACCAACTTATGCCCTGTTGTGCCAACATGCCCAGTGATGACTCATCCTTGTCTCTTTCAGAGTTAAAAAAAGCTGCAGCAAACTCGGGTGAGTTGCATTTTCCCTGTTAACCCCTACCTTTGGGAGTTTTCAGTTTCTCCATTGCTTTAATAATCCTTTCATGTCTTTCAGGCTGGAGAAGAGCTCGGCTACACTTTGGTAAGTTACACCAACCAAATACATCCACATTTCTGAGCTCCTCCTTGAGGCTTGGTACTTGGGGACTTGGCTCCATTCCTCTGGCTTGCAGACTATAATTTAAACATTTTTATCAAATTTCTTTCTTTTTCTTATTTTTAAGAGAGATTTTTGCTACATGGTGTGTACATTCACTGAAGATACAGAGAGACAGAAAGCAAGAAATTACCCCCGCTAGGGGGATTGCCACACCACAATCCCTTCTTTTCCAGTCTCCTCTGGGGTTTTGGACACACACACACACACACACCCCTGGTGTGAGTTTTAAGCCACCAGGTCCAGGACTTGAACCATGGTCAGCCATGTGGGAGTCCAGTGACATAACCATTATGCCATCTACTGGTCTTGATTTTTATCAAATTTCTTTATCTCTCTCTCTTTTTTTTTGGTTGCACTGGTAAATAGTAGGTTTGATCTATGGGTTTTTTTTATGATTTTTGAGATTTTTCTAAAGCCTACCAGTTATCTGTATTTCTTCATTGTATTGGTTATCTATATTTCTTCCTTATATCAATTATCTGTAGTTCTTTGTATCAGTTATCTGTATTTCTTTGTATTTGTTACAAGCATTTCTGCTTTGTGACTTATCTGTTCTTGTCCTATTTGGGCAACTTTTTGATTTGTAAGAATTCTTTCTATGGTATATTAACTCTTCATCGCAAAGCTTTTTATTTGCATTTTAATTTCTTTACAGTACTTTTGGTGCATGAATGTCTTGTTTTTAGGTAGTCAAATTCTTAATCTTTTTTTTTTTGGGGGGGGGGTAGAGATTTTCACTATAGGGCGCGTGCGCTCGCCAGACAGACAGAGAGAGACATAGAGACAGAAAGCGAGAAATCACCCCCCAGGGGGGATGGTCACGCCGCAATCCCTTCTCCTCCATTCTCTTCTCGGGATCTTGGGCATGCACGCACATGCGCCCTGCGTGAGTTTTAAGCCACCGAGTCCCGTGGTCGACTACGTGGGAGTCCAGCGACATAGCCATTACGCTAACTGCTGGTTCCCAAATTCTTAATCTTTGGTTGTGTAGTCTCTTTGTGATTTCTGGTTTGAAAAGTCCTAACTGTTCCACAGTTGGATAAATAGCAACTGCTTCTGCCTCTTTCTATTCAAATGTCACAATTCTTTTCTCTTTGGATAATTTTCCTGGGAGTTGGGGATTGAGAGTCTCAGAGAAGAAGGAATGGTTTGAGTAGATGCCCCAATGATATAGACTACAAAAAGATTTCATAATTTTATTCTTTTTTTTTATAGACCACAGATTAGTTTATTTTTAACACCCATCATGCCATGAATTCATAGGGAATATGTTCCAGTAGCTCAGGCTCCTTTTCCATTGGTTCTCACAAAGTGTGCTTCTCTGGGTAGAGCAGGCTGGCGCTTTAGTTGAACCCAGGTACCTTTCTCTTTGGCTTCCTTCTTTTTCTGGTCATTTTCCTTCACACGTTTTAGGAAGCTATCGCTGCTCTTAGAATGCTTAATATGCTCAATAAGCACATTGATTCTCTTGGCAAGAATCTTGCCCTTAACTTGTTTGTTCACAACAATGCCAACAGCATGCTGGGTAACATTGTAGACTCTTCCAGTTTTGCCTGGTAACATTTGTGGGGCATTCCTTTTGAACAGTAACCATTCCCTTAATGTCTACAATATCACCTTTCTTGTAGATAAGCATATATGTTGCCAAAGGAACCACTCCACATTTTGTAAAAGACATAGAGAACATATATCGGGTGCCTCTCCCCTTTCCCTTTGTGTTCCTCATTTTGGTTAATTACTGGAAGATGGCGGTTCCGGCCCCAAAAAAGCATACTTTTATTCAGAACGATTTGCATGCTTCTCAGCTTCTTCCTAAATAGTTTGTGTTTTCTCATGCTGTTAGAATGAGATCTGTTGTTTTCACTACTCTAGGTTCTTATCAGTTTCCCAGACTCTTTGTCCCTTTCATCCCCACACCCCACCCCACCCAGTTCACACTATTTTCCTTTAGGCAGAGTGCAACAGAATCCATGAGCTAGCCTGGCATGCTCCCATTATCTCACCAGGGTAGGGGTTTTATGGATTTACCCCTCCACATGAGCCTGTTTTCTGTATGTGGTTGAGGAAGGAGACTCACTGCAACCTTCATAATGTATAGCTTTAAGGAAGAGTCCTCTCTCTATTAACGCTAAAAAACTCGAATAATAAGCAGTAACTCTGGGTAACAAAATGAGCATCACACACTTACTGTAGGAACAAGGCACTGTCTCATGCTTTAGCTGATCCTCTGCACAGCGGCTCTACAACTTAGATTCTACTATATTTCTGTTTTACAGATGGGGAAACTAAGGTTTAGGGGTGAATAATAAGCCTAAGATCACGTAACTAGAATGCAACAGAGCTGGGACTCAAACATCCACACCACCTGCCGGCCCTGAGACCTATTCTTTGAAGACAGTATTTTTTAGCTCCAGAATGTATATGGGAAGATCCATGAATTAAAATGGATCAATGTCTATGATTGCTAACCTAGAGATTATTTTTTCCTCCAAAGCTACTCAAAGATCCCTTGAGACCTGACCTTCTCACACCTTATCTCTCTGTCTCTCTCCAGTGGCGGTGACTCTGGACCCAGACACAGCACACCCCAAGCTCGTCCTGTCTGAGGACCGCAGGTGTGTGCGACTTGGAGACAGAAAGCAGCCCGTGCCTGACAACCCTCAGAGATTTGATTTTGTCGTCAGTGTCCTGGGGTCTGAGTATTTCACGGCTGGCTGTCACTACTGGGAGGTGTTCGTGGGAGACAAGACCAAATGGATCCTTGGGGTGTGTAGTGAGTCGGTGAGCAGGAAGGGCAAGGTCACCGCCTCACCTGCCAATGGACACTGGCTTGTGCGACAGAGTCGTGGGAATGAGTACGAAGCTCTCACGTCCCCACAGACCTCCTTCCGCCTGAAAGAGCCCCCGCGGTGTGTGGGGATTTTCCTGGACTATGAAGCAGGAGTCATCTCTTTCTACAACGTGACAGACGGGTCCCACATCTTCACTTTCACCCATACTTTCTCTGGCCCCCTTCGCCCTTTCTTTGAACCTTGTCTTCACGATGGAGGGAAGAACACGGCACCTCTTGTCATTTGTTCAGAACTACAGAAATCAGAGGAGTCACTGGTCTCCAAGCCAAAAGGCAAAGGCCATGCGAATGGAGATGTGTCTCTGAAGGTAAACCCTTCCCTCCTGCCTCCCCAGGACCCAGAGCTCGGGGATATGATCCTGTCCTGGCCCTCCGACCTCGGCCCTGCCCTGCAGGGGCTCAAGGTTCCTTCGTTTTAGGAGTGTGTCTCATCGCCAGCTCCCATGACCATCTGGCACCTTGGTGCCAGTCTCTGGGCCCAGCACATGATTGTGGAACATCTCATTCCTTTACCCCAAATCCAGACCCTTTCATGGTTTCCATTTGTACTTTTCTTCCAGGACTCAGTTCTGAACCTTGCCTTTCTTCTAGTGCTTTAAAAGTCCTATTTCCATGAAAGAAGAGCTTCTGAAACGAACTGAACCCTCAGTTTAAGTTTAGGTGGAGATGTTGTATGTTTGTCACGAAAATATAGCACAGGTTCAGGTTTGGGGAAGGGTTCTGCTGGAGCGAGTATTTTGAACTTTTCTCTACCTCATCCTGCACTTGGGCTTTTAGTCGTGAGGTTATGTCCCCCGGGGCCTGACTTCTAACTTACCCATCAAGGACTGCTTTTCTCTCTTTCTTTCTCTCCTTCTAGCAGTTCAGGCTAGTAGTCCCCAAACTCAGCTGTTTAAAAGTAAGCACATGGGGACCAGCAGATGGTGTAATGTTTATGTTGCTGGAGTCCCACATAGTCAACCATGGTTTGAGTCCTGGACCTGGTGGCTTGAAACTCACATTGGGCACATGTGTATGCGTGCCCAGAATCTGGAAAGGAGACTGCAGGAAAAGGGATTACTATGTGGCCATACCCCTTGGGAGGTATTTCTCTCTTTCTGTCTCTGTCTCTCCGGAGAGCTCATGCACCCTATAGCAAAAATCTCTCCTTAAATAAAAAGTAAGCATGTGTTAGATCACACCACCTTTCTTCTTTCTCAGCCATATGAGAAGAGCAGAGGGTAAAACATGGTTTTCTTTTTCTATTTTCCTGATGCTATCTATAGTATAGTTTGGTGACATCCAGAGCTAATGGACTTTTTTCCTTCTAGCTTTTTCTATAGGGTGCATGCACTCACCAGAGGGAGAGACAGAGAGGGAATGTGAGAAATGACCCCCTATGGGGATGGCCACACCATAATTTCATCTCCTCATTGCTTCTCTGGGGATTTGGGGCATGCACCCATACATGCCCAATGTGATATTCAAACCGTCAGGTCCAGGACTTGAGCGTGGTGGATCATGTGGCAGTCCAGCGCCTTAACCACTATGCCACCTGCTGGCCCCACTAATGGACTTTTTTTTTTTTTAAAGCTAATTTACTTGTTGAAGATAACCAGTGCAGGGCCTTGAACACAGTAACTTGCAATCTTGAAAAGCCTTAGTAGTACAGCCAGGGAGCTGGGAAGCACAGCTGCAAACAGAGCAGCTCAGCTGTGCATGCCTTAAATAGACAGGGGCAGATGAGTCGGTCATTTTGAATACCTTCCTGAGATTCAGAGAGGCTCAGCTAGAAAATGTGGCAGTTTTAACCACCAGTGTGGAGTCTTTTTCCCTACCCCACAATACTAAAAGACTTCTTTATTTGTTAGGTCAGAGAATACTGATTTCAAATAAGATGCTGGTAGACCAGGTATGAGAATAAAACAATGAATTTGATTTTTTGGTGTGTAATCTGGTCTATTTGTGGAGATATTGGCCCTCAGTGTACAGATGGGTAATAGTTCTATCTAATGGAAGCTGGATCTTTCTGTCTGTCATAAATTCTGTCTCTTAGTGCCTTTACTTACTAGTCAGGGTTTTTCAGAGAAACAAAAGTAATAGGATGTGTTAGGCAATCCAATGGTGTGGTGGTTAAAGTGGCTGGATCCCACCCAGCTGACTGTGCA
Organism: Tupaia belangeri chinensis; assembly: GCF_000334495.1. Lineage (NCBI taxonomy): Eukaryota > Metazoa > Chordata > Mammalia > Scandentia > Tupaiidae > Tupaia > Tupaia belangeri. Next base: position 254,572 of record NW_006159889.1, read on the forward strand.
GTTGGAATCCCCGGCCCAGCAACTTGAAAAACATGCCCGGTGCGTGTGCATTCATGCCCCAAATCTCGAGAGAAGAATGGGGAAGGAATTGTGGTATGTCCATATTATTCTCTTATTCTCTCCAGCAAGTGCACATGCCTTATAGCAGTACATACATCTATGAAATAAATAAAAAGTAATAGGATGTATATATAAAGAGAGAGTGGAAAGGAGATGTAGTTATAAGGAATTGGCGTGTGTGATTGTGGAGGCTGACTAATCCCAAATCTGTGTGTTGAGTCAGAAAACTGGAAGCCCAGGAGGGCAGATGGTGTAGTTCAGCTTACGGCAGGAGACCTGAGAACCAGGAGGACCCGAAGTATAGTTCCAGTCCCAGGGCCAGCAAGCAGGAAGAATTCTTAGTCAGGGGAGGGTCAGCCTTTTGGTCTATTCGAACCTTTAATAATTGAATGAACCCCACCCACATTAGGGAGGGCAATCTGCTTTACTCAATCTACTGACTTAAATGTTAATTTCACACAAAAACACTCTCTCAGAAATACTCAGAATAATGTGTCACCAAATATCTGGGTACCATGTGGCCCAGTCAAGTTGTCACATACAGTAAACCATCACAGTGCTTGATTGGAATCTTTTGTTTGCTTTTGTACAATTCTTAAATAAAAGTTTGGTATTTTTTGTTTGGTATGGTGTTATTTTCATCATGAATGAAAAGTTGTGGAAAAAGAGTTTGGTCTGGAGAGAAAAACATATTATAGAATTGGTTTCCATGAAGCCTGGAGTCTAACCAAGCCAGCTTTCACCTGTTCTCATAGTAAAGCCACAGTTTCTTTCCTGAATCTGTTGTCAGTATTTTACGTTTTTTTTTTTTCCAATTTATAAACAAATAGTGTGCATATGTAATTATATTTCATCTGCCCATGTTTAGCTTCAAACAGATGAAGGTGCTTAAAAGTTTGTGCAACATTACAATTAAAGTATGGGTTTATTTTGGTGCAAAAAAGATGAAATCCATGCAATTTTTTTCTTCATAATATAAATTTCCCATGAACTTTCTTTTTATTAAAGAATTATTCATTTAATTTTATTTGTCATCTTTAAAAAAAAAAAAAAACTTGAAATAGGCCTGGCTTTTATGCTCACCAGAGAAAGACAGAGAGAGAGAGGGAAAGTGAGAAAGCAAGCCTCGGGAACCAGCAGTTAGTGTAATGGCTATGTCGCTGGATTCCCACGTAGTCGACCGCGGTTCGTGTCCCGGACCCGGTGGCTTAAAACTCACGCCGGGCGTGTGTGCGTGCGTGCCCAAGATCCCGAGAGGAGAATGGAGGAGAAGGGATTGCGGCGTGACCATCCCCCCTGGGGGGTGATTTCTCGCTTTCT
>NW_006159889.1:255974-272944 GCF_000334495.1 Tupaia belangeri chinensis
TGCGCGCCGACCGCACCAAAAGTTAAAAACCTAAAAAAAAAAAAAAAAAAAGAAAGCAAGCCTCCAGGTTTAGGGCTCAAACTGCTGTCAGCCATGTGGGAGTCTGGAGCCTTAACCATCACGCCACTTGCTTGCCTCATGAACTTTTTTGAACACATTCTCTCCTACTGTCTGAACATCCCCATCTTAAAACAGACTCATATTGTTCATACTGGCCATTCCCAATGTGAGAATTTGCCAGCAGGAAAAGAATTGACATTTGTGGAGGCAGAATATGTATATAAAATAACTTATTTAATTTCAGCTGTTCTGCCAGGGATTTACTGGGAAAAAATATTGCTCCCCAGTAAATACATGGCTAGGTGGTAGAACCAGTGATATCTAGCTTGAAGGCCCAGCTCTTTGCACTGAAATGCAGTGCAGGTTGAGAAACCCACAGAGTTTTAATCTGTGCATTCAATTAGACCTTAAAACAACCTGATAAAATGTCTAATCTTGGATACACCTAAGTGGTCTTGTGTCTAGATTTATGAATGACTGTAAGGTTTAACACGTTTAAGGAGGCGAGTAGGACTCGGAAAAATCCCTGTGCAGAGGTCTTGCAAAACCTGGAGTCAGTTCCTTGAACAGTTCACCTTTAGTTTCTCTGGTAAGCACTTGAATTACTTTATTTTAAATTTCCTCCAGTTCTACAATCTTTTGATTTTTAAATTACACACATTGAGAGAGGAGCTGAATTCCATGCTTCCCTAGATGCCTACGGGACAGTCAGGAGTCAGCAACTAAACGTAAAGAAGAAACTTTTGTGACCCCTTGCAGGTCATGTATGTTATGTTAGCTCTACCTATTCTACAACTTCCTAGATGACACCCGGGAATTGAACGCTCCAGCGCAGAAAGAAGCCCGACTCCCTTAAACTGGTTTTAAACTTCACCAGTTTTCTCCAGTCGAAGAGGCCGCAGGACTACAACTCCCAGCATGCCATTTCCGTGGCCACTGCTTATTGGCGGTCTCGCATAGGTTTCTTGCATTGTGGCAGCCACCTCAGCCAATGGGAAGGAAGGATGGTTCCCATTAACCAATCCCGCAGAAGCAGCGCGGACACATCTGGGTTCCGGCTCCGGCTTCTTCCCGGCCCACAGAGGCGGCGCTGTCCCTGACCGAGCGGCGGGACTGAGGTGGGTTTGGGTAGGGCCCGAGGTCGCGGGGGGAGGAGGACACGACTTTGAAGGGAACTTTGAGTACGGCCGCTTCCTTCTCGCCGAGGAGTTGGAGGCTGCAGCTCTTTCCCCAGACCCGGTGGGGAGAAGAGGGGCCCCTCTGGTCTATGCCCCGACCTCCGTCCCCAGCCCTCGGCCCCACCACTACCCCGTTCCGTCTCTCCTTGGCCTTTGAGTACTCCAGCCCCTCTGCCACTGCTACGTTTGGGAGTCAGGCGTCGTCCACCCACCCCTCGGGCTGGGAGCCCACTGACATCTCTGAACCAGCTCCTGGCCATCAGCTTCTCCCCTCCCTGCTACACACAACACACCTCGTGGGCCCTGATCTTCAGACACTTACCTCTTCTCTGGCCATCCCATTGGACCCTCTGACTCCTTAGGTCCTCTCACCCGTCTTCCAGCTCTCCTGTACAATTCCTTGTTCGCTCACACCTTGTCCCTAGTCTTTTCAAGCGCCTCTTTACCCTTCCTCGCCCCCAGCCCTTGACTTGGTCCCCAAAACCACATTCTGCCTTGGCCCCTTCCCTCTAACTCAGGCCCTTGCCCATCATCACCCTTGATCACCAGCCTCATCTTCTTGGCTCCTATGTCTTAGACCTGGCCCCTTCTCCTTTGCCTCAGTCCTTCCCACCCTTGCTCTAATGTGTACCTAAGCTACTAGGAGGGCAAGTAGTTAAGTTCCTTCCCACCCAGATCTCTTACACGTGATATGAAAGTGCCCTTGTACTTTAGCTGTATAGTACTTGGAGTAGGCAGTGAGCTTCCTACAGATGCAAGCCCCCGTCTTGATCACTCATCCTGCAAGTCCTGACACAAATACCACCTCTTTGAAACTAGTCATCTCTGATCTCATCGGGAAAATACACCTGTGTCATCTGACTCCCGTGGCACTATTTTTTATTATTTCCTTTCTTCCTTCCTTTCCTCCTGCCTTTCTTTTCTCTTTCTAATACTAGGGTAGTGGTTAAAAGCACTGGCTTTGGAGTGATGAGCATAGGCCTCACTTCTGCCACTTACTTGCTGTGTATCCTTGGGCAAGTCACTTAACTTTCTCTGAGCCTCACATTCCTCATCTCTAGAGTAAGGGAAATAGTTGTAATAATGAAATGAGATGATTTACATATTGTGCTTAGTCTAGGGCCTAGCACTTGGTATGAGCATTAAAAAAATTTAACTTTAGGGACCAGCAGTTAGCGTAATGGCTATGTCGCTGGACTCCCACATAGTCGACTGCGGTTCGAGTCCCGGACCCGGTGGCTTAAAACTCACGACGGGCGTGTGTGCGTGCATGTGCGCCCAAGATCCCGAGAGGAGAATGGAGGAAAAGTGATTGGGGCGTGGCCATCCCCCTTGGGGGGTGATTTCTCGCTTTCTGTCTGTCTCTGTCTGGTTGGCGAGCACACGCACCCTATAGTAAAAACCTCTCTAGAAAAAAAAAAAACCCTCTCAAAAAAAAAAAAAAAAAATAACTTCAGGGCCAGCAGGTGGCGTAGTGGCTAAAGCATTAGACTCCCACGTGGCTGACCATGGCTTGAATCTCAGACCCAGTGGCTTGAAACTCATGCTGGGTACATGTGTGTGAGTGCCTAAGATCCTGAGAGGAGAGTGGAAGAGAAGGGATTGCAGCATGGTGTGATTTTTCACTTTCCATCTCTCTTTCTTTGGAGAGTGCACGCACCCTATAGCAAAAATCTCTCTCCCCCCAAAAAAGTTAACTCCTATTGGTTCCTGTATAATGTGCCAGCCACTGTGCTCGACACTGAGGAGTGGGTACAAAGATGACTAAGGCACAGGTCCTGTGCCCGGGAGCTTAATTTTCTCCACTGTATGACAGTTTCTGGAGTTCATGGCTTACACTTTACCGTGAACATTTGAAGGTGGTACCATAATCCTGAATCTTTTTGCTCTTGTATTGACCCAGCAGTCAGCCCTGGGTAGAGTCAGAATTTGGTAAATTATACACTCTCAGAATAAGAGGAATAGAGGTAAGTGGAAGCACCATAGATCATTTGATAGTGAGAGATACTAGAGCCCTAGGTGGGTAGAATGGGTGTGGGAAGTTAATTAAGGTCTCATCCATGGGCTGGCTCTGTGAGTTAAAGGCAGCTAGATCCCACATGATCAATTGCATGATTTAAGTCCTAGACCTGGCAGCTTGAGAAACATGCCCTGTGTGTGTGTGTGCCACAAACCCTAGAAGGAGCAAGACTTAGGAGAAAAGAGATTGTAGCATGACTATTTCCCAGGGAGGGTTCCCTCTCTTCTCCCTCTCTGTCTCTTTGGCGAGCATATGTGCCCTGTAGCAAAAAACAAACACAAAGCAAACAAACAAAGATCCATTTACTCATACATTCATTAAAAAAAAAACAACATGGAGGCACCTGGCCTTGTGCTACAGAAGGAAGGAGATTACTAAGATTGGGGCCAGCAGTTGGCGTAATGACTATGTTGCTGGACTCTCCTGTAGTCAATCACAGTTCAAGTCCCGGACCCAGTGGCTTAAACTCACACCAGGCGCGTATGTGTGCGTGCCCAAGATCCAGAGAGGAGAATGGAGGAGAAGGAATTGCGGCATGGCCATCCCCCTGGTGGGTGATTTCTCACTTTCTGTCTTTCTGTCTCTGTCTTTCTGGAGAGCGCACGTGCCCTATAGCAAAAACCTCTCCAAAAAAAAAAAAAAAAAAAAAGAAAAGAGATAACCAGACCCCTTTCTTCAAGTTGTTTATAAACTGAGAGTGGAAACAGACATGTTGACAAATACTTATAAATCACTGTAGAATGAAGCACAAGATTCTGTGGGTGCATAAAGTGGGCAGGAATCAGAAGATTGCTGAGGAACAGTGGATGAGCATAGATCCAAGTAAGCATGAAATGGCCCTGGAAATAAGTCTGGGCTTCGTTTATTAAGGATCTAACATACATGCCTGCCATTGTGCTATTAGTGAATAAAAGAAAATGAAGCTCTTGTCCCTCGTGGAACTTATGTTTTTACAGGAGTAGACAGACAAATAATAGACATTCTAAGTGGTCAGAGAACAACAATAATAATAGAAGGATGGTCAGATAACAAAGGATACATTTTTCTGATGTTTCTTACATTTTTGAAAGTGAAGGAGCCTATTATTTTTTTCTTAAAATTTTATTTATTTATTCCAAAAGTCAGAGAGACAAGGTCTTGACCCCTCAGTCCTCCTCTGCATCTTTAATCAGCTCAGATAGAATTGAATTTTAACTCTTTGCCAGTCTGGCCCCATTGTTGTTCACTTTATTTTTCTAAATTCTTTAAGAAACACTCTTGGGGGTGGGGGCAGCAGGTGGCTTAGTGGTTAAGGCACTGGACTCCCACATGATTGGCCATGGTTCAAGTCTTGGACCCGGTGGCTTAAAACTCATGCCAGATGTGTGTGCATGCATGCATGCCTAGAATCCTGAGAGAAGAATGTAGGAGTAGAGATTGGGGTGTGGCCATCCTCCCTAGGGGGTGATTTCTTGCTTTCTTTCTCTGTCTCTAGTGAGCACATGCACCCTATAGCAAAAATTTCTCCCCCGAAAAAGAAACACTCTTGACACTCTTGGGGCCAGCCCTGTGGCCTATTGTTTAAGGGAACAGGATCCATGTGACCAATCATGCTTCAAGTCTCAGCCACAGTGACTTGAAAAATGTGTGTGTGTGCCCAAAATCCCAATGGTTTGGGGAAATGGAGGAGAAGGAATTGCTATGTGACCATACCATATATGTTGGGAGGTGCTTTCTCTCATGCTCTCCCTCTTTCTCTCCCTTTTTTGAGAGCATATACTCGCTGGCTTTCTGTCTCTCTGTTTCTCCAGTGAGTGCATGTGCCCTATAGCAAAAATCTCTCTTTAAAAAAACAAGATGGGACCAGCAAGTGGCATAGTGTTTATGGCTCTGGACTCCCAAATGGCTAACCATGGCTTGAGTGCTGGACCTGGCAGCTTGGAAATCATGCTGGGTGCATGTGTGTGCACACCCAAAATCCCAGAATGGAGGAGAAGAGATTGCAGCATGGCCATCCCCCTGGGAGGTGATTTCTCATCTTCCCTCCCCATCTCTGGAGAGTGCATATGCCCTGTGGCAAAAAAAAAAAAAAAAAAGAGAGAGAAACACTCTAACTCTAACAGGGTTTGATGAATTAATTCACTTCCTGTTGTTTTAAATAAAGTTTTATTGGAGCATAGACACATTCTTTTATATCTTTTGTATGACTGCTTTCATGATATAGTGGCAGAGATTAGTAGTTATTACAAAGATTTTATGACCCTAAATATTTACAATCTGCTCCTTTACAGGAAAAGTTTGATGACTTCTTCTACCTAAAGAGTTGAGGATCTTTGTTTCACATTTTAGAAGATTATATACATATACTACTATTTTTAAAGTAAAATATCTTTTTCTTTCCCAACAAAATCATTTAGAGGATCTTTCTCATTCTTATATTCTTCACGGGGCTAGTCATACATGTCTTCAACAATTGTAGTAGTTGTCATTTGCTGAGTGACCAGTACATGTTACACGCTCTGTTGGGCATATTATAGGCATATTCTCTAATACAAAGTTCTGCAGTATAGGTAGGTATTACAGTTTTAGTGATGAGAGAGTTGAGGCTCAGAGTGGTTGAATAATTTGCAGAGAGTTATAAAGGTATGTGTCACCACTGTAATCCAACCCTAAATGTAGTTAGAGCCCTTTACTCTGTGTTGCTTTTTTCAAAAATACTTGCTGACTTGAAGGAATTTTTAATCTGTTTTCTGGCATCGGTGTCCCATCAGCCTGTGCTTCCCTCCTGCATCCCTTTGTCCATGTCATTCTGGACAGCGTCTCCACTAGCTCTCTGCCTTTTGAAATGTCATTATTTCTTAAAGGCCCAGAAGAAATGCCAGCACTTCCATCTTATCAGGAGAAAATTTTTCTTCCTCTTTCCCATCCTTGTCTGTAGGAACTCAAAGGAATTTATGCAGAGTTTAGCAAGCCTTTATTGACATTTGCACAGGCAAGCCCTGGACTGGGCACTGTATGTTTAACTGTGTGTGGATGTGTGGGGTGATGGGACGGTGGTGGTTTCTATATCTGTGGGTATCTTTGTATATATGTGGTATGTGTGCGGTGTGTGGGTAGCTAAGTATGTGGCTATATGTAAGTGAGAGTAGCGTAGAGGATATAAAATCTGTATTATGTGGTGTGTGTGTGTGTGTGGTATGCGTGACTATGGTGTTTGTGTAGTTGTGTGTGCAGTGCATATCTAGGTGGTTGTGTATTTGTGAGTATGGCTGTATGTCATGTGATAATGTGACTGTGTGGGGGGAAGAGGGGCTTTATGTGGTATTTGAGAACGAGGTGAAAATAGGTACTGATGGATCAGAACAGACACAGCCAGTAAGTAGGTCTTAGAGGTCCCAGATGTTCACCCTTTTGTTACCAGAAAGAGGTGAGGTGGCAGAATGCTGAAGAGGATTCAGAACTGGGCCTTATAAACAGTTAGGAGAGACTCAAGAAGTAGAGGTTCTGTGCCACTTCTATAGCCCAGTGGTTAAGGGAGCTGGATCTCACATGCCTGACTATGGTTTGAATCTTGGCCCTGGCGGCTTGAAAAACATGCTGGGCACATGAATACCCAAGATCCTGACAGAATGAAGGAATGGAGGAGAAGGTATTGTGGCATAACCATGCCCAATTGGGGGTTGTTTTCTCCCTCTGTCTCATTGTGCAAGTGCACATGCCCTCTGGGGATTAAAGGTTCTATTCATTTGAAAGCAGGCTAACAGTTGGATATTTTTCAGGAAGATTTTTCAAAAAAGATTAAACAGAAAAGGAGTTTCTCTTAACTCACAGAAAAATTGAACTCATTTCAAAATGGAAGCTCCTTTACTTGTACACAGATTATAGTCTGGGTTATCATTATTTAATAGTATTAAAAAGAGTGATATTAATAAAACTACACAAATATCGTCTATATGTGGTGGACAAAATTGGTGCCTTTTTGTTTTTGTGGGTGGCTTTAAAATATCTGAAAGTTTGTCACTTAAAAGTAAATAAAGTCATTCTATCCAAATCTTCCAGTTAACTGAGGATATTTCTGATGGATGGTTCCACAGGGAAGGTGAACACCCCTTCAGCTGGAATGAAAGATGCACTGTGGTCTGGCCTGACCAAGGAATAAAGGTGTTGGCCATTTGTGTTCATTCTCAGGGTTCAGAGATGGGCAGTGAGAAGGAGCAGAGTCCAGAACCACACCTGCCTGAGGAAGGGGAAGGGGCTGAGCCTTGGAGAGTGGATGACTCAGAGGGCTCTCAGACCCCACCTGGGGAGAAGGAGCATGACCAGGAAAGCCTGTCAGAAAGGCCACAAGAAACCCATCTCAAAAAGCCACGGCAGAAAGTCACTGTCCCAGCTCAAGAACCAGGAGACTCCATGACTCATCCAAGGCTTGAGGTAGACGAGAAGCCCTTTATATGTGCCCAGTGTGGCAAAACCTTCAATAACACCTCCAATCTGAGAACACACCAGCGGATTCACACTGGCGAGAAGCCCTACAAGTGTTCTGAGTGTGGCAAAAGCTTCTCAAGGAGTTCTAACCGCATCCGGCATGAGCGGATCCACTTGGAAGAGAAACACTACAAATGTTCCAAGTGTCAGGAGAGCTTTCGGCGGCGGTCAGACCTCACCACACATCAGCAAGATCACCTGGGCAAGCGGCCATATCGCTGTGACATTTGTGGCAAGGGCTTCAGTCAGAGTGCCACACTGGCTGTGCATCATCGGACCCATCTAGAGCCAGCGCCCTACATCTGCTGTGAGTGTGGGAAGAGCTTCAGCAACAGTTCCAGCTTTGGCGTGCACCACCGCACCCACACAGGTGAGAGGCCTTATGAGTGTGCTGAGTGTGGGCGGACCTTCAGTGATATCTCCAACTTTGGAGCACACCAGAGGACCCACAGAGGGGAGAAGCCCTACCGGTGCACTCTGTGTGGGAAACACTTCTCCCGGAGCTCAAATCTTATCCGCCACCAGAAAACACACTTGGGCGAGCAGGCTGGGAAAGACTGCAGCTGAAGGAAGTGCCCATTTAGAGAGTGACGGACCCAACTTAGTGGAGGAAGATCTTTAGGATCTGCTGCTACTTCCTTGACCTCAAGCCCTTCATCCCACTTTGGAGAATGGTTTCCTGTTGCCTCTGAAGCCAGGATATCCAGGAAGTCCTTAGAAGCAACTCTTGAGTAAAACTCTTTGCCTCTTTCCAGACAATTTCTTGCCTGGGAAAGTCTGAGAACTATAATCTTTGCTTCACCTCCTTGGGGTAAAAGAGAAGTAGGATAGGCATGGTCATGTCATGAAGGTAAAAGTTCTCTGACCTTGTGATGGGCATCATTGTCTAAAGGTTCTCCAGATTGTGTATGAACTGCTTAGAGAATACCGCTGTGGCCTGCCAGTTCTCAACAACTTTGCTTTTAGTTTTCTGGGCCAGAGGAGCTGCCTTCCCAGTGGAAGGGGGCTCCTTGGTCTGGAGAAGAGGTCTGAGGTCCTGCTTTAGGAATGAAAGGGAAGCCCTCAGGGAACCATGATCCAGGGACCTCTCCCATGGTTGTCACTTGTTATCTCCATGCCAACCTGCCACTGTTTCCCCCAGAGTGATTAGCAGTAAAACCCTTCAATGAAAAGGACCTGTGTACTTATTTGGGACGGTGGGGAACTGGGTAGATTGTCCTACTGTAGCCCCTCTGGAAGGGAGTTGAATTCTAAGAAAAACAGGTGGTTGGCTGCTCTGAAAAGCAAGGGAAAGCAAGCAGAGTCTAGGGCTTTTGAGATCGGGAAAGGGAAAAGAACTAACATTTAATGAGTATCCACTACCTGTAAAGTGTACCAGTCACATTTACATTCTTTATCTCATTTAGTTGTCACAGCAACCTGCAAGGGAATAAAATAAGGGAACAGAAGTGAGGAAAGAGAAGGTCACTTGCTGTGAAAGTCACATAGCAGGTATGTGTTAAAGCCAGAATTCAAAGTTGGGTCTCTCTGAATCCTATCTGATTATCTTTTCCCTTACATTCATCTTGTTGTCTTCTGATGGAGGAGTTACTTAGGCTGGCCTGGAGCTACTTAGCAGTCTGGCCTGGAGTCATTGCAGCCTCTTGATACGAAGACCAAATGAGAACATTTTCAACCTCAGATTGACTGAGCACTTATTCTGTGCCTAGGAAAAATGGCAGTGGCAGGAAGTAGGAGTAAGGGGTGGGATAAAATGAGGGTAATCTCAAAACCCATAACGAGAGTCTTTTGCCTTTAGTATCAATAGTTTAGTCCTCAAGGCTGTGACAGCTTGGGAACTCCACATGGCAAATTCTGTGTTTTCTACATGGAAGGTTAGTGTTCACCTAGCTCCTCTAACAAATACAAAAGATCCTTATCTGCCTCTGTTGTCAAACTGAGGCCACTCTCTTCCAGAGTGAGGGTCCTTCATTTGTAGCCAAGTGGCAGGAGGTGATTCTGGCATGAGGCTTGGAACTGACAGGACCCATGATCTGACAACAGATGGGGACTCTGGAAGAGATATGGCAGAAATTTCATACTCATCATCTGTCAAGTAAGAGTTATCTGCATTTGACCTATATGGAAATAGACTGACCGTGAATTGCCCAAGATTACAAAGCAAGTAAGTGGCAGGGCCAGGAACTGGACCTATTTCTGGCCAAATCCAAAGCCTGTATTTTTTCCAACTGTAAAAGACTTCCCAAGTGATTCCTTTACATTTGGGCTCTCTATAGTTTATAAGGCACTTTTAAGTCCCACACGTCTTCTTATTCCTTGAAAAATCTCCACATAAAATACTTAAAACATGTAGTCACCCAACTTGCATGTGTGAATTGGCACACACCCTAACAATAAGTCATCATTTATCAAACATCTACGGAATGCCATTTATTGTACACCAATTATCTCTTCTTACTATTCTGAAAGGCATTAGTGTCTTCATTTTCAAGATAAAATTCTGCAAGGTTAAATGGTCTGACCTATTGGCAGAGTTGGGATTTAAATCAGGTATGTCATTCCAAGGCCAAGCTCTTATACCTACAGTCAAGCTAGATCTGCTACTCTCCTCTCAGTCTGGGGAGCTTGGTATAATTCTCCTTCCAGACCTGCAGCATTAGTGATAACTGCTGTGACTTTTTGGAGTCTCTGCTGCCAGTCAGGCCTAGGACTAGTGTACCAGGCAGCTGTTTGATCTTGGGACACAATTTCCTGTCCAGTCTCATTTGGACTTTTTGACCTAGAGCAGAGGTGGTGTTTCTGTGTTGGTCTATACTTTTGAGTCCTGACTGGTCCGTTTATTCATGGCCTTCCTTTTTTGTCAAATTCCTGTATTTTCTTCTTCATTCCCTTTTTTCTTTTTCTTTCTTCTTCCATCTGTCCTTTCTTTCCTTTTCTTCCTTTCTTTCCCCTGCCTTCTTTCTCTAGTACCTAGTAATACTGACATGATAACATGGCCTCTGTGTTTTCTAGTGTAAGAGGTTGGGACCTAAACCCAGAGTTACAATGCAAGGTGATAGATGTCATTACAGTTGTACCCAGGATACTACAGGAGCCAGGGGAGAGTCTTATCTTGGTTTTTACTGGACACTGGGGCCCAAAAGTAAGACATAATCCTTCCAGCAAGGAACTCAGAAGAAGAGCAACTCTGTGTACTGAGGGAATGCAGGTAGGAATGGCTCTTTAGAGGAGATGGGAGGCTGAGAAGATGATTAAATCTGGTGAAGAATGAGTAGGTGTTTACTAGGTAAAGAAAAGGGAAGACGTTTTTGAAGGGGAAGGGGAAGGGGAAGGCCTTGTATTAGTCAACAAAGGAGTGTTTGAGGTAGTTAATGTTCTGTTGAGAAGAAAAGCTTGGTAAGGTAGATGGGCCAGATTATGGAGGATGTTGTATGTTGGACTAAGAAATTTTAGACTATGAATAATAGAGAATTTTAGAGCAGTAGAATGACATGATTACATTCACTCTTTAGGAATAACATTCAGGCTAGTGTAGAGAATAATTTGGGAACATGTCATATGTGTAAGCCAGGTGTCAGTTGGGGCCCTTCTGATTTACAGAGAGCTTTGTGTGATTGCCTCAGGGTTTGCCAGTTCCACTGAATGAGAAAGTTCAAACCTCCATGTGGTTTCTGCACATTCCTGGAACTTAGGACTCATGGTCCCCTTTGTATTAGGTTCCTGTGTGATACAGCTGTCTCTAGTTTTCCTCCATTACCGCTGTCACAGAACTCAGCTTCATCAACTTCCCCAAGAAATTCTATCACATCAAGAAGTTTGCAACTTTAGAATCCCTTCTAGAGATTGGGAAGGATCACGTCATGACATGTCATTAGTTTCCTCTCTTTCCTCTCATCCCTGCTCTTATCCCATACTTCCTGTTTTGTCATACAAGTCTGTGGGACATCTTAATATAGATGGTATTTTACTATTACCACAGATCATTTCCTTTCTACACATTTTAACATCTCCAAAATTGAAATATGTCTTTAATTGATGTTCTAGATGAAGTGAAACATCATATTAAAAAAGATATGAGGCAGTATCAGCAGGATGGCAAATAGGAAGCTCCAGTCCCTGTTCCTCAGTGGGGAACAATTTATAGACCAAAATACCTTATGAGAACTCTAGAAATCAGTTAGGAAGTTTTGCTACCCTAGTCAAGTATGGAGCCAAGAAGAGCCACATTCAGCAGGTAAGAAGAGCCATGTAATTTTATCTATGATTTCCCCTTCCCCAAACCAGTGAAGCTCAGCTCAGGTCACAGATATTCCCTTAGAGGAAAAAAGAGAAGAGTGGAATGTATAACTAGTATTCTGGATTTTTAGAGTGCTATCCAAGGACTGGTTCCTCTCAAGATTGGGAGAAGGCTTCCAACTCAGGACTCCTCCCAGGGAGGGAGAAGAGTAGAGCATATGTCTGATATTCCACCTTTTTGGAGAACTGCCCAAGGAAGTGATATTTATTTTACCCACTTAAGGGTGCTGATGGGGAACCAGTGTAATTTGAATACCTGGGGGCCACTAAGCACAAAGCAGAGAATGGAGGCTTGCTGCTGTAGTTACAGAACCTGTAGTGCCATAGTCAAACACTAGAGAGAACAAGAGATGAGCTTTTGAAAAAAAACTGTAAAACCTCTCTAATTATAAAATTACAAATATAAACCTAGGGAATTCACATCCCTTCAGAAAGAATTCAGAGGCCCCTAGAATCTAGATGGGCTGTTTATTGAAGGTATTCCTATGTATGAAGCCAGTCCATTAAAAATTTAAAAAGATTTTGGGACCAGCTGATGGTGTAATGGTTACGTCACTGGACTCCCACATAGTCGACCACAGTTTGAGCCTCTGACCTGGTAGCTTAAATCTCATGCCAGGCACATGCATGTGTATGCCCAAGATCCCAAGAGGAGAATGGAGGAGAAGGGATTGCGGCATGGTCATCCCCCTTGGGAGGTGATTTCTTGCTTTCTGTCTCTCTGTCTCTCTGGTAAGCACATGTTCCCTATAGCAAAAATGTCTCTTAAAAACTTTTTAGAAAAGCTTTTAAAAAAATGCAAATTGGGGCTGGCAGGTGACCTGGTGGTTAAGGGCACTGGACTCCCATGGCTGACTGCAGTTCGAGTCCTGTACCTGGTGGCTTGCTTTCTCACTTTTCCTCTCTCTCTCACTCTGTTCCTCTCTGCTCAAATAAATAAAATAAGTCTTTAAAAAATACAGAATGAAATGAGAATGTCAATAGAGATAGAAACTATAAAAAGGACCAAATTCTGAAACTGAAGAATACAAGTGAATTGAAAATTTCATCAGAGGTATTCAATAGCAGACTTGATCAAGTAAAAGAAAGAATTAGAGAATTTGAAAACAGATAATTTGAAATTATTGAGTCAGAGGAACAAAAAGAAAGCATGAAGACACATGAGGAAATCTTAAGGTAATAATGGGACATCATCAAGTGGCCTTGATACACATTATGGAAGTTCCAGAAGTAGAAGAGGTAAAAGGATAGAGAACTGATGAAGAAATAATGTCCAAAAATATCTCAAATCCGAGGAAAGAAATAGACATCCAATTCTATGAAGTTCAAAGAACACCAAATAACATGAACTGAAGAGGCCAACACAGAAACATTACTATGAAACTGTCAGTAGTCAAAGACAGAGAATCTTGAAAGTAGCAGGAAAGAAGGCGAATCGTTATATATGAGGGAGCTTCTATAAGATAGGGAATTTCTCAGCAGAATCTTAAAGGAAACAGGAATAAGAAGATATATTCAAAGTGCTGAAAGAAAGAACAAAAATCTGCCAACCAAGAATACTATATTTGGCAAAACTGTCCTTCAAAAATGAAGTTGAAATAGAGTTTTCAAAAGCAAAAACTGAGGGAATTCATCACTATTAGGCCTTATAAGAAATGCTAAAGGGAGTCTTCAAGTCCAAAGAAAAGGATATTAGAGAACAATACAAGAGCATGCTGAAATAAGAGTTATAACTCATTGGTAAACTTAAATATATAGACAGATTCAGAATTCTGTAATATTATACTTGGTGCTACATATTTCACTTACAATAGATGTTTTATTTGAAATTCATTGTGACCACAGAGAAGATACACAGAAGAGTCAAAGCACGTCAACACACAGAAAAACTATGAAACATGAAGGCAGCAAGAGAAGACATGAGGCACAAAATAATTATAAGACAAAGAGAAATGATCAAAGGCCAATAGTAAGTCTTCATCAGTAATTAAATGAACTAATCTCTACAATAAAAAAAGACATAGCGCGTGGGCCATCAGGTGGTGTGGAGGTTAAGGCATATATCTTGGATCCCACATGGCCAACTGAGTGGTTTGATCCTGGACTCAATGGCTTGAAAATCATGCCAGGCATGTGTGTTTGCATGCTCAAAATCCCAGGAGGAGAATGGAGGAGAGTGGATTGCAGTGTGACCATCTCCACTGGGGAGTGATTTTCCACTTTCCTTCTCTCTCTCTCCCTGGCAAGTGCATGAACCCTATAGTAAAACTTAAAAAAAAAAAAAAAAAAAAAAAAAAAAAGCAGGGGTGTGCATGTGTACCCAAGATCCCGGGAGGAGAATGGAGGAGAAGGGATTGCAGCAGGACCATCCTCCCTGAGGGGATGATTTCGCACTTTTCCTCTAGTTGTCTCTCTCTCCAGCAAGCACATGCCCCCTATAGTAAAACTCAAAAAAAAAAAAAAAAAAAAAAAAAAAGGCAGTGTGGCCAAATGAATTAAATAAATAAATACATAAATGAGTTCTGTGGCTGGCTCCATGGCCTGATGGTTGAAACCATTGGATCCCACTTGGCTGACTGTGCACTTTGAGTCCTGGATCTGGCAGCTTGAAAAACATGCTGAGCATGTGCTCATCGATGCTCAAAAATCCTGAAAAAAGAGAGAGATGGAGAAGAAGGAATTACAACATGGCCATTTCCCATAGGAGTGTTTTCTCCTCTCCTCTGTCTGTCTCTCTAGCAAGTGCACATGCCCTCTAGCAAAACACACAAACAAAACATTCTGGTTTCTGTTTCCATATGTAAGGTGCTTGGAAGTCACTACTCTGTCCTAACAAGTAAAAACTGGTCAGACAAAAATCAACAACTCTTAGATACTTAGGAGAAGTAAGGTTAGGACCAGCTAGGTGGCTGTGGTGGTTAAGGTACCTGGATATCACATGGCTGACTGTGGTTTGAGTCCTGAACCCAGAGGCTTGAAAATCATACCAGGCATGTGTGTGTGTGTATATATCTATGTGCATGCCCAAAATTCTGAGAGGAGACTGGAGGAAAAAAGATTATGGTGTGGTCATCCTCTTGGCAAGGGTGGTAGGAGTGCTTGTCTCTCTCTGATGAACACATGTGCCCTATAACAAACTGCAAAATTAAAAAATACACAAATACAAAAAAAAAAACCCCTTTTTAAATAAAAGAGAGTAGTAAGACAAATATTTGTTCTCAATATTGAAGATACAGATACATACTAGAGCAGAATCTCTCTGGCAACCAGTACCAAGATAGAAAAGTCAATGTATTTCTGGAAGCTAGGTGTGGACAAGTTAAAAATTCCAGACCTAGCCATGGTGGCACAGGTGGTAGCACCACTGTGCAATACTGGATCCATATGGGAAGGCCCTGAGTTTGGATCCTAGGTTGATTATCAGGCATGACCACTCTTGTCTGTGACCCTAGCTGGCTAGGAAGATTCAGGTTGGGGAGGATCTCAACATTGCAAGACCCTGCCAAGGGTGCCTCTATCTCTCCCTCACCTAGTCTCCCACTCTCTCCTTTCTCTCAAAATAAATAAACTTGAAAACTCTAGGGGAACCTAGTCACACAAGGGACCTTAAAAATTTGTGAGTTTAACATCTAGGAGTTAATGTTAAATATTGGAGAGAAAAAAACCCTCATGCTTCCAACAGGGGAAGAGGAAAAGGAACCATTTTTAAATACATGGGAGCACTCTGTTCTCCTTAAGAAGGCCTGCCTTCAAGAGAAACTAGTTAAATAGTCTAACTTGCTAGGGGTTTTTCAAAGCCTAACTGATGTGAGGGAAAGGTAAATACCAAACTCTTGACATTCACACTTAATGCTAAGAAACTGGAAGCTTTCCTACTGTGATCAGGATCTATAATGATTTCCACTCTCACCACTGCTTTTCAAAATCATACTGGGGGACCAGCTCTGTGGCTTAGTGGTTAAGGGAGACGGATCCCACATGGCTGACCACAGTTTGAATTCTGACTCTAGAAGCTTGAAAAACATGCTGGAGGCATGTTTATTTGTGTATGTGTGCCCTAAAATCTGATATGGAGAAATGGAGGTGAAGGGATTGTAGCATAATTTCATCCCATTGGGGGATGTTTTCTTCCCTCTGTGTCTCTTCTCTCCCCCCCTTGCACGTGCACACACACTCTGACAATTAAAAAAATCACACTGAAAGTCCTAGCTAATGCACTACAACAAGAACTAGAGAGTATATTGATTGGGAAGGAAGAAATGACAACTGTCTTTCTTCATTTGCAGATGACATGATTCTTTATATAAAAAATTATACAGAACAAACAACAACAAAGAAACCCTGCTGGGACTTATAAGCCATTATCATAGGTTGCAGGATATAAGGTTAATAATATACAAAAGTCCATCACTTTCCTATATATCAGTAATGAAGGAGTAGAATTTGAAATTAAAAATACAATACCATTAGACTAGCCCCATGTAGTTAAGGGAGCTGCATCTCATATGGCCAGATATGTTGTTCAAATCTCAGACTGACATCTTGGAAAACATACTGGGAGCATGTGTGTGCATGCCCCAAATCTTGACAGGATGAAGAAATGGAGAAGGGATTGTAATGTGACCATAACCCATTAGGGAGGCTTTCTCCCACTTCCTGCCTCTTCAACTCTCTGTCCCCCATGTCTCTCTGGCAAGTGCATGTACCCTCTGGCAAATTTAACAAAAAATAATATTACAATACCATTTACATTACTATCCCTCCAAATTGAAATATTTAGCTATAAATTTCACAAAAGATGTAGAAGAGGGACCAGCAGTTAGCATAATGGCTATGTCGCTGGACTCCCATGTGGTTTGCGTCCTGGACCCGGTGGCTTAAAAATCACGCCGGGTCTTCCTTTTGGCCAGAACCGCCATCTCCAGTAATTAACCAAAATGACGAACACAAAG
>NW_006159889.1:273009-303705 GCF_000334495.1 Tupaia belangeri chinensis
GCATGCTGTTGGCATTGTTGTGAACAAACAAGGGCAAGATTCTTGCCAAGAGAATCAATGTGCGTATTGAGCATATTAAACATTCTAAGAGCAGAGATAGCTTCCTAAAACGTGTGAAGGAAAATGACCAGAAAAAGAAGGAAGCCAAAGAGAAAGGTACCTGGGTTCAACTAAAGCGCCACCCTGCTCCACCCAGAGAAGCACACTTTGTGAGAACCAATGGAAAGGAGCCTGAGCTACTGGAACCTATTCCCTGTGAATTCATGGCATGATGGGTGTTAAAAATAAACTAATCTGTGGTGTATTAAAAAAAAAATCACGCCGGGCGCGTGTGCGTGCATGCCCAAGATCCTGAGAATGGAGGAGAAGGGATTGCAGCATGGCCATCCCCCCGGGGGGTGATTTCTCGCTTTCTGTCTCTCTGTCTCTCTGTCTGTCTGGCGAGTGCATGCGCCCTATAGCAAAAACCTCTCTAAAAAAAAAATTCAAAAGATGTAGAAGATCTATATGAGGAAACCTAAAAACTGTGGAAAGAACTCAAAGAACTAAATAAATGGAGACATATTCCATGTTAACTTGATAGCAAGACTACATATCGTCAAGATGTCTGTTTTTCCCAACTTGATCTTTAGATTGCATGCAATCCCAATCCAAATCCCAACATGTTATTTTGTAGATATCAATAAAATAATTCTATAAAGTTTGTTTGCAGAGGTAAAAGACTCAGCATTTTCATTACAGTATTGAAAGAGAAGAAGAAAGTTGGGGGACTGACGTTGGAATTCAAGACTTATGAGAAAGCTCTAGTAATCAAGACAGTGTGTTTGGTGAAAGAGTAGATAAATATTGGGTTATTGGAAAAGTCATTGTGTGTTTTCCTATGCAAAAATGCATCATGAACCAATAGTTCAATGGTACAGTAAGACTAGAGAGAAATAAAATACAGCCACACATGTATAGTCGACAATTTTTGACAAAAGGAGAATGGAGCAAAGATCTTTTCAATAAATGGCATTGGAATAACTGGACATTCATGTGTAAAAACATCTAATCACAGGCTTTGAACTTGTCCTAAAAATAACCTAAAATGAATCATAAGCCTAAATGTAAAACACAAAACAATGAAACTCTGAGAAGACAGGATACATAGGTGAACATTTAGGTAACCTTGGGTATGATGGTGACTTTTAGATACAACACTAAAGGCACATCCATGAAAGAAGTAACTGATAAATTGGACTTTATACTATTGAAATTTTCTGCTCTGAGAAAGATAATGCCAAGAGAATGAGAAGGCCACCCACAAAATGGGAGAAAATATTTGTAAGAGATCTATCTGATAAAGAACTTCATTTGAAATATGAACAAGTCTTTGTAAAAAGACTCAAAAATAAGAAAACAAACAACTTGATTTTAAAAATGACAGAGGGTGAGAAATAAGGGTAAAAAATAATATATATGAATATATACATACTATATATACATATCTATATATACATGAAAGTAGAAATGGAAAATTATTAATGATAAAATTTATGATTAAGCCACTATGTAGTGTATTCTGGATGGGAAATCACATTTTGTATGCTGTGACTATGCTCAGGGAATGAATGTAAATTAATTAATTTTAAAAAATGTTTCAGAAAAAAAAATTTCCAAAAAAATAGCTATTTAATGACTGCAGTAAGCTATATAGCCCCAACTAGGTATACATTATAGTATATTCATTCTACTCCCTGAGGTTTATGCCTAAAGTCAGACGTGTGTTCATAGATATATATATATCAGCTACACTTGCTATTGAATGTATTTAGATTAATTAATTAAGATCTCTAGTGAATCAATATGTGAAAAGGAGGGGTGGCATGCAAAGCAAGTGCAGGCACCAGAGACAGTTTATCTAAGGGTGGGAAATGGTAGAGGTGAGAGATAGAGAATTGGGGTGGGGGGAGAAACAAAATATATAAGAAAAAAGAAATGGAAACTTATTTGTTGACAGTAACACATATGGTAATATCCTTGATTGAGCCAATACACAATGTATTCTGGATGGAAAATCTCATTTTGTATACTGTAATGATGTACAGTGAATGAACATAAATAAATAAATTTTTAAAAAGCAAGGGGGGGAACCAGCAGTTAGTGTAATGGCTATGTCGCTGGACTCCCACGTAGTCGACCGCGGTTCGCGTCCCGGACCCGGTGGCTTAAAACTCACGCCGGGCGCGTGTGCGTGCGTGCCCAAGATCCCGAGAGGAGAATGGAGGAGAAGGGATTGCGGCGTGACCATCCCCCCTGGGGGGTGATTTCTCGCTTTCTGTCTCTATGTCTCTCTCTGTCTGTCTGGCGAGCGCATGCGCACTATAGTGAAAAAAAAAACCTCTCAAAAAAAAAAAAAAAAAGCAAGGGGAAAAAAATGGGTGGAGGACTTGAACATACACCTCACCAAAAATATACAGATGATAAATAAACATATGAAATGATGCTCCACATCATGTCAATAGAGAATTACAAATGAAAACAATGATGAACCACAACTACATACCAATTAGAATGGATAAAATTCAGAACAGTGACATCAGTTGTTGAAAAGGATGTGGAGCAACAGAAAATTTCATTACTTGCTGATAGGAATGCAAATGATACAGCCACAGGATCGGCAAGTGGCTTGGTGATTAAGGGCGCTGGAATCCCACATGGTCAACCATGGTTCAAGTCCTGGTCCTGGCAGCTTGCTTTCTCACTTTCCCTCTCTCTCTTACTCTCCGTCACACACTCTGTCCCTCTCTGGTCAAATTAAAAATGAATAAATAAATAAAGTTAAATAAAATAATTCTTTAAAAGAATGATAGAGCCACTTTGGAAGACAGTTTGGCTATTTCTTACAAAACTAGACATACTTTTAGCATGCAATCCAGGAATTACACTCCCGGGTATTTACCCAAAAGAACTGAGGGATTATGTCCACACACAAAAAAGTATACACTGAAGTTTATAGTAGCTTTATTCATAATTGCCAAAACTTGGAGTAAACAAGATGTCCTTCAGTAAGTGTCTAGATAAATAATTGTGGTACATTCACACACAGACTATTAATCAATACTATAAGGAAATGAGCTTACAAATCATAAAAAGACATAGAGGAAATAAATGCTTATTACTATATGTAGAAAGTTCATCTGAAAAAGGTCGCACACTGTATCACTCCACCTTATGACATTCTGAAAAGGTAAAACTATGTAGACAATACAAAGATCACTTCTTGGCAGGGGCTAGGGTGGAGGGAGGGATGAATAGATGGAGCATAGAATATTTTTAGGGCAATGAAAAACTAGGTATGATACTCTTAATGGTGGATATGTGTCATACATTTCTACTAACCCATGGAATGTACAATACTAAGAGTGAACATTAAAGTAAACTATAATCTTTGGGTGATAATGATATTGTCAGCGTAGGTTCATCAGTTGTAATAAGCATACCCTTCTGATGGAGATATCGATAATGGAAAAGGATATACAAGTGTGGGAGCAGAAACCATAGGGAATATCTCTGTGCCTTCTCAATTTTGCTATGAACTTAAAACTGCTCTAAAATAAATGAAGTCTTTTTTCAGTTTGCTACAGGGCATGTATGCTCACCAGAGGGCAAGAGACAGAGGAGAGAGAGAGAGAAAGACAGAGGAGAGAGAGAGAGAAAGTGAGAAAGACACCCATCCTCGCCCCTCCCAGGAGGATGACCACATTGCAATCCCTTCTTCTCCATTCTTAGGATTCCTAGATCTGGGACTTGGATCACACAGTTGGCTGCGTGGGATCCAGCTGCCTTAACCACCACACCACCTGGCTGGCCCAGTAAAGTCTTAAAAAAAAAAGAGAGAGAGAGCTGTAACTATAAACTATCAGAGAATCACCATCTATATAAAAACACATAGGCTGAAAGAAAAGATGAAGAAAATATTTCATACAAATCATAACCAAAAGAAAGCAGAGGTAGCCATATTTAGATTATAAAAAATGTTATTATATACCTTAAGTCAAATCTGTTACAAAGGACAAAGAACATTATATAATGGCAAAGGGGTCAATTCACTATAAAGATAACAATTATAAACATTATAGCACCTTACAGCAGAGCACTGAAATTCTTACATTTTTTTTGGAGAGGTTTTTGCTATAGGGCATGTGCCCTTGCTAGAAAAACAGAGAGACAGAAAGCGAGAAATCACTCCCCGGGGGGATGGCCACGCTGCAGTCCCTTCTCCTCCATTCCCCTCTTGAAATCTTGAGCACGCATGCACATGTGCCTGGTGCGAGTTTAAGCCAACGGGTCCAGGACTTGAACCACAGTCTCAAACTGTGGTCGGCTACATGGGAATCCAGTGATGTAGCCATTATGCCATCTGCTGGTCCTAAGAACACCCAAATTTCTACTTCTCTCTTCAATTCTGTCAGTGTTTGTGTTATATATTTGGGTGCTGTACATGTGCCAGGAATGTTTTTCACTGGCACTGGGATTTGAACAATCAACCATGTAGGATCCAACCTCCTTAATGGCTGCACTGTGGGGCCGGCCCACCAATTTTTTTTTTCTGACCACAATGAACCATAATGAAATTAAATAGAAATCAATGGCAAGGCCAACCATGATGGTGTAGCAATAATGCAATGCTCTGTGATGCTAAGGTTATATGAGAAGGTCCTGGGTTTGCATCCCAAGGCCTTCCTGTGCATAGTAGGCATATGTATGCATGCCTGTGATCCATCATGGCTAAAGCTGGGGTGGGATTGCAGCAGGATTAAAGACCTTGTCAAGGGTGCCCTCCCCACTGTGTCTCCCTCTTATGGAAGAGATAAATTAACTTTTTTCTAAAAATTTGCTATGGGGTGTGTGCTTATTGGAGAGAGAAAGAGAGTGTGAGAGAGAAAATGGTCACTACTCAGTCCTTTCTCCATTCTCCTCTTGGGATTTGGGACACATATGTCTGGCATATTTTTCAAGTTGCTCAGTCTGGGACTCAAATCATGCAGTTGGCCATGTGGAATCCAGCCATCTTAGTCACCACACCACCAGCTTGCTGAACTTTAAAAAACAAAAACAAAACAAAACAAAAAACTCAGAGTTAAATTAGGAAATTTCCAAGTAAGTGGAAATTAAACCAGTGGACCAAAGAAGAAAATCACATATGAAATTGAAAATGCCTTTAGGGGCCAGCAGGTGGCATAATGGTTAAAGCACTGGACTTCCACATGGAAGCTCCACATGTGGGCTCCCACATGGCTGACTGTAGTTCTAGTTTGAGTCCCAGATCTGGAGGCTTAAAACTCATGCTGGCTGCATGTGCATGCATGCTCAAAGTCCCAGGAAGAGAAGGGATTGTGGTGTGGCCATCTCCTGTGGGGTGATTTCTCGCTTTCTCTTTCTCTGTCTCTCTGGGGAGTACATGCACTCTATAACAAAAATCTCTCCTAAAATTAAAAAAAAAAAAGAGGAAAAAATAAAAGAGCTTTCAATAAATGAGAATGGAAACAACATACCAAAAGCAGGACTAAAAAGGAAGGTTATAGTGGAAAACACATTGAAAGAAGAAAGACCTCAAATCAACAACCTAATTTTACACCCTAAGGAATTAGAAAAAGAGCACACTAAGCCCAACATTAGCAGAAAGAAGGAAATACTAAATATTAGAGCAGAAATAGAGAACAGGCAAACAATAGGAAAAAAGTGAAATGTGTGTGTGTGCGTGTGTGTGTTGTTGTTGTTTTTAAGATCAGCAGAGTTGAGAAGCCCTTAGCAATACATGAACTGAGAAAACAGCAATGACAAAAAGAAGACTCAATTAAAATCAGAAGTGAAAAAGAAAGGCCAGCTAGTTAGGATGGTGGTTAATTAACTGCCTTGTTCAAGTCCCAGATCTGGTAGCTTGAGAAACACACTAGGTGCATGTACCTGTGTACCCAAAATCCTGACAGGGGAATGGAGGAGAAGGAATTTTAGTGTGACCATCCCCCTATGAGGTTGTTTCTATCCTTCTCTCTCTGTCTCTAATTTTTGCTGTAGTGTATGTGGGCTCATACACTACAGCAAAAATTAAAGAAATGAATACAGACATTATAACCCATGCAGAAATAAAATGGTTCATAAGAGTGCTATGAATAATTATACACCATCAACTGGATAAGCTAGAGGATATGGATACATTTCTGCAAAAAACAAACCTATCAAGACTAAATAATGAAGAAATATAATATGTAAACGGACTAATAACTAGTATGGAGATTTAATCAGTAATAAAAAAAAAGTTCACAACAAAGAAAAGCCAAGGACCAGGTGATTTCATTGGTGGATTTGATCAGATATTTAAAGAAAAATTAGCTGAAGCCCTCAAGTTTTACCAGTAAGTTGAAGAGGAGGAAACATTTCCAAACTCATTTTATGAGGCCACCATTACCCCAATACCAAATGTGAACAAAAGATATTACAAGAAAAAGACTATAGACAAATATTCCCAACAAAATCTTAGTAAATTAAATTCAACACCACATTACAAGGATTATACACTATGACCAATTGGGATTTGTCCCTGGAATGCAAGGATGGTTCAACATATACTAATCAATAATTGTAATACACCACAGTAACAGAATTAAGGACAAAAGTCATGTGAACATCTCAATTGATATAGAGAATACATTTGACAAAATTCATCACCTTTCATGATAAAAACACTCAACAAACTCAGAAGGAAATTACCTCAAAATAAAGACCATATATATAACATATATATAAAAACCCCACATCTAACATCATATTAAATGATGAAAAACTGACAGCTTTCCATCTAAGATCAAGATAGACAAATATGGCCACTGCCATCACTTCTATTCAATATAGCACTGTTCATCAGAACAAGTGAGCAAAAAAAAAAAAAAAAAAAAAGAAGAAAGAAAGAAAGAAAAGAAAAGAAAAGGAATTCAAATTGGATGGGAAGAAGTAAAATATCTTTGTTCATCGAAGAATAAAACCTTATATATAGAAAACCTTAGTCCACAAAAACAAAAACATGCTGTTTTAATTAATTACAAACTCAGTGCAATTCCCATAAAATCATCAGTGACATTCTTCACAGGAGTAGAAAAAAACTAATAAATTTGTCTGGGATTGTAAAAGACTCCATATTGCTAAGGCAATACTGTGCAAAAAGAATACATTTTAAAGTATCTCAGTATCTGACTTCAAAATGTATTACAAAACTCTAATACTCAATACAGTATGATACTGGCACAAAACTGACACGTAGACCAATGGAACAGAATAGATAATCCAGAAGCTAACTCCAAAACATATAGTCAACTGTTTTTTGACAAAGGGCACAAGATCCAATGGAAAAAAAGTCTTTCAGCAAATGGTGCTAGAAAAACTGGATATTGGGAACCAGCAGTTAGCGTAATGGCTATGTCGCTGGACTCCCACGTAGTTGACCGCGGTTCGTGTCCCGGACCCGGTGGCTTAAAACTCACGCCGGGCACGTGTGCGTGCATGCCCAAGATCCCGAGAGGAGAATGGAGGAGAAGGGAGGGATTGGGGCCGGACCATCCTCCCTGGGGGGTGATTTCTCGCTTTCTGTCTCTATGTCTCTCTCTGTCTGTCTGGCGAGCACACACGCCCTACAGTGAAAATCTCTCAAAAAAAAAAAAAAAACTGGATATCCATCTCTAGATAATGAAACAATAAGTAGAGTGAAGAGATAGTCCACGGACTGGGAGAAAATATTTGCAAACTATACGTCAGATAAAGGATTGGTCACCAGAATTTATAGTGAACTCAAGCAGCTCATCTGCAGAAAAAAACTAATATTCTAATTAAAAAAATGGGCAATCTATCTAAATATACTGTTGCCAGCTATTAAGTCCAGTTGCTGCTGCTTGTGGTTAATGAGAGGCAAAGCCTAGAGAGGAAGGGAGCTTATTTCTGTAACCAGTTACAGGGAGACAGTTAACAAATACCTTTAAACTGTCTCGAAAAGCAAAACATGTTTTCAGTATTTATAGGTACAAGACACAAGCATGTGCATTTCATTTTTCTCAATGATCAATCAGAATCAATTGCTTTTTCCTGAGTGATTATCCTGACTCCTTCAAATACCCATTCCTGGTTTCTCATCTGACTGTTTCTCAAACAGATCTCCCTGTGACTCAGCACTTGCTCTGATTGTTTATGTGGAGGCCTTCTTAATTCAGGGACAAGGACCAGCAGGTGGCATGGTGGTTAAGGAGCTGGGCACTCCCACATGGCCAACCATGGTTTGAGTCCCTAGACCTGCTAGCTTTCTCTCTCTCTTTTTCTCTCTTGTCAAATTAAAGTAAATTAATTAAAAAAAAAAATACAGGGACTAGTAGATGGCATAATGATTACATTGCTGTACTCCCATATGGCAACTCACATGGCAACTGTGGTTTGAGTCTTGATCTGATGGCTTAAAAATCACACTGGGCATGTGTGTGTGCCCAAGATCCCAGGAGGAGAATGAAGAAGGGTTTATGGCATGGTCAGCAACCCCACCCCACCCCCCGCCCCGACCTCCCAGGGATGATTTCTCGCTTTCCCTCTCACTGTCTCTGCCTCTTTCTGCCTGGCAAGCTCATGCGCCCTAAAGCAAAAGGCTGCAGTCCTGCTAAACCTTAAGCCAGTCTGCTTCAAGACAACTCTCAGAGGAAGACATACAAATGGCCAAAAAGCATAAGGGAAAAAGCATTCAACACTTCTTATAAGGGAAATACAAATCGAAACCACAATGAGATATCATTGAAACCCAGTCTGAATCAAAAACACAAAAAATAAGTGTTGGAGAAATTGTGGAAGGAAAAGAACCTTTATACACTATTGGTGGGAATGTAAATTAGTACAGCTAGCGTGGAAAACAATAAGAAGTTTCCTAAAATATCTACAAATAGAACTATCATGTGACCCAGTAATCCCACTCCTGGGTATTTAACTAAAGGATAGGAAATCACTGTCGGAGAGACACTTGCACATCCATGTTTATTGCAGCATTATTCACAATAGCTAAGACATGGACTCAACCTAAGTGCCCAATAACTGATCACTGAATTAAGAAATATGGCACATGTACACAATGGAATACTATCCAGTCATAAAGAACAGTGAGATTCTGTCATTCTGTACAAAGTGAATGAACCTAGAAGATGTAATGCTAAGTGAAATAAACCAGATTATGAAAGACAAACATGTATGTTCCTGCTTAACATAAACTGAATGTATGCACTTTATGGCAGAAATTGAAAGATTCAAAGACTTAGAAGTAGAGAGGGCACCTACAGATACCAGAGGCTGAATGAGGGATGACAGGTAGTGGGGGGAAGGTCAGAAAAAAAAAGATTTACAGATACAAGAATTCACATAGTAGGGGAGTGAGGCACTGACCTGGATATTCACTCATGGGCACCCAGGCAAGTGGAAGTGCTGGACCATGCTGCAGGGTCAGGGGAGAGCCACAGATGCTGACCTGGACCGCCACCACCACCACAAGTGACCAGCAGCTGGACTGTGCCTTGGACCTAATGAGGTGCTTATCTCCACAGCAAATTGAGAAGAACCTTAGCGACCTGATGGACCTGGTCCCCACACTGTGGCAGTCTTCTGTTGACCAGCCATTGGAGATTGCCAAAGACGAAGTGGTGGGAAAAGATTACCTTTTGTGTGATTACAACAGAGACAGGGACTCCTACAGGTCACTGTGGAGTAACAAGTATGACCCACCTTTTGAAGATGGGGCCATGCTGTCTGCTTGGCTGAGAAAGCTGGAGGTCAAAGCCAACAATGCCTTTGACCAGTACTGAGATCTATGATTTGAAGATGGTGTTTCATCTGTCTGTGTCTGGGGTCTAGATGGAGTGATCCTCATCAAGAAGGCTGGAGATGGATCAAAGGAGATCAAAGACTGCTGGGGTTCCATCCACATGGTGGAAGTGCAGCAGAAGTCCAGTGGTCGCACTGCCCATTACAAGTTGACCTCCACGGTAATGCCGTGGCTGCAAACCTACAAGTCCAGCTCTGGCACCATGAACTTTGGAGGCAGCCTTGCCAGACAAATGGAGAGGGCTGAAACTGAGTAACTGCTCCCACACCTATTGGGTGCCTGGTAGAGGGCATGGAGAATGAAATCAGAAGTACTCCGAATGAGATCTACCTTGGAAAAATGAAGGACGTCATCAATGGGCTGAAGTCTGTGCAGACTTTTGCAGACAAATCTAAACAAGAAAGCTCTTTAGAATGACCTAGTGGAGAAAGCAGTGGTGTAAACCTCCTCTTGGCGCTAACTGGACGCGCCCATGCACTCAGTAGATCCTTTCTTAGAAAACTCGTCTTCTGCTCCCTCTCCCTCATCCCTTTACTCCCAAAGTCACAACTTCCATCATTTGCCAACAGTACAGCACCATCTCTCCCCTAGAATAAAGCCCAATAAACACCCTTCTTCAGCCCCAAGGTCTGCTTCCCACCACATTTTGCTGTCAAAACTCAAAATTTCTGTAGAGACTGTGTGTATTCGTTCTCTTTGGGCCCGGTTTTTTTTTTCCCTCTTCCCCCCATTTATATGCATAAGGCACATTGTCAGCCTTCCCTCCCCTCCCACCTTTTTGTTACATTGATGTAAAAAATATAAAACAAAAAAATTTTATGAAGTAACTGTGGTGTGTGAAAGATAGAAGAAAAATGGAAAATCTAATTCCATGTGTGTTTGGCAATTGCTTGGGGTTGGGAGCCAGGGGATCAGGACAACTCTTGGATGGAGGAGAGGTGGCCCTCAACATTGTCCTGCACACTTACTCCTGCCCATAGAGATCACGTGAGGGGGGGTCTGGGGCAGGTGGGGTGCTGACTATTCTGCTCTCTGGCTAGGTGCTTTTTCTGTAAATTTTTATGGAATGCAAAAGGAGTTTTGTTTATTTATTTATTTGTAAAGCAAAAAAAAAAACAAATTTGTAAAGCAAGAAACAAAACAAAAAACCTATATCTTCAACTTGAACCTTCATACTTTAAAAAAAATAAATATAAAAAATAGGACCTGGGATGCTAAAATATGCATGTAAACAAGGCATATATAATATATACAATAATATTAAAAAAGCATTACCAATAAAATATATATTATATATATATAAATTTGAAAGTGCAGGGGCCAGTGGGTGGTATGGTGGTTAAGGTTCTAGAATCCCACATGGCCGACCATGGTTCTAGTCCTAGACCTGGTGACTTACTTTCCTTCTCTCTATCTCTCTCTGGTCAAATTAAAATAATAATAATAATAAATAAATAAAACAAAATAATACTTTAAAAATTTTTATAAAGAAAATTGAAGGTACGTAACAATGTAATGTTACTTGTTGAAGATAATAGTAACATCCTTGATATCTTTATTCTTTACACCATGAACTCAAGAACACTGGGAAGAAAAGGTAGGAGTCATGTTATGAAACCTATAATCCTTTTGCAACTTCAGCTTGTTTACTGTAAACTAAAACATGCCTTTTGGGGCAATAAACCTGATGAGCGTTGGGTATAACCTAAGTCTCAGGCTTATGCTTTAGTAAGTCCTTTAAGGTTTAAGTGGACCATTGGGTGCATGTGTCCGAATGCCCCAAATCTCTACAGGATGGAGAAATGGAGGAACAGGAAATGCATTGTGCCCGTGTCCCACTGGGAGTGCCACTCCCTCTCCCTCTCTGTCTCTAACTTTCTTTCTGGCCAGCCCATCCATCCTCTGGAAATTAAAAAAAAATTTTTTTTATGAACCTTGAATTCCACAGGCTGTTCTGGACTGCTTCTCTTTCAAATTACTAAAGCAATAAAAATTCAATTCCAATTAACAAAGGAGAAAACATAGATTAACAAAACCCAATCAATCCTAAAGAAAAGAAGCTCAAATAGAAATTTTTGTCAAATATAAAATGAAATAAATTCACCAAAGACAAAAACTTTTCAGATCAGTTAAGACAATCCAAATCCAGCCATATGCTACTTACAAGAGATACACCTAGGGGCCAGTGATGTGATTGAGGGCACTGGACTTGCACATGGCCAACCTCAGGTCCCCTACCTGTTGGCTTGCCTTCTCACTTTCCTTCTCTCTCTCTCGCTGGTAAATGCATGTGCCTGATAGTAAATTTAAAAGTAATAATAAATAGGGGCCAGCAGTTGGCGTAATGGCTGTGTCGCTGAACTCCCAGTTAGCTGACTGCGGTTCAAGTCCTGGGCCCGGTGGCTTAAACTTGCACAGGGCATGTGTGCATGTGTGCCCAAGATCCTGAGAGGAGAATGGAGGAGAAGGGATTGCAGTGTGGCCATCCCCTCAGGAGTGATTTCTCACTTTCTGTCTCTCTGTCTCTCTGTCTCTCTCTGTCTTTTTGGCGCGCGCATGTGCCCTATAGCAAAAACCTCTCCAAGAAAAAAAAAAGTAATAATACATAAAATTAAATAAATGATTCTTAAAACAAAAACAAGAAATGTACCTACAGTGTAAGCACATAGACTGAAGGTAAAAGGATTTAACCACTGTGGTCTGTGGGTTACAGTAGCCAGATCCCGTATTGCCAATCCCACAGTTGGAGTCACAGACCTTATGGCTTAAGAAATGTGTGTGCATACCCAAAATCTCATCTCTTTGGGAGAGATGGAAGAGAAGGGATTGTGTGTGACAGTTCCACAAGGGGTGCTTTTTAAAAAAAAAAAAAATTATTTATTTAATTCCATTTGTTGTTATTTTTTTTAATTTGACCAGAGAGAGACAGAAAGAGGGCGAAAGCAAGAAAGCAAGCTGCCAGGTCCCGGACTTGAACTGTGGTCAACCATGTGGGAATGTAGCACCTTTAACCACCATGCCACCTGCTGGCCCCTGCAAGGGGTGCTTTCTTCCCTCCCTCTAACTCTGTTGAGCACCTACACTCTCTGGCAAAAAGTTAGAAAGGAAGAAAGGAAGGAAGAAAAAGAAAGGAAGGAAAGAAGGAGAAAAAATAAGAGAAAAGAAAAGGAAAGGAAAGAAAAAAATTACTAATCAAAAGAAATTTCATGTTTAGCAATGTGATCAGAAAATAATAGGAAAAGCCTTACTAGGGATAAAAAGGGCCAAATAGCCCCAGCTGGTGGTGTGGTGGTTAAGGCACTGAATCTCACATGGCTAACTATTCGTTTGAGTCCTGGTGGGTTGAAAAACATGTGGGTATGTGTGTGCATGTCCCTCAAATTCTGAGTGGAGAATGGAGGAGAGGGATTGCAGTGTGGTGATCTCCCTGGGAGGAGATTTTTCACTTGCTCACTATCTCTTATCTGTCTCTCTCTGGTGAGCACATGGGCCCTATGGCAAAAATTTGAAAATAAAAAAAAGCGGGGAGGGCACATAATGATGAGGGATAATTCACCAGGAACATGTAGTTCTAAAGTTATAAGCACCTAATAACAAAGTGTGGCGCGTGAAGCGTGGCCTTGGTACTTCTGGTAGGAAGCCCTAAGAATCAGTGTGTGCTTTGCTATACCATATAGAGCAAGAGTCAGGCCAGAAAATGGTGTGATGGTTAAGGCAGCTGGATCCCACATCGCCATAGCCGAATGTGTTGTTTGAGTCCTGGACCCAGTGGGTTGAGGAACACACTGGGCTGGTGAGCACCCAAAATCCTGAGAGGAAAATGGAGAAGGGACTGTGGTGTGCTATTGCCCCTTAGGGGTGCTTTCTCACTCTGCACCCCCCATCTCTCTCTGGTGAGTGTAGGTGTCCTGTCACGCATACACACACGAGAGTGAACAGAGGGAAACTTGCTTCGAAATGTAATTTTGTTTGTAAGAGTGACTTGATCTCAACTCTCATGAACACCCTTGTTTACTCAACACACAAGTAAAACACATACGGCACCTTGAATAATCAACAGAGCCTGTTCTTTGGAGAATATAAAAAGGCAAGGCACAGACCAAGGTTCGCCTGTAATATCAGTACAGTGCGTTCACTCTCAGAGTGTCTCCCATTCTAAAACACATGCATTGCAGCGTCATCCCGTGAAGGAAGCCACCTTCTTGAGACTGCCTTGCAAGACAGGGACAGTGTTGGAACCAGACTTCATTGCAGGACTTTGAAATCTCCTTGAGACGTGGGACGTGGTTTGTTAATTTCTCTGTTCTCTCTCTTTTCCAGTTAACTATATCATGTGTAGTATTCTTAATGTTAATCATATAAATCAATATTTAAGAATATAGTCATATAAGTAATATATCCATAGGATTTAGCTCATAGCTGGATACAAGCTAAATCCTAGCATTTGTATATGTGTGCAGAAGTTTGGTTTTTAGTTTGACTCTAGTTGTGACTCTCATGTCAGAATCTGCACCTTAACCATTGGCTGTGACTGTTGATTTGAATTTGTTTAAATTGCAACAAATAAAAGCTTGACATTGTAGAAAGAGACAAATCTCTTGTAGTTGTTTTGTTTTGTTTTGAGAGGTTTTTGTCATAGGGCACATGCGCTTGCTGGAAGAACAGAGAGAGACAGAGAGACAGAAAGCAAGAAATCACCCTCCTGGGGGGATGGCCATGGCACAATTCCTTCTCCTCCAGTCTCCTCTTGGGTCTTTGGGCATGCACACACACATGCCTGGAGTGAGTTCTAAGCCGCCGGGTCTGGGACTCGAATTGTGGTCGACTATGTGGGAATTCCGTGACATAACCATTATGGCATCTGCTGGTCCTGCTGCTGCTGATAGTAGTTTTTACTTCTGCTCACAACACACATGCTCTCTTTTTCCACTGCCATGGCAATCATGACCATTCCAGTTAGTACTTCTCCCTCAGCCTTGGTCTCAGAGTAAAGATGACAGTTATACCCGTGGCCACTTCATAATGGATGTGGAGCATAAGAAAGAAGTAAACCTTTGGTGGGTTCTTTTCTTTTGACAGTTTACCAAGATTTATATTACATATGATGAACTGCATGTATTTAATTGTACAATTAGATATTTTGACATAGGCATGCACCTGTAAAGCCACCACCACAGTCAAGATAATGTATACATCTATTGCCCCTAAGAGTTTCTTCATACCCTCATTCTCATCCTTCTGCACTCTCCGTTTTGTTTCAGATAACCACTGACTCTTTGGTGCCTGTAAATT
The DNA here is from genome assembly GCF_000334495.1 of Tupaia belangeri chinensis. Taxonomy (NCBI): domain Eukaryota; kingdom Metazoa; phylum Chordata; class Mammalia; order Scandentia; family Tupaiidae; genus Tupaia; species Tupaia belangeri. The sequence goes on from NW_006159889.1 coordinate 288,182, forward strand.
AGCTTGCATTTTTTAGAGTTTCTCAGAAATAGAATCACTCAGGGCCCAGCTGCGATAATGCAGGCAGCGGAAGTGGCACTACAGAATCTAGAGACCATATTGGAAGGCTCCCGGTCTGTGCCCCAGCTTTACCTGTACACACGAAGCATGTGCCTGATCCTGGTTGTCTGGTGGTCTTGGGGGAGAATTGCAGCACAAAGACATTGTCCAGGGTGCTTGTCTGTCTTTCTCTCATATGAAGAAAATTAATAAATAATCTTTAGAAAATAGAATCGTGCAGTTTTTACTCTTATTTTGGTCTGACTTTCAGTCAGCATAATTATTTTGAGATTTGTGCATGCTGTAGTGTATAGAAATAGTTCATTCATTTTTATTGAATTGTAATCTATTGTATGGCCATACATTTATATGTTTATCTACTCACCTATTGATGGAAATTTTGATTGTATTCAGCTTTGTTTTTTTTTAAGATTTTTTGCCATAAAATTTTTTTGCACTTGCAGAGACAGAGAGAGAGAGGGAAAGTAAGAAGTCACCCCCCCAGAGCAGATGGGCATGCTGCAATCCCATCTTCTCTGTTCTCCTCTTGGGGATTTTGGGCATGCACACATGTCCAGCATGTTTTCTGGGACTCAAACCTGCAGAGTTGGCCATGTGGGGTTCAGTGCCTTAAACCCCCATACCACCTGCTGGACCAGTTGCGTCTAGTTTTTGACTATTACAAATAAAGCTGTTATGAACAGTTCTGCAGAAGTCTTTGTATGGCCACGTGCTTTCATTTCTCTTGGGTAAATACCTAGGAGTGGCTGAAACAGGTGGTAGGCGTATGTTTACCTTTTTAAGAAACTGCCAGAGTGTACCATTGTAGTTTTAACTTTCATTTCCCTAGGGACCAGTGATGTTTAAAATATTTTTATGTGCTTATTTGCCATCTATATATCTTCTTTGGTAGGTTTTTGTTTAAATATTTGCTCCCCCTTTTTTTATTAGGTTGTTTTCTTTTCCATTCAAAATCTCTAGTCTTTGAAAGACACTAAGAGATTAAAAAGACAAGGTTGTGTGTTTGAATTTATGTTTTATATTTAAAAAGAATGATTTATTTTATTTTATTTTATTTATTTATTTTACTATAGGGCACATGTGCTCACCAGAGAGAGAGACAGACAGACAGACAGACAGACAGAGAGAAACTAAGAAAGCAGGCCACCAGATCCAGGACTCGAACCGCAGTTGGCCATATAGGAGTCCAGCACTTCCTATGGAAGTTTTCCATGTGATAAAATAATACAGTATTGGGACCAGCAGTTAGCGCAATGGCTATGTCGCTGGACTCCCATGTAGTCAACCGTGGTTTGAGTCCTGGACCCGGCGGCTTAAACTCACGCTGGGCCTGTGTGTGTGTGTGTGTGTGCCCAAGATCCCGAGAGGAGAATGGAGGAGAAGGGATTGCGGCGTGGCCATCCCCCCTGGGGGGTTATTTCTCGCTTTCTGTCTCTCTGTCTCTCTCTTTCTGGCGAGTGCATGTAGCCTATAGCAGAAACTTCTCCAAAAAAGAAAAAAAAAAGATACAGCATTATAGACATACATTGTGCCCATGTCACTTACGAGAAAGCATAAATACCCCATAAGCATATTAAAAAAAATTAGACCAGCCCCATGGCATAGTGGTTAAGCGAGCTGGGTCCCATATGGCCAACTACACAGTTTTAGTCCTGGATCCTGCAGCTTGAGAAATGTGCCAGGTGTATGTGTGTGCATGCTCAAAGTCCTGACAGGATAGAGAGATGGAGAAGGGAATGCAGCATGATCATACCCTGCAGAAAGTGCGTTCTCCTTCTGCATCTCTCTGTCTCTCTCTGCTGAGTGTGTATAGCTTTTTATTAAATTAGAGAGAGAGAGAGAACACATATGAAAAAATGTTCAGGTTTATTTAAAATCAGGGAAATATAAGCTGAGACCACAGAAAAATAATCCTATTTCATAATCACCAAATGTTAACTACAATATGGAGTAATAGAAACTTTCAGAAGTTGCTGATATTGGCATAACCGGTTAAACTTCCACAGGAAAATAGTATAACATTATCTTAAAATGCTGAACATGCATGTACCCTACAATGTAACAATTCTACTTCTGGGTATACACCTTAGAGGAACTCTTGCATATGCAAACCAAGAGATGTAAAAAAATATTTATAGTGGTATTGTCCATAATAGAATATTCACACAGTTTCAAAGTATCACTCGATACTACAACATCACATATGTAGTATGTTTGTCAAAAATGACTAACCTGGGGCCCGTAGGTGGCATGTTGGTTAGGATGCTGTACTCCCACATGGCTGACTGTAGTTCAAGTCCCGGACCTGGCAGTTTGCTTTCTCACTCCCTCTCTTTCTGTCTCCATGTCTCTCTCTGGTCAAATTCATAATAATGAATAAATAAATGAAATAAAATGAATAATTCCTTTTTTTAGATTTTTGCTATAGGGCACGTGTGCTTGCTGGAGAGACAGAGAAACAGAAAGCCAGAAATCACCCTCTAGGGGGGATGATCACACCACAACCCCTTCTCTTTCATTCTCAACTCAGGATTAGGGGCATGCATGCACATGCGCCTGGCCTGAGTTTTAAGCCTCCAACTCTGGTACTTGAATCAGGGTCGGCTGTGTGGGAGTCCAACAACGTAACCATTATGCCATCTGTTGGTCCCAAAATGAATAATTCTTTAAAAAAGAATTATTCTTTAAAAAAGAATTATTAGGAGAGGGAACCAGCAGTTAGCATAATGGTTATGTCGCTGGACTCCCACGTAGTCGACCGCGGTTCGCGTCCCGGACCTGGCGGCTTAAAACTCATGCCAGGCGCGTGTGCGTGCATGCCCAGGATCCCGAGAGGAGAATGGAGGAGGAGGGATTGCGGCGTGACTATCCTCCCTTGGAGGTGATTTCTCGCTTTCTGTCTCTCTGTCTCTCTCTCTCTGTCTGGCGAGCACACGCACCCTATATAGCGAAAACCTCTCCAAAAAAAAAAAAAAAGAATTATTAGGAGAGAGTGAGATAAATTAGAATGTAGGACATTTGGGTTCATTTAGACAACAAGACTAGTAATGATTTCAACACAGGTAAAGTAGATGAGCAACTGTATGTTTTATTAACTTAAACTGGCTTTACTGAAGGTGACAGGAGAAACAACTGTAGGTCCAAATCCTATAAGCTTTTTTGAATGTAAAGGCTCAAGAAAGTCTTTGGTTTTATGACGTTATCTCTTTGCCTTCTGCATGAATTGCTTTTTTCTTTTTAAAGACTTATTTTACTTAACTTTATTTGTTTTTTCAAATTTGACTAGAGAGGGACAGAGCAAGAGAGACAGAGAGCAAGTGAGAAAGCAAGCCGTCAGGTCTGGGACTTGAACCACAGTCGGCCATGTGGGAGTCCAGTGCCATTAACCACTATACCACCTGCTGGCCCCATGAATTGCTTTTAAGTGCCTCTCTAGACATTCTCCTAAGGTAGAGCTAACTCCTCTGTTTCCTTCCTTCCTTCCTTCCTTCCTTCCTTCCTTCCTTCCTTCTCTCCCCCTCTTTTTTCTTTTCTTTTCTTTCCATTTCTTTTCTTTTCTCTTTTTTTCTTTTTTCTTTTTTTCTTTCCTTTCCTTTTCTTTTCTTTTCTTCTTCTCTTTTCTTTTCTTTTCCTTTCCTTTCTCTTCTCTTCTCTTTTCTTTTTCCTTCCTCTTTCTTTTTCTTTTCTTTTCCTTTCCTTTCTCTTCTCTTCTCTTCTCTTTTTCCTTCCTCTTTCTTTCTTTTTCTTTTTTTTCTTTTGTTTCTTCTCTCTCTCTTTTTTCTTTCTGTTTACTTTTCTAATCATTCTTTTCTTCTATTCTCTTTTCTTCTTCTTTCTCTTTCCTTTGCTTGCTTTCTTACTAGAGGTTACCTTCACTCTCAGAGAGCGATGGGGAGAGAGAGAGGGAAAACAAGGAAACATCATGGGGAATGGTCACACTGCAATCCTTTCTCCTGTATCTGTCCTTCCCTTTGGGATTGTGAACATGCACGTACACACCCAGAGTATTTCATGAGCCACCTGGGTCTGGCTCTTGAACCACAGGGTCAGCCATGTGGGATCCAGTCATCTTAACCACTAGGCCATAGGCTGGCCTGTATTTCTTCCCTCCCCCCCTTCATTTGCCAGAGTGCATGTGGGCTTTTCAGAGAGAGACAGAGAAACAGAAAGAGAGAGAGAGACAGCACCCCCAATGGGGTGTGGCCACACTGATTCTCTTTTTCTCCATTTCTCCATCCTATCAAGATTTGGGGCAACAATGCATATACATCCTGCATGTTTTTTCAAGCACCTGGGACCAGGATGCTAGCGGGTCAGCCTAGGATCTGACTCCCATAGCCACTAGGCTATTCAGTTAGCCCATTTATTTCATTAATTTTATTTGCATGAGGTGTAATTGTTTTAGAAGATTACTATTTTACAATCGTGAGTATAATAAATATTAATAGATTCAGGAGAGAATCATTAATGGATGCTAAAACCATTGGGTATCAATCTGCAATAGTTGTGGGATAAACTGTTAATTCATTATACTACTGTTTTACCTTTTCTGAAGAAAATTTGTTTTTAGGGTGCCTGTATTTGCTGATGAGAGAAAGAAAGAGAGAGAGAGAGAGAGAGAGAGAAGAAAACACCCCCCAGTAGGGAGGACCACACTGCAATCCCTTCTATGATCTTCTCTTGGGATTTTGGGTATGCATGTACACACACCTGGCATGATTTTTCAAGCTATCAGGTCCAGAACTCAAACTACACAGTCAGTGTGTAGGATCCAGCCACCTTAACCTTCATGCCACCTGCTGTCCCTGTGAAGATACTTTTTTTTAAAAATAAAAAGTTGGAGAAAAATCAAAAATTAAAGAGTGTATCTTGTGACTGGAAAGAGGCAAGAGCAGCAAGGATAGAGTGCATGCATATTTTACCCCTACTTGGTTACCCCCATTGTGTATTGAAACCCTTACTTTGAAGATCACAAAAAGTAGAAACATTCCATAACATTTGCTTGTTTTTCTTCTCTCTGTCCATAAAGGCTGGCTGATCTATATAGTTTCTCCTAACCAATTTCATTTCTTCCATTTGACACTGCTTTGCAGAGCTGGAGGCTATATGGAAGATTAGGATTTAGATCTTGGATTGACCTTAGCATGCTGGACACATGTGCATGTCCATGATCCTGGCTGGCTGACAGGTGGCAATAAAAATGTGTATGGCGGGAAGCTAGCAGGTGGCATGGTGGTTAAGGGCGCTAGACTCCCACATGGCCGACCATGGTTCAAGTCCCAGATCTGGTGCATGTGTGGATGTGCGTGGCGGGACCAGCAGATGGTTTAATGGATATGTTGCTAGACTCCCACATAGTCAACTGTGGTACAAGTCCCAGACCTCGGTGACTTGAAATGGATGTGTGTGTGTGTGTGTGTGTGTGTGTGTGTGTGTCTAAACCCTGAGAGGAGAATGGAGGAGAAGGGATTGTGACCATCCCCCCTGGAGGGCTGATTTTCTCACTTTCTGTCTCTTTATTTCTGTCTATTGGGTGAGCGTGTGCACCCTTTAGCAAAAATCTCTCTCTTAAAAAAAAAAAAAATTGTGTATGGCATGATGAGATCCTGTTTAGGGTACCTGTCTATCTTTCTCACTCATGAAAGAAATAAAATAAACCTTAAACATAAATGAGATGGGGAAAAATAGATCATCCTAACAACAATCAAAAGGAAGTGAGAGTTGCTATATTGATTCCAGACAGAGCAGACTTTAGAGCAAGGAAAATGACCAGGGATAAAGAGGGTCATTACATAATGATTATAGGGTCAGTACTCCAAGAAAACATAACCAGCTTTAATATGTATGTGCCTCATGACAGAACTCAAAATACATGAGGCAAGACGTGATAAAGCTACTGAGCTGGCCTCATAGCACAGGAGTTGAACATTGTCCTTTGGGATCTGGATCTCACATGGCAGACTATTTTGACTCCTGGCCCCTGCGGCTTGAAAAAAACACTGGGTGGGGCTGATTGTGTGGCCTGGTAGTTTAAGCAGCCAGATCCCACATGGCCAATGAAGTGATTTGAGTCCCAGACCCAGTGACTTGAGAAATATGCCCAGCGCATGTACATGCATGCCCAAAATCCTGAAAGGAGGGAGCACTGTGCTGTGATCATTCTCCATTGGGGGTGTTTTCTCCTCTCTCTCTTTCTCTGTCTCTCTGTCTCTTTCTGTCTTTTTCCTCTAGCAAAAATCTTTAGATAAAAAAAGCTATGTCAACCTAAAAGTATGCAAAGAGATCATTTTTCAAAATTCCTTCATGGGGTATGTGAGCAAAATGTTTATTGAGAACTACTCTAAGAGAGAAAGAAATAAGGAATCTGTTTTGAGACAACAGAGGGAGATGGAACAATTTATATTCTAGGTTGTAATAAACTCTATTCTCTTGAGCCTTAATTAAAAATCAAGCTCTTAGTCCACCACAATCTTGAGGCATTGAAGGCCAGTCCTTTAGGAGAATGAGACAAAAACAGTGAGTTTAAGAAATAAAAAAATCCACTACGACTTAATAATACCCTTAGGTTTTCTCCTCACTCACTGCTTAATGCAAACATGTGGGATAATTTTTGTACAAGATTGAAATCTTTATTAAGGGGAAAACTCTGATTCCCCCACTCCTTGATGAAAACTGGTAAAGAACAGCATAAGAATTACTATGGTCAAGTCCTTGCCATTGTTATTTCACAGCATCAGTCCAGGCTTTTTAGAAGAAAGGTGGGAGTAGGGGAAGCTGATTGAAATTCAGATCTAAAGCCTGAGCTGGGAGAGATACCAAAGGACTTAGTGTCTGCAATATATTTAGGTTATAGCGCTGTAATTTAAATCCATTCTCTCCCAAATCCCCCCACCCCCACCCCAGGTTTTTGCCATAGGGCTCAGTGTGCTCACTGGAGAGAGATCAAGAGAGACAAAGAGAGGGAAAGTGAAAAATCACCCCCTGGGGGTATGGTCATGCTACAGTCACTTTCCTGCCATTCTCCTCTTGGGATTTTGAGCATGCATGCAGGCCCAGGACTTAAACTGCAGTTGTACATATGGGAGATACACACACATACACATACATACATGTATTTATATAAGACATTGCATAGTTTAGGACAAGGCTTGGCAGATAGTTTGTGCTTAGTTAAGTATAAACAAATGTTTCACTGAGAAAGTGGCAGCTAATTTGGTCTTTTGACATCAGACAACCTAATGGAGAGACCAAAAATAGACCAGGAGAAAGGAGCTTGAACAAAAGATTTAGACAATTAGGGTGAGAAGCTAATTGAATGCCCAGGGAACATTGAATACATGTTTGGCTGGCGCTTAGGGTGCTGAAGGAGAGTAGTGCGTATTAAGAGATAAGGTCTACAAGGACTTGAATGTAAATAAGGAGTTTGGGTTTTTATCATGAGACAGTGGGAAGCATTGCCATTGAGTAATGTGGTCAGAACATTGTTTTAGGAAAATCATTCAGAATGTCTGGGACAGGGTTACCAGACAGACTTGTCTTGGTAATCTCAGTAAAGGGTTCCTTCTAAAACAATCTTATTTTCTCTGAACCCCTGAGGGTTTGAGGTTTAAACTTGCCTGAACCTAAATGTTCACACAACAGCCACTAGTTGGCAGCAGTGTGCTAATGAATGGATGAGTCAAGCCTCAACTAGCAGATTCCCCCTTTCTGGGTCTTTAGCCATTGATGAGGTGTGATCTCACTCATCTGGTGGAAAACAGTAGAAAGGTGAGCATTTGTGTAGAGGGAACCCTAAAGGCTCAGAGAAGAAGAATGTGGATGTCACAAGACAGAGTGGATCTATGGATAGAAGATATAGACTAGGTGGCGTGGAGTTAGTGGTGATGGAGACTTATTGTGAATGAACCTTGACTTTTTCAGGCTAAGAAAAATGGGTATCATTAAAGGAAAATGGGAAGCCAGGGAAGGTTTTTAAATACAGAGAGTCATGGCTAAATTTTGTCTTTAGAACTGTGACTGAGATTGCAGTGTGAAAACTGAGGGGAAAAGAGTAGTACAGAACTGTGATCTTCACAGCTATTGCAGTGATCCTGGGAGAGATGAATGGCCAGCACTAGGGCCAGCAATTCCAATGCGGAAAAGGGTCAAATTTGTAGGAGACTTAAGAAATAAAAATCATAAAATGAGGAAGAGACCATTAAAAATGAAGTTCAGGCGCCTGTGGTGACTAAGTGGTGAAACACAGTGCTCTGAGAGGCTGATTTACATTTGAAGGCTGTGGGTTTAAATCGGGAAATCCCTGTGAGTACACCAGGTACAGGCCTGCCCATGATCCAGGGCTGGTTGAAGCTGAGAGTGGATGATGGTGCAAGAACCATCAGGTGCTCTTTGTTTAACTCACAAATGTTGCAAATAAACTTTATAGTTCTGACAGGAGAAAAGGAATATTCTTTCCCCATTATTAAACGTAGTTTCTGAATTTCTAAAGCTGCACTGAAAGAACTCAGATTCAGAATTTCTCTGAGTTTAAATTCTAATTCAACAATTCTGACCAATCTGTAGTGGAAACTGGAGACCAAGAAATGATTTAGCTCTTGTTCCTCCAGAGGTTGTCTCCCCGCACGGACAGGACAGACAGCTCGTGTTCAGTGTGGACAGGGCACTGATGGAAGAAATACGAGATGCTGTGAGTCCAGCGTGGAACCTGATCCAGAAGCTGTCCAGGCAGAGGAGATTCTGAGCCTAAGATTTCAGACAAAGGACCTCACAAAATTGACAACAAACTTAAGTACTGGTGGGTTAAGAAGGGTGCCTAGGGCACAGCCCCGTATCTATTTATTTCTTCTGGTCAGAAACAGAATAGATATCCAGGTGAGCTACAGCCCCCAGGATGCCCAGCGCTACGCAAATCTGCTGCCAGAGTGCACGACATTCCCGGAAGCCGGAAGCGGGCTTAGTCGCTGGCTGTGGTTGGTGGAGGTTTGGAGCCCGCCCCTTGTCGGGTGGCCCTGATTGGCAGAGGTATTATTTAGTCCCGCCTCTTCGCCAGGTTAACGACAGTAAGCTGATGTCCCCACCCTGTGGTTGGGCCATCCTTGGAGCCCCCCTCTAAGGTCCAGAGAGGATGGACGGTCGCCTTCGGCAATAGGCGGCCCAACCTGACCCCAGATCTTCTAAACCCGACGTTAACTGCGGCCCCAAAGAGAAGGTATCGGACACCGGAAGCTGTGCCTCTGGGAGCATTGTGGGACACGGCAGGGGCGGACCTGGCCTCCTGCGCCTGCGCATCACTTCTCCTTTCGGGAAATGGCGGCCTCAGGGACGTGGGTACTCTCTGCGGGAGGGTTCTGCGACTGGGTTCTCGGGCGTTTTCAGACCTGGGTCTGGGGCGTGGCTGGGCGCGGAGTACTTTATGGTCCTGCCGGCGCGAAGCAGGCTCCGCGAGCCATCTGCTTTGCGGTCTTCAAGCTCCCGCCCCGGCTGTTTCCTTTCTGATCCAGAGCGAACAGCCGCTAAGTAGCGCTTTAGGAATAAGAACCCCGAGGGCTCTTGCAGCCTGGGCCCGTGACTCCTTTTTGCTGTGCCCTGCCACCCCTTTCCGTGAAGCTTATGGAGGTAACTCCTTCCAACGGAAGCTTTTTGGAAACACGTGTCAGGGCTCTTCTCACTTGGACCCAGCCCTCGTTAAAGGCCCCTTGCCTTCTCAGCCTCGTTCCTCATTTGCGAAATGAGGACAGGTAAATTCTAATTGATTCCCTGTACTTAATGATAATCACAGGCACTTTCAATTAAGTACTTGTTTTCCCTTCTTTTTACCGTACACCCTCTTTTCACGCCAAGATTTTAAAGTTTGCTTGTATGCAGTTATAAAGTCAGGTCCCCTCCAGATTTTGTAAGCTGAGTCTCAAAAGACAAATATCTTTGGTGCTTTATTTCATCAACTCTCAGAGTGCCTGCTGTGTCCACACACTGTATTGAATAGTGCTGAGGACCCAAGTGAGCAAGGCTGACTTCTTTTCATGAAATTCGGACTACTGGGAGAAATTTGGAGGCTAGATAAAGGATGGGAGGGTCCAATCTGTTGAACCTGAAAGAACAGGCCTTTCTGTTCCTGCCACAGGAAAGGAATAGAGGTGCTTTAAAAATTAAAGGGGTGGAGGATCACAGAGGAGACAGTACCATATAAATTGGAACTACAGTGGCCGTTGCAAGTGAAATGGATAAGCAGCAGCTTAATAGCTCACTGGGTCCATACAAAGAACAGGGTTCATCGCCTTTGTGCCTGTGTTGGGGAGAGGATAAGTTAAGGGATAGGGGTCATACAGGATAATTGTTTTTTGTTTGTTTGCTTTAAGAATTATTTTAATTTTATTCATTTATCCATTTTTAATTTGACCAGAGAGGGGGAGAGAGAAAGGGAGCAAGCAAGCCACCAGGTCCGGGACTTGAACCTTGGTCGACCATGTGGGAGTCCAGCATCCTTAACCACCATGCCACCTGTAGGCCCCATATTAGGATAATTGTTAAAAGCAGAGGTTAATTTATTTGCTGTGAGACTTCAGGCAATAACCTCTTTTAAGCCTGTCAAATGTAGATCCAGTAACTACTTCACATTTGAGACCATGTGTATCAGACCTGAACACTGAAGTTGGCAGTTACTTTTGAACACCACCTATCAAATATGTGATAGAAATCCATTGAAAGCCAAGATAAGTAATTCAAGTGCCAGATGGTGGCACTTGCTGAGTAAACATGCTCAGCAAGGCAATCCCACATTGCAAGGTTCCTGGTTCAAGTCTAGAGACTTCCCTGAGTATGCTAAGCAAATGTCTGTCCATGATCTGAGGCTGGCTTAAGAATGGGGATGGATTGTGGGGGTCAAGATTTGGTTGGGGGTGCTCTCTTGATCATGGAAGAAATTAACTTAAAGGTTTTAGACTTCTCTAGATAATAGGGATCATACAGATCTTTGAGCCATGAAGCATTGATCGCGGTGCTTAGAAGGGACTGAATCCTGAGTCAAAAGCCACGAAGAGGTTGCAACCCTACTTCTCACTCCCATCTAAAACTCCCTAGTGTCAATCCATAAACATTTCCAAAAACATGTTTCTAAAAACCAGCCATTTATATCTGTTTAGGTAAGTTACAGGAGTGAGGTGGTGTATGTACAAGTTGCTTTGTCCAGATATACTATAACTTAGTGTCTGTATTTAATATTGACAACCAAAAAATATATATAAATATCTTCCATCTATACATAGCAGGGCAGGAGTGTCCACGTCTTCTTCAGCAGTGAGTTCTCAGCCCCTCTCCCCCTCCCCATGGGCCCTCCTTTGATGGTGGTTGTCTAGCCCTCAGTGCAAAGGAGACTAGAACCTAGTAGCCCAGTCTGGCCTTTCCCCTCCCTGCACCCCAGTGTTCCAACTGGTTCAGTAAGAAAAGATTAATTTGAGTGGTTGGGTAGGAAGAGATGGGAATGGGCAAATCCTAAATGGCACCTGACCATAGGGCAGGGAGATCAGGCCCACAGTGGGGTGCCATAGCCTTCTCCTGGGGTAGAAGCCTCGTAGTTCGTAGTTCGATTAGTGTGTCCTTGGTCATAGGTCCAGCCCTACAGATTAGCTTGGCGAAAAAGGCAAGTGTCTGGACAGGGCTTGGTCCCCACCATCAGGCACCAAAGGGTGAAACCTGGGGTGTGAATACAGGAGATTCTGGCTGATAAAAAAATAATAACAAAATCAGTAATAAAAAAGTTATAAAACCCATTGCTTGTCTGAATAGATCTGAGCAACAGCCTTGCTTTTGTTAAAATCCTGGAGCTGTTAAAAGTCCTGAATGTTCTTCTGGACATCATTGCTGGCTGAAGAAAGGAGCCCCAAGCCCGGCTTGGCTGAGATCTGTCAGTTTGGAAGGCTCATCCAGCTGCCTGTGCTCTTGAGAGATCCTTGGGGCTGCTGGAAACAGGCCGGGCTGGTGGTATAGGGCACCTCAAACTTGGGAATCAGCCCCCAAGGGGTGGAACAGCTCCTCAGGTGTTTTGTCACTTTGGCTGGCTCCCCCCTGCCGGAAGCCAGAAGCAATCTCATCGAAGGTCCGGCCTTTAGTCTCAGGAACTTTGAAGAAGGTGAAGATGAAGAACAGAATCAGGAGCACAGTAAAGATGATGAAGACATAGGGACCACACAGTTGCTGAAAGACACAGACACATTAAGTTAGTCACCCTATATCCTGGCTGTAGGACTTTGGGTTAGTCACTTAACCTTGGGCTCTGATCTGAGAAAAGGAGCACCTGGAGATGCTAAAGTGATTGAGATTGTGCTTACACCTAGCTTGTAGCAGGTGCACTACTCAAAACTAAGGAAAGAACCCTGGAATTGAGGCCAGTGTTCTTAGCTATGTAACTTGGGTTTCAAGCCTCAATTTCCTCCTCAGCCTGATTCCTAATGAGAATGCTGGGAGAGCACTGCACAGCAATATGGGGTCATGCATGGATGGCTGAGCAGAGACACTGGGGCTCTTACCTCTACATACTGAAAGCACATGCCCACAATGAAATTTGAAGACCAGTTGGAGAAGCCGGCAACGGCAATGGCAGCTGGACGAGGACCCTGGCTGAAGAGTTCAGCCACAATGAACCATGGAATGGGGCCAGGGCCCACTTCAAAGAAGGCCACAAAGCCAAAGATGGCCACGATGCTCAGATAGGACATCCAGGGCAGCCGCTCCTGTTGAGGATGATAGAGAGTGGGAAAGTTAGACTGTGATGGTTCCTCAGAAGTAACAGAAGCCACAGAGGCACCCCAGATGTGCAGTACTAAGTGTTGGAAGGGTTGGGTAGAAGGTGGGTCTGATGCCAATCCCAGGTTTGCTGTGTACCCCAGGTTCTCCATGTTGAATCTCAAGTTTTTTCATCTGAATAAAGTGATTTAAGACCTGTAGGAAGGCTGCAAGCCTGAGCCCACCCTCTGGGAGCGGTGAAGTGGTATGCCAATGGGAGGTGCTAAGAAGCCCCTGCAGTGCCCTGGCTCTGGCAAGAGGATGTGAAAACATTTCTGTGAGGGTAAGTGGCATGGTGGTTAAGGTGCTGGACTACCACATAGTAGACCATGGTTTGAAGCCTGGAACCAGTGGCTGGAAGATCTTTCTGGACATGTGTGTATGTATGTCCTAAATCCCAAAAGAAAGAAAGAAAAAGGACTGCAGCATGGTCATTGCCCCTGGGGGATGACTTCTCTTGCACTTTCTGTGTCTCTCATAGAGCATACATGCCCTATGGCACACACACACACAACCCAAGAGTGGAGAGGATTCTTGTTCCAAGATTTGAAGGTACCCAGCTCAGGCTGGCCTGGAGTGGCACTGGGTTCATGGTTCTGTATATAATCATTCTCAGAGGCCACCATAGATCTCAGATCGTTGCTCGTCACAAGCTGTACGCTCGACTGCTCGGCCATCACTGGACTTGCCAAGCACAGGTTCAGATGTGAAATGAGCGTCAGTGGTGCCTTCCTTGCCCAGAGGTTAGATGAGTGTTCATGGGTGTGAGTGCCTGTCTGGGGCAGTTATTACAGTCCCAGGTGTGGGCCAGAAGACCTGAGGGTGACTCCTGGCTGCCTTTATCTCACTAGGACTTAGGGTGTGTCACCCAGGAAGTGGCAATAATCACTACACCTCAGAGCATGCTTCCATCCTCTAAGGGAAGGCCGAAATAGCTCCTAGGGTGGTGGTGAAGATGGCTGGAGGCTCAGATGAAGGCTTGGAAAAGTTTTGAATCAGGCAAGGAAATTCTGTGGGAGTCGAGCTGGTGGTCTGGGGTCCAGCTCTGGGGTCCACAGTGTTGTGAGAACCCACCCGCAGGGAGGAGGGACTGAGCAGGATGGAAAGAAACCATCTCAGGAGCTAGAATGTCAAGCCCAAACTAGGGGGGCAGAAACAAGGAGCACCCCTTGGCCTGCCAGGCTGGGCTGAGCTGGGCATTTTGGGACCTGTAGCCTGGGTGGATTTGCACTCCCACCTCCTGCCTCACCCTCTGGAGCCTTGCAACTCACCAGCAGTGCCAGTGCAATGGTCATGAGCACAGCGCAGCTTGCCATACCAGCCAGGCCTATGAGGTGCAGGGTCCGCCGGCCAGCTCGCTCCACCACAAACAGCTGCAGGCAGACAGAGTGTCAGGGCCACCCTGCCCGACGCCCCTCTGAGCCTACCCCAGAGGCTCGCCCACCCCCCCAGGAAAGTGAGATGTAGAGACTGGTAGGGAAGACAGTGCTGCCACTTCTGAGGCTCCACTGGGGGGCCAAATGGGCTGAGGGGCTGAGAGCTGGTCCCAGAGAGCCAGACGGCTGGTCACCCCAGCTGGGACCTTGGGTGAGCCCTTTGCCATCTCACTTCCCTGAGCAGGCCTGTCAGCTGTGCGACGTGAGTGATGAACCTCACAAGTTGTTGAGGATGAAATGTGATAGCACCAGGGATCACGTGACATGGCCCAGCTCCCAGTAAATGGTGCCTCCTGTCCCACGCGCGGCCCTGAGGCCCTAACCTGGGCCCTGGCTGTTGACTCACCGACACAACGGTGAAGGCCGTGTTGACGATGCCAGAGCCGATGGTGGCATACACAGGCTGCTGCACTCCCGCCTTCTCGAAGATGTTCGTAGAGTAATAGAAAACCTGCCGGACAGGGACACCATCAGGGCTTGGCTGGGTGCTGCGGCCTGGCCCTGCCTCTGTGCCAGTGGGTGTGGGACACAGGGTGAGTTAAGAATGGAGGCGACAAACACTTCCCAGGCAGATGGACACTGGACTAGTGACCTTATGGGAAGTCCTCCCATGGCAGGGGCTCGCTTGTTTTAAACATGGGATCTGTTCCAGCACATGCTAGACCACTGGGCCGGTAGGCGGCAGGGGAGGGCACACTCACAGCGTTGATGCCCGACAGCTGCTGGGACAGCTGCAGCACCACAGCGATGAGAATAGGCTGGCGGTAGGCGGGTGAGCGGAACAGCTCCAGGATGGTGACCTTCTTCTCCCGCATCATCTGCCGGCTCTCCTCCTTCATCTCTTGCAGGTCCCGTGTCACATCGGCCGTCCCACGCAGCTTCTTCAGCACTGGGGGGACCGAAAGGAAGGATGGGGTGCTCAGTGGGGGTGCAGGCTATGTCTTGGGGATGGGAAGGAGGGCAGGGCCCTGCCCGTACCACTCTTGGCCCGGTTCTCCTCGTTGCGGTTGATGAGCAGGAAGCGGGGGCTCTCAGGGCAGAAGGGCAGCATGGCGCACTGCAGCAGGGCCGGCACAAAGATGATGCTCAGCAGCAGGGGCCACAGGTCCTCGTTGCCCATGATGGAGTCCAGGCCAAACACCTGGGGAGGCAGTGCTGTGAGTGCCCTGGCTGGCCTGCTCTCACCCTGTCGCACTAACGTGGCCTTCTCTGACTTGGCTGCCCCTTCATTCAGGGGAAGAGCTCCGGTTC
>NW_006159889.1:303888-315426 GCF_000334495.1 Tupaia belangeri chinensis
GGGAAAGAGCTCCGGTTCTGGGGGCCGTGGCACTAATGTGAGCCTGACCTCTCTGAAGCTCAGCTTCCTCCTCTGTCACGTGGGGAAGGTGGGACTGCCTTCCAGCATTACGGGGAGGACAAATGACATTCCATGTGTGTCTGGCACAGAGCATGAGGGCTGCGACTGCCCCGTGAGGAGTTTGGGGGAGCCTTCTGGCAAGAGGATACTGTGTGCCCGGAGGCCGGTGTGTTAACAGAGTACAGCGTGACAAGCACAGAGGCTGGAGTGTTAAAGGAGTGGTGGGGTCCCCTATGGCAGCTGGGTCGGGATGGGAATGATCAAGCAATCTGTCAGCTCTTCCACCAGGAAGGCCCACAGGAGACTCGGGAGTTTGGGAGTGGGGTGTGTTCTCTGGGACTTGGGTCCTGAGGCTGTCCTTCGTGCGCTGAGGAAGGCCACTGGATGGCTCATCAGAAGCCCTGCCCTGCTGGGTGCACACCCAGCTCTGGCTCACCTGGGCAATGAGGATGCCAACGACGATTCCCAGCTGGTGCAGGGTGCCCAGGGCCCCGCGGAGGGCTGTGGGTGACACCTCCCCGACATACATGGGCACGAAGCCCGTGGTCAGGCCGCAGTACACGCCGATGATGAAGCGGCCCAGGATCAGCATCTCAAAGGACTTGCCCAGTTTCGAGAAGCCCATGAGCACAGCAGACACGAAGGCCAGCAGGTTTATCATCAGCATTGAGTTCCGCCTGGGGATCACGGGTCAGGTGGGATCACAGGTCAGATGGGTCTCTGGACTCCCTTGGGCTGCACAGGGGCTGGATCATAGGCAGGACAGTCTCCCCGACCTCCACCCCACCTGGGACTCCTGGGATGAAGACATGGGTTCCCCAGGGCGGGGCCAGGACCCTCTTACCTTCCAAAACGGTTCACAAAGAGGCCCACAGAGAAAGAGCCAATCATGCCCCCAACGGAGAATATAGCCACGGAGAGGGACCAGAGCGTGGTGAGTGTGGTGGGCAGGATGCGCTCCCCATAGCGGTGGATCCATGTCTGGTTGTAGAACTCCTCGATCACCTGCAGGAGGAGCAGCAGCCTGAGTGGGCGCCCGAGGCTAGTCTTTTTTCTCCCCTTGCACCTTCCCTCAAGGACAGCCATGACCACAGGCTGCTGCAGAAGGCCCAAGGTCCTCCCTCTCTGTGGGCTTCAGTTTCTGCAGGTGGTAAACAGGTTGGGCTCCACCTCTGGAGTCGTGCCAGCTCTCCCCTGCCCCCACGGTGTGGCTTCCTGCATCCCATGGTTTCACATGCTCTGTGTAGCTTGCTGGGAATGACAGCTGATGAGTGACAGTGGGTAAGGCGGAGAGCGGAGAGGTGCACAGGAACTCCTCCCAGCTGCCCCTTTTCTCCTCATGGTGCCATAAGGCCCAGTGTCTGACACTTGTGCCCTTTCCACCCCCTTGCCCAGGAGGAAGCACAGATGGACAGACGGGTTCTGCTGTAGGAAGTGCAGGCTCACTGACTTTACACTCAGGGCCTGGTGTGATGAACTCACACACTTCACCCCTAAGGTGTGCTTGTGAGGCTCCCACTACCACTTTCTGACCCCCAGGCCCAGCTTCCTCGTGCTGGCCTGAGAGGGCCACTTGAAGAATCCAAGGCTCCCCCACCTTCCCCACCCCCTGCAGCCCCAAGATGCCCAGCTGAGAGACATGGGAAAGGCTACAGACAGGGAAGCAGTTCCAGGAACTGGAGACACCTGTCCCAGTACAGGCCTGCCCACTAGTCCTGCCTGTCCAGGGGAGGGCCTGGCCGGATCCCAAGGACAGGACGAGCGGGCAGCACCAGTTCTGCCTGAGCACAGTCATACTCTCACAACACAGATATGCACGCAGTGCCACGGGACTGGCCAGACCCACCCAGCCACACGTGTATCTGGGCACAGGCCCAACCACCCAGAAACGGCTTCCTGTGCACACATACTGTCATACACATTTGTGCTCATAGAACTGTATATTCCTGGATTCAACTGGACACAAACCTGCCTGCCTCTCCTCCCCCTCGCTCCTTGGAGCTCACACACTCCGTTCCATGTAAACCTGCCCCACTCTGGTACCCCTCCCAGTGCCCGCTGCAAATTCACGTGCAGACAGCATTATACAGCTCTTCAAACTCCACCCTCACGGCTCGTGGTCCCCTGGCCCTCTGAAGCCATAGCGGTCTAACAGAAGCAGAGGCTGAGTAGACTTAATTGCCACAGAGGAAACTGAGGCCTGCAGTCCCAGAAATGCCCACCGAGTGTACTGGACCTGCTCTGCGGTGCTTCCCTTCCAGCTGTCGTGAGTCCTTGGCCTCTAACCATCTTTATCTCTGCTACTGCTGCCAGGACCTGTTCCAAGTCTGGAGATATCTGACTGAAGCCAGGCCCCAAGGGACTGGGTTCTGAATCTCAGCCCCTCCAAATTCAGATTCCAGCTCTATTTCCAGTTAACTCTGAGTTTGCCTCACCTCTAAAATGGAGACATTAGCTGTAGCTACTTCACAGTACTGCAGGGAATTAGTGCAGCACAGTATTTCTACAGTACATGGAACCATCACCCCTAAAACGATGCCAGTGCACGCTGCCGCTGGCCTGAAGGCAGTGCAGATTACTGACCAAGTCTAACCAAACCTTCACCCCACAATCAGAAATCAAGGCACCCATCAGGTATCAATCCAACCTCATTACTTATCACCACCCTCTAAACATCGGCCACACCTCTGCTCACCGCACCATTCTCAGCTCTCACGCCTTTGAGATGCTGCTACTCCCGCCCGGAAGGCCCACCTCGCCTTACTGCTGAAAGCCTTTGAGCTCCAGCTCATAGATTTTCCCGACTCCCAGGAGTTTGTTCTGAGGACAGGGACCTGACTGGATTCATACCACGGACGCCTGGGGAGTGGATGGTGGTATTAATGAATCAAAGGTGTGAGGCTTTCCTCCTAGAACCCCTCGATTCTGCTGGGGGCAGAGAGAAGGCAGATCTTAACAAGACACAAATTCTGCGTGTTCTCAAAGGATAAAACCAACCCTAGAGGAGAAGTGGCTGGGAACAGTAACGCCCCGTTTATCAGGCTGCATGGAGAACAAGCTGTTCCGGACAAGGGAACTGTCCAGATAAATGACGCTGCCCCTTGGAGGGCCCCGGCTTTCCTGACCATCATCAAGGCGGCCATCTTTTTCCCTCCTGGCACTATTACTTTGCTGGCCTGAGTGACCAGACCTATGAGCAGGGATCTAAGCCAGTGGTGTCCTTGGGGCTCTTGCCCCTCCACGGAGGCAGGAGAGGTGTGTCCATGTGCCCACTGGGCACTGATGGCTTTGATTTCCGCAGCCCACAGTTTTCAGTGTCTTCCACTACCCTCTGTGGTTCCAAGGCTTGCCTCATACAACTCTTCTTTTAAAACCTGCCAAGAAGTTATCTGATGAAACATGTTTGAGTTGTGTGCAAAGAATAAATAAGTGTTGAGTAATGGCGCCACGAAGAATAAATAAGGGCTCCACTTGAGCTCAGTGGGCTTCAGGATGTGACCCTGAGATTTCTGATGGCCAGCTCTGGTCTTTAACTCTCCTTTTGAGATATTGAGGGCCTTGTGTCAATACATATTCTCAGAGCCCCAGCCTCAATGGTCTCCTGTCTGTGGTCACATGGTCAGAGGGCAATCCTTGCCTAAGGCTAGCTCCTCTGAGGCTCACTAGCCCTTCTGCTACCCAGACCATATAATGGGGCTGAGGAAGGGTGAGTAGCCAGCCTTCTTCACTTGAACCTTGGCCCCAGACTCATCTTCCCAGCTGCCCCGAGCAGCGCTTTCTGGCCGGGCTGAGGCTGGGCATTAGGTTTCTGGCTCTTACTCTGGGGCATGACAGTTCTGGAAGAAGCCTAGTTTGCCTGCCATTGCTGCTGCTGGTTTGAGGGCTGTGTCCTCTCCTCCTTGGGTGGCCACATGGGTAGAGCTCCAAGCTGACCCTTGGCCCAGGAAAGGCAAGGAGTTTGTGGAGAATAAGAACTCTACATGGGGAAAACTCAGCGCCACTTCTTTCACCCGTCACTGCCCTCAGCATCCATCGGGCGCCCTTCAGGGAGGAAGAGCTTGCTTACTCCTGCCCTTCAGGGCTCCAGACCGATCTCCACAGGGCTACAGGCAGCCTCCGTGGCCCTGCTCCTGTCTGAGGGAGGCCACCACGTGCCTGTTCTGAATGCTCTCACCTCACATGCCCATCACAAGCCTGGAAGTTCCCTTTGACCCTGCCATTGCCTCTCCACCCCATCTGACAATCCCCAGGTCCTCTCTTCTGTCTCCTGGTTTGTCCTACCTCTCTGTCCACGTAGCACCTAACCTGGGTCTCACCTGGACTCTGCTCCTGACTTCCCATCTGCCATAGGCAGATCCCATCTCCCAGTGTGGCAGCCAGAGTCCTGCACCAGGCTTAGTTGCTCATCCCCTTCCCAGCCCACTTACGGCCTCTGCACCTGCCCAGGGGTCTGTGAGGGTATGCATGCTGGGGGAGAAAAGGGGGATTGTCATGGTCAGCCTGTCCAGAGCCCAGGGGCTATTAGAGATCTCTGTCTAGGCCCCTCATTGAACCTAGAGGGCAAAGAGGTCCCTGGATGACACCGTGGGTTGCTCCAGGCAGCGGAGATCCCTTGGTCTGGATGGTTTCCAGTAGAGACTCCTCCCTGGCACTCTCCTGGGGGATGGGGGAGGTGTCGTATATACCTAAGGACATCTCGCCCCTGCCCCCACAACTATGCTCAGGCAATTGTGGGTGAGGACCACATGCCTGCTCTCCACTTCCTCTGTGTCTAGGCAGTGTCTGCAGAGGACACGAGCAAAAGCTCACTGCCAGACACACGAATAAGCTGCTACTTCATCACTGTTATTCTCTCAAGGACAGAAGCCACCACTATCAGTGGAGCGTTAGGGCACAGTTTCCCTTTTGTAAGTTGTCAGAAGACAAATCATTGCCCTAGGGAGTATGTGGGGTAAGGATGAACCTGAAGGGTTTCTGCCTGTAGCCCTGCCTGCTGCCCCTGGTGGGAGGACCCAGCAGGTGTATAGTCGCAGAGGTCAGGGGCCCCATGGCTAGGCTTCAGCGCAGGGGAAGGAACAGGTTTCTAGGCTTCAGACAATGAGATTGCATGCCTAGCAGGTAGTGAGTCCCCTGTCTGTGGGAAGCAAGCTAGTCAAAGTGTTCCAGAGCAAGAACTGGCAACATGTTATGCAAAAGGCTGGCTAGAACACGGAAGACAGGGCCCAGAAGCCACACGTGGCCTTTGTGGCTTATTTTTCTTTTTTTCTCTAACCTTCAAAAAAGCCATTTTTAGCTCCCAGGCCATATCAAAGCAGGCAGCTGCCTGGAGGTGGCCTTCCTGTCAACCTTTGATCTAGGGTTCTAGACCACTGCCAGGAGGCGTGTCAGGGAGACGATGTGTGTTTTAGAACCTCTGGGGGTCTCACCATCCTTCCCTGTAGACATCCCTCTACCCCAGGAGGCCTGGGTCTTCTAGATCATCTGCAGCAGGGATTTCTGGGCCAGATCAGTGGGTTAAAGCTCCTCCTCAACTCTCTCTCCCCTCTGCTAGAGGTCAGTAGGAAGGAAGGGGTTAACAACCAACCAAGCTTTCGGCTCCAGTTAGGAGGAGGAAGGGCCAGCTTGTCCAGCCCAGTCCCTCTGCCTGGCCTTGACTCTGTTCCTGCCTCCTTAACCTTCCAGTTGGGGCTGGCCCCTGCATCTCTCCTCCCCAGGCTGTCAGCCCAGTTTCTGTCTCCATAGCAATTCTAGCCACACCTGAGGATCAGCAGGGAGTTTAGAGCCAGATGCTCCAGGTGGGCCCCCTGGGGACTGGTCCTGAACAGGGGAGGGAGGGAGTAAAGGAGGAAGAAGCCCAGGATGGAGCCAGAAGCTGGTCCCCAATTCCACAGCAGACAGCCCTGACAGGGCTCGCCTGCAGACCCAAGCCAAGCCTTTGCTCTGACCACAGAGCCCTCTTCACCAGCTCCTGGCCTCCAGGGTCCCTCCTATAGCAGTGAAAGTCCCATCCAATGTTTTGTAAGTCCTCAGGACAAGGTGTCTCCTCCACCCATGGGCCCTCCCTCTGGCAGACCTATCAGCTCCCCAGTGGAACCCGGACACCTCATACCTCCGCACGTTCGCTTGTACTTATCTGACTTGTGCTTAATCACCTTTCAGAGAACGCAGATACTTCTCTGGAAAGCCTTCCTCATTGTTATTCCTTTGTGGCAGTGGTTCTAAAATGGGGATGACCCCCTACTCCTACCTCGCTGAGGACATCTGCCAATGTCCAGAGACTTTGCTGGTTGTCACACTGACTGCTGGCATCTGGTGGTAGAAGTCTGGGCCGCTGCCAAACATCCTGCAATGCACGGGACAGCTGCTCCCAGCACCAAGAATTAGCCAGCCAAAGCACTGATGGTACCAACGCTGAGAAACCCTGCCTGATGGGTCGAGTCCCTGTGCCCTCTCGTCTGCTCCCCCTGTGCCTGGCCACACGGCCATCAGCTGCCCTTAGACAGCTAACTAGCAGGCACCATGTACTCCCTCTAGACTAAACTTCCACATGGTGATGAACTGACTCATGAACGTCGCTGGGGCCCAGCATAAGCCTAGAGGTAGAGTCATCACTAACTGGCCAACTAGCCATGGATCTGAGGGCCTTCGGTGATGATGGGACTGCGAGAGTCCAATGGTATAGGAGATTGTGCAACTGTGTGTGGGGAAACTGCTGAGATATCTGTACATGACTGAGCTTGACTCAGCTCCAAGGCAACAGCACAGGGGGTTAGCTGGTGGCAGCTGTAGGTGTGTGAAAGGACGTTTAGGTGCAACCCTAACCGGGCCGACTTCCATAGCAGTCAAGGGCGCAGACGGGAAGCGGACTCCCTGGATTCAAATTACAGCTCTGGCACGTGCTCACAGTGTCCTTGGTTCAGTTGCTTAACATCTCTGTGCGCCTGTTTCTTCTTTTTTAAGAATTTATTTGCCAGGGACCAGCAGTTAGCATAATGGCTATGTCACTGGACTCCCATTTAGTCGACCACGGTTCGTGTCCTGGACCTGGTGCCTTAAAACTCACGCTCGGTGCGTGTGTGTGCGTGCCCAAGATCCTGAGAGGAGAATGGAGAAGGGATTGTGGCGTGGCCATTCCCCGGGGGGTGATTTCTCACTTTCTGTCTCTGTCTTTTTGGCAAGCGCATGCACCGTATAGCAAAAGCCTCTCCAAAAAAAAAAAAAGAATTTATTTCCAGGGGCCGGCAGGTGGCATGGTGGTTAAGGGTGCTGGACTCCCAGATGGCCAACCATGATTTGAGTCCCAGACCTGGTGGCTTGCTTTCTCACTCTCCACTCTCACTCTGTCCCTCTCTGGCCAAATTAAAATAAATGAACTACATTAAATAATTCTTTTAAAAAAACAGAATTTATTTGCCAGGGGGCACATATAGTCACCAAACAGAGAGATAAGGAGAGGAAGAAAGTACCCCTCAATGGGATGTGGTCATCCCACAATCCCTTCTCCATTTCTCCATCCTGTTGGGCTTTGGGGCATGGATGCACACACACCCAGCATGTTCTTCAAACCAATGGGGCTGGGATTCAAATCACCCAGTTGGCCATGTGGGATCTGCTCCCTTAACCATTAAGTCAAGAATTCTTTTTATTTTTTTTCCTCAAATTGCTTACCAGAGAGAGAGAGAGGAGAGAGAGGGAGAGGGAGAGAGAGAGGGAGAAAGCATCCCCAGGGGAGCATGATCACAACACAATCCCTTTGGCTCCACTCCTACACCCTCTTGGACCTTGGGAATGCGCATGTGCTTCTGTGCATATAGTCAAGCTGTTGAGGCAGGGGTTTGAAAAGCAGAGTTGACTACGTGTTTAATAAGAAACAGCGCCTGTTTCTTATCAAACAGGGATTATGGTGCCTACTTAATGAAGTTTTTATGAGGAAAGATTAAATTACTATATTTTTCTTAGGTTTATTTATTTCTTCCATGAGGGAGAGAACCCCCCAACAGGGTCTTGATGACACAATGCACCCCTACTCTCAGCCAGCCCCAGATCACAGGTATGTGGGCCTGGGGTACTCAGGGGACTCTTTGGATGTGGATCTGACACATGGTGGTTAAGGGTGCTGTACTCCCAGATGGCCAACCATGATTTGAGTCCCAGACCTGGTGGCTTGCTTTCTCACTCTCCACTCTCACTCTGTCCCTCTCTGGCCAAATTAAAATAAATGAACTACATTAAATAATTCTTTTAAAAAAACAGAATTTATTTGCCAGGGGGCACATATAGTCACCAAACAGAGAGATAAGGAGAGGAAGAAAGTACCCCTCAATGGGATGTGGTCATCCCACAATCCCTTCTCCATTTCTCCATCCTGTTGGGCTTTGGGGCATGGATGCACACACACCCAGCATGTTCTTCAAACCAATGGGGCTGGGATTCAAATCACCCAGTTGGCCATGTGGGATCTGCTCCCTTAACCATTAAGTCAAGAATTCTTTTTATTTTTTTTCCTCAAATTGCTTACCAGAGAGAGAGAGAGGAGAGAGAGGGAGAGGGAGAGAGAGAGGGAGAAAGCATCCCCAGGGGAGCATGATCACAACACAATCCCTTTGGCTCCACTCCTACACCCTCTTGGACCTTGGGAATGCGCATGTGCTTCTGTGCATATAGTCAAGCTGTTGAGGCAGGGGTTTGAAAAGCAGAGTTGACTACGTGTTTAATAAGAAACAGCGCCTGTTTCTTATCAAACAGGGATTATGGTGCCTACTTAATGAAGTTTTTATGAGGAAAGATTAAATTACTATATTTTTCTTAGGTTTATTTATTTCTTCCATGAGGGAGAGAACCCCCCAACAGGGTCTTGATGACACAATGCACCCCTACTCTCAGCCAGCCCCAGATCACAGGTATGTGGGCCTGGGGTACTCAGGGGACTCTTTGGATGTGGATCTGACATAACCAGAAATATTCTCTTGTGGACTGGTTTTGTAGAGTGTCATGTTTTCCTGTTGTGTCACCACCTGGCCCCTGAATTACTATTTCTAAGTGCTTAGAACAGTGTCTGGCACGTAGTAAGCGATAAGGGTTTGCAGCAGTGGTGAGAGGGGGAGGGGAGAGGGGACGCGGATCTCTCTGGATCTGGGAGATATAAGGAGAGACTATCTGGAGCCTGGAGCCTAGCTCGGTTTGAGGCGGCAGAGGCCTGGGGTTGGAAGGCAGGTCTTGCTTCCAGCCCTGTTCAATGTTTCACTCAGCAAGCTGGGTCAGCTTGAGCAGACCCCACCACCTGGGTAGACAGGGCTCCCCCTTTGTCAAACAAGGAGGCTTGAGCCAACAGGCCATCAGTCCCCTTCCAGCCCCAACTCTCTGGGTTCTGAGGATGCCTCATTCTCACTGGTGCCTGACACCGGTCACTTGCCAGCACCTCATGACTTCCCAATGGCCTTTAGTCATCTTTGCTGGCAACTCAGACACTGGGGAGGGGAAAGGCAGCTCCCAGGTCAGCCCAGTATGGTGGCCACGATGCCCTCGTTCGTTTATTTGCTCCCTCTGTGGCTGGGCTCACCTTCTTGCCATCCTGCCTCCACCTCCAGAGAGGGATGTACAGTATGGATGTCACAGGGATGTTCATCACTCAGAATGGGGCAAGGGACAGGCACAGAGTGAGGGAGACGTGAGGCCTGAGTCTCCCTCTAGCCCAGCTTCTCACTCTCCAGGTGGCCTCGTCTAGCCTCAGTTTCCTCATCAGCAAGATGAAGAGATAATCTGAGCCCTGTTGCATGCTGTGAGGAGATAATTTTGGGAACAGTGCTTTGTAAACAGTTAAGATAATATGATTAATTAACCACTTCTAGGAGGAAGCCCTCTGGGGCCTGTTTCATGGAGAACAAGTTTCTAGTAATTAAGAGCACAAGTGGTAACCTTACATTAGTGAGGCAATCTCTTTTCCAGAGGAGCAGACCGTGGCCAACCTGGTATCATTTCCTAGGGGCCGTTCTGAGCGGATGAGGGATGCCTGCATGCCCTGTGCAGGAGTTAGCAATTCTGTCCACATCCGTAGGTGTCACGCTACTGCGTTTCTGCACAGCCGTCCCCACTGCCTGGACATCTGTTCTTTCTGCCTTTGGAGCCAAGCGGCCCCTCAAGGTCTAGCTAGGCTGCCAAGTCCTGCATGAACCCTTCCTGTCTTGTCTATCGGTCCTCCCCAGCATTCCCTCTATGGGCTCTCACAGTAACCTGAAGCCCTCCACTAATGACATTCTATTTTTTTAATGGCATTTTCTCTTTTTGAAGTTTATTCATTCATGACATTCCATGTGTGAGAGAAGGGGGGGCACCTTTGACAGAGTGTCATGATGCCATCTCCCTCCCCCAAGCCGTCAGCTCGTCAGAACCTCGGGCACCTGCGATGTCAGTTGCTGTGTTCCAGGTCAACTGGGGCTCCAAACCCACGGTCAGTTATGTGGCTTCCAGTACTGTTCGGCACACTGTGCCATGAATCTAGGCCCATTCTGACTTCTTTCCAAAGGGTCTTCCCACCCTTCTGGATGGTGAATCCTCAGAAGGCAGGGACAGGGCCTGGCCCAGCCCAGGGATGAGGCACCTCTCACCAAGGGCCAACACCACTGTGTTCACAAATATACCCCCTCCACCATCCAGGGAAGTTTATAGCACAGAATGGACGCTCAGTTCAAGTGTGGCAGAATCAAATGGCCCTGCCATACCAGGACTAGGGGGGTGCTTCGCCCTGTTACTGTACATTGGTGCTGAGCTGCGCTTTCATTTCTTACCCTGTGCTCTCCTATCCTCTCTTTCCATGATAAACTGATTACCTGCAATCTGCTCTTGGCTGCAAAAACTACAGCCAGGCTTGTGCGAAGTGTTTGCAAAGTGCAAAAGTAAATAGACTGAGTGCCCGAGTGCTCGCCCCGGAAATGCCACTAGATTTTAATGTGTGCTCTCAATTCTGGCTACTCAGGTCTCTAGCTGCGGTCCTTAGAAGCTGGTTTCTGGACTGACACTGGCACAGGTGCCTACAGTTGCAGTGGTCCTTCTGTGGCACTCCGGCCAGCTGTTCGGCCCATCCTTACATAGCAGT
Organism: Tupaia belangeri chinensis; assembly: GCF_000334495.1. Classification (NCBI taxonomy): domain Eukaryota; kingdom Metazoa; phylum Chordata; class Mammalia; order Scandentia; family Tupaiidae; genus Tupaia; species Tupaia belangeri. Next base: position 315,041 of record NW_006159889.1, read on the forward strand.
CAGAACCTCCTGCCTATTTCTGATGAAGCGAGAGCCCCCGAGGACAACTTCATTCTAGATTTGTTTACATCCTCCACCTCAGAAGCAGCTTGGTCACTCCTGGTCAGACATAGCCACTTCTTCCTGCTCCAACAACACCTGCCCCCTGGAGGGCTCTCCCCCTGCTGCAGTATCTGCTCCTACTCCTCCTCTGCTGATTCCTCACATCTGTGCTTAAAAACAAAATCTTGGGGTAGGGGGTAGTAGGTGGGGTGGTGGCTAAGGCCTGGATTCCACTAGATTTCAGACCCTGTGGTTTCAAAAATCACTCTGGGTGTGCGCCCAAAATCCTGAGAGGAGAGTCAAAGAAAAGGGACTGCGGTGTGGCCATCCCCCTGGGGAGTGAT
>NW_006159889.1:315457-336456 GCF_000334495.1 Tupaia belangeri chinensis
AAGTGCACGTGCCCTTTGGCAAATAAATACATAGATAAGTAAAAATAAAAAGAAATCTTCATTAAAAAACAAACTCTGGGCCAATTTCATGGCACATGATAATGCACTGCTCAAGAGAAGCCTTATGGGCTGGCCCATGGCTAGTGGTTAAGGGTGCCAGATCCTACATGGCTAACCATGTAGTTCAAGTCCTGGCCCCGACTTAAAGAATAGGCTGGGCATGCATGTGTGTGCCCTGAATGCCAATGGGGTGGGGAAATGGAGGAGCTGTGATGTGACTAGGTACTACTGGGGGTGCTTGCTTCCTCTTCCTTTGTCTCTCTCTGGTGAGCACATATGCCTTCTGACGATTAAAAAAAAATTAAAAAAGAAAAGAAGAAGAAGAAGAAGAAGCCAGAGCCCACATAATGACCATGTTTTGAATTCCCAACCTTGTCAGCCTGAAATGTGTCAGGCACGTGCTCGAGTCCTGGGATCCAACTACCTAGAGGAGGAGGCCCACAGGGTGACCAGACTCTCACATGTATGTGTACAAGTTCTATCTTAAATAAAGAAACACAATTTAAAAAAATTTTTTTTAGGTTTTTGCCATTAGACATGTGTGCTCACTGGAGAGAGACAGAGATAGTGAGAAATCACCCCCCAGAAGGGATGGCCATGCTGTGATCCCTTTTCCTCCATCTTCCTCTTGGAACTCTGAGCATGTGCACACACACATGCTCAGCGTGAGTTTCAACCCGCTAGGTCTAGGACTTGAAATGTGGTCAGCCATGTGGGAGTCCAGTGCCTTGACCACTATACCATTTGCCTGCCCCAAAAAACAACTGTTTAGAGAAAAACTTCCTAGTTGCCAAACCCACACTATGTCTGCCTCTCTCTCTCTCTCCAATAAGCACAAGTGCCCTAAGGCAAAAATCTCTTAAAAACAAAACAAAACAAAAAACAGCTGCCATCACTTGTTCTCTCCTTTCTCTCCCAGGACTCTTAGAAGAGCCGTCTCTGCTCTTTCCATACCCCCTCACTCTTCAGCCCCTAGCAGTGAGGCCTCTACCCAGTCAGCAAAGGCCTCCGCCGCCTTATCTGCATTCAACAACGTGGAGGGGACTGCTCCAGTGCAACCTCTGGTGTCTGGCAGTATCCCGTCACATTGTCCATCTACTTGCTATCGGCGGGCAGCCCTCCAGGTACTAGAGATGCAGTCGTGAGCAAACCAGACAAATACCTGGCCCATCAAGGGCATTCTGCTCTTGTCCTGTGAGGTCCATGTCTCCTGGTTTTAAAGATACCAGCTCTCCTACCCCTGATCCTCTTCTACCAACGGGATGTCTCTAGGGCTTGTCCCTTACTTCTCTTGTTATTCCACAGTCCCCCAAGCTCTTCCTCCACTCCCATTTGGACATGGGTGATCAACTCTCACATGTTCTCCAGCCTGGGTCTAAGAAACTGACCCATATGTGCGAATGCTCCTGTACCTCTCAGCTACGTCACCCCAAATCTCAATTCCTGCACAGCCCATAGACGCTGATCAGCCCTCCCAGACTCGCTTTTCCTTGACGCCCCATCTCACCCAGGCCAGAAACCTGGAAGCTGTTCTTTAAACTTTTCTTCCTTGTTCCCAAACTGAACTGAGGACTGAGTTCTATCCATCCCTCCTTCGGAGGGTTCATTTCCTATCACTGGTGTGACAGCAGCTTTCTCACTAGTTTCCCTGTCTCCGCTCACACTTTCTCAGATCCATCCCATGGCACCAGACACCTGAATCATTTCCCTCATGTGCAAATCCGAGCATGCTGTCCTCTTTGAAGACCTCCACTGTCCTCATTCTGAGGTCCACACTCCCCAGCTCGGCCTGCTGCTGATGTCCACAGGCCCATCCTACTGTGCCACGCCATGCCAGGGGCTGGACAGTCTGCACCTCAAACCTAACCACAGACCCTTTGTGGTCAGCCTTGGGCTCACCTTGTTGGGCACCCCAACCTTCCCTCTCCTCCTGTTCTCCCTAGTGACACTCCAAAGCACTCACCCTTTACTGAAAGCTGGGATCTCCTTCTCTGGACGTCCTCTTCCCACCTTTGCAGGCTGTTCACCCCAACCCTGCTCCACTTCTGAAACACATCCTCTATCCTGACCAAGAGTCCTAGCTCTGCCATTAACTCACCATGTGATCACAGGCAAGCTGTCACTTACGCTGGTAGTTTTGAACTTCGGTGGTACATTAGAATCAGTAGCAAAGGTTTTTTTCCCCTAAATTCAAGCCTGCAGGGCCAGTCACACAGGCTAGTAGTTAAGGGAACCAGATCCCACATGGCCGACCATGTAGTTCAAATCCCAGACCCAGTAGTTTGAAAAACGCACTGGGTGCATGTACGTGTCCCAAAGTCTGACAGGATGGAGAGATGGAGAAGGGACTGCAGCATGGCCATACCCCAAAGGAGGGTGCTTTTCCCCTCTCGCTCTCTTTCTGTCTCTCTCTGCCTCTCTCAGGTGAGCGCATGTACCTTCTGGCAAATTAAAAACATAATAAATAAATAATAAATACATAAATAAAGATCAATGCCCCAGTAGTACCCCAGACTCATTAAATCAGAATGTGGGGTTGTCCAGGGAACCCCAAAGCTCAGTCTCCCTCTGGTTACTCATTACCTGTCTTACAGACTTCCCATCTGTAAGAATTCTGAAAAAGAGCCGGCGCTGAAGCGCACGACTTGGCAAGAGCTATTCAGAGCACTTAGCCAGGCATGGGGTTATTCCAAGCCTGGGCCCACAGTCGCCATGTCAGACCAGCTTGGAAAACTTCCAGCATCTCTGCTGCAGCTGAGTATGACTCAGCAGGCCAGGCCTTCCTGGTGACTGGCGCCCCAGCCTCAGGTGTGGCCCCCAGGCACCCTCTGCCTATCTGGACAAAGCCCAGCTCTGGCTCCAGACACTGCCCAGTCCCCCCAAACAGTCCCTAACCCTCAGGAGTCAGACACGCTCACTTTCTAGCCCATCTGGACAATGAACATGGTGGTCCTGACAAGCGTCATCCACTGGCAGTTTGTGGACCCTGGGTAGGTACAGAGTTCGAAACTGACAGGGCGATGGGTTAGGAAGATGGCCTAAGGCAGTCAGAACAACAGAACATGGCTTTGGACTCCACCACGCCCTAGCTACGTGACCTTGGGCTCACTGGTCATTTATCTGGCTAGGCCTCCGTTTCCAGGTCTATAAAATGGAAATCGTCACCCAACCTCATAAACATATGCAAAATGCCTGAGACGAGGATGGCCCCAGTTCATTTCCTTTCTGCCCCTCACCCCTTTTCCTTTTCTCTACCCTCTAAACCCAGCAGGCTGTGGGGGAAGGATCACTGGGGTCCCTTCCAGGTCTGCCATCTGAGCAAACAAGTGAGGACAGATTCGGAACGTGCTGCGGGGAGAAGGGAGACAGACAGACCTCCACCCTCTGCAGTTCCCTGGGACAAGACACCCTTTTTGCTTTGACTGGAACGGAGCCTCCAGGGAGAGGACACAGTTTCAGCCCAGAATTGGATGCCTTACAAGGGAGTGTGCTGCCTGGAAGGCTGTGAGCAGACTCCAGGACCACCTGGGGGGAATGGTGGACGCTGGCAGAATTCCTCTCTCCGGCCATTTTCTCCACCCGCAGGACAGGACTGGTGACTATGACCTACCCGCCTGCCTGCCTCACAGTGACACAGCAACATCAAGTGACTCATACACTATGAAAGCCTCTGTAGCCCCAGGATGCCACGGACACACAGCATCATGATACCAAGGATTGCTTTGTTCCATGTCTGTGTTGGGCGGGAAGTTGATCAAGGCGATCTGTAAAGACCCTGAGATTCTACAGTTCCACAGCCCCAAGATTACAAGGCCAAAGCCAATAGTTTCTGACTCACTCAGGGCCATAAGATTGGCTGGGGAGGCAGATGGTCCATCGATGTCGCTGGCCCTGACACCCTGAGTGTGAGCGTGTGGGTGTGTCCACGAGCCAGGGAGGACACAGTACTCACCTTTTGGGGGGCATTGATTACGCCAGTGTTGTAGCCAAACTGCAGGGAGCCGAGCACTGCCCCTCCCACTGCCAGCATGAGGCGACCCGTCAGCTTCTGCAAAAAAAAAAAAAACAAACCACATTGTTACAGGCGTGTCTGGGCCCAGGTTACTGCAGGGCAAGGCCTGGCTGGCAGGCTCCCATGTTCAGATACCTTGCCTGATTCCTGGCACTGCCCCAGTCCTTCTCCCAGGAAACCTGGCTACGTCCTGACCTCGGGTGCCCAAACCAGCCCAGCTGACTTCTAGACACAGGGCTGATCAGACCTTTTCCTAGGGAGAACAGAGAAGGAGAGTCTTTTCTCTTGTGGCCTGGTCATGGCTAGAGAGGGAGAGGGCGTTGGATTCTCCAGGATTTCACTCCCTTGGTGGAGCCATGCTTGGTGTTAGGGTTTGAGAAGCCAAGGAACCAACCCTCCTGTGCAAAATTACATGGTAGGAGCCGCACAGATGGGGGCAAGCACCCTGGATCTGGAGCCACAGCTGCTGGCTTCTGATCCAGCTTCACCTACGTGCTCTGTGAAGTCTACCAGGCTGTGTCCCTCCACTCTTCTAGAAAATGGAAGTCATGCTCGTCAGCATCAGTGTTGGAGAGGTGGTCCCACTGCTCTCCCCTTCCTGCCATTCACAGGGCAGGGAACTAAACCCTGAAGAGCAGAAACAAGTTCTACATCACTCAGGGGTCTGCAGCCAAGACAGGGCTGCAACTCAGGGCTCTGCACTCTCCTCCCAGGACTCCTCACACCATGAGCTTCCCAAGCTTCCTTGGCCACTGATGACTGCCTAGCCGGGGTGTGCATGCAGGTGAATAAGAGTGTTGGGCCAAGGTACTTCTAATGGGCAAAGGGATGGGGCTCCTGTCGCCTGGGGGCCAAGGGCATGAAGGCAGAGGACAGGGAGAGGTCAGAGGCTGGAGGGCCCTGCATACACGCAGGTGAGTGCGAGGGTAGCAGGTGCCTGCCTTGCTAGAGAGGGAGGATTCTTTCAGCTTTTAAAATGAGGAAGCCAAGAAACATGACATCAGGCAGGCCCGTCACTGGCTGTGGGCAAACGGGCTGGGGAGTCATGCCAAAGCTGCAACTGGCATTTGCCACACACACCACAGTAGGCTGAGTACCAGGGGGTGGGGAGGAAGCACAGAGTTCTGCCCACGTGTGTTCAAGGAAGTCTGGCTTGTCCACGGCCTGGGGTATCCAGCCCTTGTTTTCCCACAGAACCCAGGAGCGCCCCTGACATCCAGATCCTCACAGATAGCACTGGGCATAACTGTTAATCAGACTTGTGTCTAGTACGGACTTCTCATCCTCAAGAAGCTATCCGATTGCAAAAGCCAGGTTCTCACAGAAGAGGCTGAGAAAGAGGAAGGAGGCTTCAGGCCAGCTGGACTGCACTGCTCCGGGCCCTTCCTGCCGGGGTCCTTCCTTCCAACCAGTGGGCTATTCCCGGCCTCTTCTCGGCCGACCTCTGGACCTCCATCATACCTCATCTTCCTGCCACGGGGGTTGTGGGGGGTGCTGCTTGTCCTCTAAGTGCTGTCTCCCAAGGTCCACCTCTAAAGACACTCCCTCACCAGCACACTCCGGCCCTGGCCCTGAAGTCTCCCTTCTCTCAATGCTGTGGGGCCTTCCAGCCTAGGACTGCCAGTTCTCAGTGGGGACTGAGCACCTGACAAGCCCCAGGTGGGCCCCTCCAAACACAAGGCCAAGCTCATCTCACAGGGTGACCACTGGGATTAAACCAGAAGCTGCAGTTAGGCCCTGGGTAGCAGCAGAGGGTGTCGATAGTGACTGCTGTACTCACCATATGCTGGGCTTTGCAGCTGGGAGCAGGCAGTAGCTTGGGGTACCCCAGGGTGTCATACTCAAGGTAGGCAAAATATGTACTTTCTTAGTACACATTAAAATAGATATAAGACTGGGGCCAGCTGGTGGTGTGGTGGTTATGGCGCTGGATCCCACATGGCCGATAGTGTGGTTCGAGTCCCACTCTGGTGGCTTGAAAAACATGCCAGGCACTTATCCATGTGTGCTCAAAATCTCGAGAGGAGGATGAAGAAGGTACTGTGGCATAGCCAACCCCCCTGAGGGGATGCTTTCTCACTTTCCCTGTTTCTCTCTGGCAAGCACACACACCAGATAGCTAATGCTAAAGATTTTTTTTTAAAGGTGTAAAACTAGCAATTAAAACCTATTGTTTAATCAAGTGTGATCTAGCTATAAATGGATTATTTAAGAATAAAGCTTTTTACATATTAATTTGGGACACTCTCCAAGTTACAGTGTTAACTGTAAGCAAGTTTCTGAGCAGTGTGCGTGTTAAACAGTGTGAGTGTTATATGTCATACACTGTGAGTGTTATATGTCATACAGTGTGAGTGTTATATGTCATACACTGTGAGTGTTATATGTCATACAGTGTGAGTATTATATGTTATACAGTGTGAGTGTTATATGTTATACACTGAGTGTTATATGTTATACACTGTGAGTGTTATATGTCATACACTGTGTTATATGTTATACAGTGAGTGTTATATGTCATACACTGTGAGTGTTATATGTCATACAGTGTGAGTGTTAGACATTGTGTTATATGTTATACAGTGTGAGTGTTATATCTCATACACTGAGTGTTATATGTTATACAGTGTGAGTGTTATATGTCATACACTGTGAGTGTTATATGTTATACACTGTGAGTGTTATACAATGTGTTATATGTTATACAATGTGAGTGTTATATGTCATACACTGTGGGTGTTATACATTGTGAGTGTTATATGTTATACAGTGTGAGTGTTATACATTGTGAGTGTTATATGTTATACAGTGTGAGTGTTATACGGTGTATTATATGTTATGCTAACTTTTGTTATACGTTTTTTTAAAAAGGCTGGGGGATGGGAGGGAGAATATGACACCCCGGGGTGTCATATTAGTGACCCAAAGATCTAATGTCATATTAGTGGGGTGTCATATAGTGTTACCTTGCTTACAGTTAACGCTATAACTTGGAGAGTAAAAAAATCCATGGGCCTTGCAAAATTAGGCCAGTAGAGTGTAAGTGAACATTGCTGCACTAGTGGCCGTGAGAAGCAGGCGCTATGGTGGCAGGCCCTGTTTCCTTTAAGTCTGCCTCCGAGGTTCTGGAGGTCTTTGGGTCTCTGAAGGCATTGTTGGGCCCTGCTGTGAAGCTGCTGCACATGAGAGGCTGTGGCCTCTCATTGGGGGCTGCTGGAAAACAAGGATAAAGCCCTCTGCTGGACTCTGCATTGGAGGTCAAGGTCAAATCCTCCTTAGACACCTGCCTACCCAGACCCTGGGTTATACCCACATGCACCCAAGCAGGCTACTGGATCAGCTTTCACTAAACCACTCTGTGACCCGTGCTCCGGGCCTTTGCCAGAGCTGGGGCTCCGAGTGAAACAGGACCCAATCCTGACCTCAAGGAAGGGACTTCCAGTGTGGGGCAGGGCAGTGGCAAAGCAGAGAGGACAAAGGCTAACGTGGTCTGGGCTTCCATGGGGGTGGTACTCACTGTGAGAGCCCTAGGGAGCGATACTTCTAGTTTTGCCTAGGACAGTCAAAGGTGGGTTCCCGGAGGTGACACTGGAGTTGGACTGTGAAGGACAGGCAGGAGTGTGCCAAGTGGGAAAGCAGTGGTGAGACTACATTCCAGGTAGACAGGACAGAACGCGCAGGGGAAGCAGCGGAGATAGCTGTGGCCAGATTAAGAGACAGCCTGTGCTGGGTGGCTCAGGGCTGGATGCAGGGGGGAGCACGGGCCTGCTCCTTGGTCAGCACATGGACTCGGACCAGGCACACGGCCGTGTTCTCATCTCTCACGCCCCCTGCACCCACCACACTCAACTTTTGCCGGACTTGGGATCAGGAGCCCCAAGTTTCAGAGCTGCTTCCTTTCCCCTTGGAGTTGGTATCTGTGTAGTCCTGCCTTGGGGCCTCAGACTCCCCCACTAGGAACTGGGGATTAGAGTTTCTCCTTAAAGTGCCGCTGTCAAATTCTGTAACAGTGTCTCTCAGGGATCCTGGGGATATTCCCTTGATGAGTATTGGATGATTCGGGGAAGGATAGGAAGTCCCCTTCAGCTGGACCACACAGGACCTACTCCCACCAGCCTGTGGCTGAAACGGAAAAGAGGTCATAAAGTCCATTCATTCAATGTATATTCATTTAGGTGTCGAGTTGACAGGATAGTCGGTGAGGACTGAGAGAAGGGGCAAGAACCCCGCAGCTTGTGGTTTTCTTATGGATCCTTGTTTAGGGGTAGGTAGGGGGAAAATGTAGAGAATCAGAGACCTCCAGCAGCCCATCACCACCCCCTATGGAGGTGGCTACCCTCTAGAACATTCCCTTTGCCCTTGCTCTGTCCTTTAGTCTTCAGCTTAATACCCATCTGCCACTCAGACTGGGAACTCCTTAGGAGTGGAACTGGGGTCTTACTGCCTTTGCAGCCAAAGAGCTCAGGGTAGGGAACAGCCCAGAACGACTGTAAAACAGGAAATGCATCACTTCTCAAACCAGCTGTGTCTTTGTGATTTGCCAGACCGTGTCCACTGTAACTCAGCTGTTGATCAAATCCCTGATGAGTGCTGGGATGTCAACGCTGAGAGGTGGAAACAGGCTAGCAACCCCCCAACCCTCCACTCCACACACACAGGGCTATAGAAAGACTGCTGGTGTCAGCAGATGACTTCAAATCCTGACTCTCCTAGCAGTACCACAGGCCTCTCAGTGGAGCAAACACCAGGGTCCAGCATAGAGGAGGATATCTGATGTCCCTACTTCTTGCCCTCCCCATCTCAATTCCGAGGCTCCACAGCTCACTGAGAGTTCTCCCAGGAAGCAACTGATCAGGTGTTGCAGGAACCTCTCTTCCCACACACTGGGGCACTAGCCATAACCCTTACCAAACACTGTGCCTTTTGACCCCTGCCGGATGCCTTCCTAGGCACAGTACTCGCCTTGGCTCGGCACATGGCAGGCCCTCAGTCAATATGGGTGGAGAGAGGGTGTGTGGCAGCCATTGGATACACGGCTAAGATGGATGTGGCTAGGATAAATAGAACTCCTCTACTCAGGTTAATTAGTGGGTGGGGTATGGGTAAGGGGATTCATATGGATAGAGCTAGGCTTAGGGCTTGGGTTGGTGCAATGATGAACAATATGGATAAAGATGCTAATGGCCAGAGTGGTTCTTTGATAAATAGTCTTATGGCACCTGCGAATGGCTGTAGACGTCCATATGGGTCAACGACCACGTTGGGGGATTTTTGGTATTGCATATAGCCTAGTACCTTTCACTCTACCAATGTCAGGAAGGCTATGGTTAAGATGACAGGAAAAATTAGGAGTACTAAGTTAATTAGGAACATTTTGTTAAGGAGAGGAATTGGGAACCAGCAGTTAGCGTAATGGCTATGTCGCTGGACTCCCCAGTAATCGACCGCGGTTCGCGTCCCGGACCCGGTGGCTTAAAACTCACGCTGGGCGCGTGTGCATGCGTGCCCAAGATCCCGAGAGGAGAATGGAGGAGAAGGGATTGTGGCGTGACCATCCCCCCTGGGGGTGATTTCTCGCTTTCTGTCTCTATGTCTCTCTCTGTCTGTCTGGCGAGCGCACGCGCACTACAGTGAAAAATCTCTCCAAAAAAAAAAAAAAGGAGAGGAATTGAACTTCTGGGTGTAAAGTCTTAAGTTTTAGGCGATTACCAGGTTCTGCCACCTTAACAAGCCCTGCACTTGGGCTGGGAATTCCCCACCAGAGGCGGGCCTCATCCAGATGTCACTCCACCTGTCCTCCATTTCCCACATGGCACCATGCACGGAGCCTGAGCACGGGCTACTGCCTGGAGTAGGGAAGAGAGGAGGTGGGGGTAGGGGCTACCTCCTCCACGGCAGCTCCCTTCTAATTCATTTTGTGTACATTTCTTTTCTAAGACTTCACTTGAACAAAGTTCTGACCATTAAAAAAAAAAAAGAAAAAAGAAAAAAAGAAAAATTGTAGAGGACCAGCAGATGGTGTAACAGTTATATTGCTGGGCTCCCATGTAGTTGACTGCAGTTCGAGTCCCAGACCTAGCAGATTAAAAACTCACGCAGGGCATGCCCAAAAATCCAAGAGGAGATTGGAGCAGAAGGGATTAGGCATGGCCATCCCTGTAGGGGGTAATTTCTTGCTTTCTGTCTCTCTGGTGAGCGCATGTGCCCTATAGCAAAAACCTCTCTTAGAAAAAAAGAAAGAAAGGAATTATAGATTGCTATAACACCCTTATTTGAGAGATGGCAAGCCCGAGGTCAGAAGGCAGGGTATTTGGAGAGTAAAAGCCACGGGTAGGAACTGAATTCCTAACATGGTGCTTTACCCCGAGTCCTGTGCTACCAGAGTCTTTTCAGAGGGAGGAGTGACCGATGAACCCTCTGAAGCCTGACCTTCTGGTGACCTCGGGCTTGGTTTCTTCCTGAAGCCCTTGCCTTCAAGCCTTCCAGTGATGTCAAGACTCTCGCATGACCAAGCCTCCTGACACCACAGTGGCCCTGGGGCAGAAGGTGCTCATCAATCTTGAAAGCAGATACGTGGGGCTGGGGCGGGAGCTGGCATTCAGTAGCATCAGCCAGGCATTAGGCACCTGTGAGGCACTGCCCACCATCCTGACTGAACCATCATGGGGCTAGCTCCAGAGCCTCATGGAGTTGGATCCCCTCACAGCTGACCATGGTTTGAATCCCAGCCTCGGCAGCTTGACAAACACCAGGTGCGTGCCCCAAACCCTGACTGGATGGAGAAATAAAGAAGGGATTGTGGTGTGCCCACGCCCCATTGCGGGGTGCTTTCTCCCTTCCTCTGGCTCTCTCTGATGAGTGTTTGCATCCTCTGGCAATGAAGAAAAGTCCCATGAGCCGGAGAGAGCTGGCTCTCACTTCACAGATGAGAAAATGAGAATTTCTGGGGACCCTGGGCTTCTGTGAAACTTCAAATTAGGGGCATCTCTTGATGCCAAATTTTGTGCCCTTCCGGTCCATGTCCTCCTCCTGTTTCCGGATACTGGTCCCTAAAGGAAACAAGGTTTCTACCTGGTGTTTTCTATGTAGGTCAAATTCCATTGCAGCAACTCTCTGAGACCTGCCCACACTGAGTGGAGACAGCCTAGCTCAAGCTCGGAAACCCTCTGGCCACGTTGCTAGACTGTGCTATCAGCCAAACTTGGTGAACTATGGCTCACAGACTAAATCTAGCAAGCTAAAAGTGGGTTTTACATTTTAAGTGGCTGGGGGGAAAGGCTCATAATGTTGTCATTACATGAAAATTGTATTAAATTCAAAAAAAATTTTTTAACTGCCAGAGGGTATGTGTGTTTACCAGAGACAAGGCACTCCCCCAATGGGGCATGGTCACACCACAATCCCTTCTCTATTTCTCCATCCTTTCGGGATTTGGGGCACACATGCACATGTGCCCCGCATGTTTTTCAAGTTGTCCGGGTGGAATTTGAACTGGATTCGGCCATGTGGGATCTGCTCCCTTAACTACTCAGCTGTAGGGCTGGCACTAATTTCAAATCTCAGTGACCATTAAACTCTTAGTGGCATACTGCCACGCCAGTGGTTTACGTGTTGTTTATGACTGCTTCTGTGCTACGAGTGCAGAGCTGAGACAGTACAGTACGGTCCACAAAACAGACAATATTTACTTACTATCTGACTACACAGTAAAGCCTGTCAACCTCTACTTTAAATCCTAGGTTCCCTGAACTGTTCTGTGCAAACCTGACACGTGCACTGCATGGGCCTTCAAAGCCTTCCCGACAAAACCAAACGATCCTCCCTACATCCTGAAGGGCCTGTATCCTTCAACAGGATGTAACATGCAGACGACTGGCTCTCCAGGCTGCATGCATGGGCCTTAGCTCAGGACCTGGACTCCAGAGAGGCTGATGTCTGGAGGTATGTGTTCAGCGCTAAGATGGGCACTAATTCAAGTAAGATAAAATTCATTTGATAAGACTGAGCTTACGTAGCAGAGGTCTAAGCTTCCCCTAAAGCTTCATTTCGCCATAAAAGAGGTTTTTCTAAGAATAAATGACTAAGGACAGATTATGCCTGAATGCATGTGCCCAGCACTATGCTAGTCAACTGGGATTCAGCAATAAACTAACTCACACCCTTCCTATGGAACTTGGTACTGGGTCGTCAGAAAAGTCATGCTGTATTTTTCTGTTTTTCTATGCAAAGATACATCATGACTTTTTAGACAATGCAATGTTTTAGTTGAGGCTGGGGCAGAAAATAAATGCATGTGCTATATCCGGTGGGGAGTGGTAGGAAGAAGGAAAGTGCTGGGGTTGCTATTTCTTAAGCACGGTGGGGCATGCCTGTAACGGAATAGTATGCAGCTGTTGGAAAAAATGCACACATCACATCTGCACATACTGGCTATGAAAAGAGGCCCGGAGTAGATTTCTGAGGGGAGGATAAAGGCAAGGTATAGGATGAACATTCTGGGTAAGGAAGTGGTTAATAAACTTGCATAGGGGCATTTTCTAGTGTGTGCAGAGAGAAACACTGCAAGTACTTATTCACCTCTCCGGGGCGGTGCTGGGGAACAGAACAGGCTGCAGAGAGCTATGCATGAAGTGTGATCCAATTACATAAACACTACATTTATAGGCGTGCATCTATCTACACATGCACAGAAAGGAGGGTGAGGATAGATACCAAGCCGTTTCAAGGGAGAAGACACGTATTCTTTCACTTCTCATACTTTTCTATACTTGGCTCCATTACTTTTGTAGTTAAAAAACCCAAATTTGTTTTCCAGTCACATCCAAGGACTTTATTGGACACAGCTCCAGAGCAAGGGCCTGGCAGGCCCAGCATACTGCCCTCCAGGCTTCGGGCATCCTGGGGCTGGAGGGAAGGGGGGTTCCATTCATGGAAGCCTCAAAACAAATAGAAACCCCACAATCGACGCTCCTAGTCTCCAAAGATTTTATACAGCTAGGAGGCAGAGGGGTGCCCATAGAGGCACAAACAGGTCAGATCTTGTATAAACAGAGAAGACAGTCTGATTCATCCTTATACTCAGGCACTCGAGTTGGGCAGGGGTCCTAGTGGGGCCTAGTGGGCCCAGATGTCCACGATGCTTAGTGAGTGGGGTGGGTGGGGGGGAGAATGGGCGCCGGCCCTGGGACACTAATTTAGAGGGCACACTACTAATACTAAGGCCCAGGCTCGATAGCGCACACCGGACATGGCTGCCAGCAGGCTGAGGCCACGTGGGAGGCCTGGATTTTGAACTATCATCCTGGCTACTCAGGGGGCTGAGGTGGGAAGATCACAAGTTCATGGCTAGTGTGGGTGACTGGTGAGGCCCTGTCTGAAAGTTGAGTGTGGTGGTATGCTCCTATGGCTCCAGCTACCAGTGAGGATGAGCCCAGATGATCAGTAGCTACAGTGAGATTGTCTTAAAAAAAAAAAAAAGAGAGAGAGAGAGAATGAGAGAGAGAGACAGGACCAGCAGATGGTGTACTGGTTATACCACTGGACTCCCACATAGCTGACGGCAGTTTGAGTCCTGGACCTGGCGGCTTGAAATTTACACCAGGCCTGTGTGTGGGGGTGCCCAAAATCCCGAGAGGAGAATGGAGAAGGGATTACGGCATGGCCATCTACCCTGGGGGGTGATTTCTCACTTTCTGTCTCTGTCTCTCTGGTGAGTGCATGCACTCTTCTGTAAAAATCTCTTTTAAAAAAAAGCAAAGAGAGAGACTACCAAGGGGGCAGCTGTCTAGTGCATGTATCAGGCTGCCTCGGTCTATGGCTAGAACAAGGGGAGGAGTGATCATTATGCCATATTCTGTGAGTGATGGGCTCAGAGGGGCTACTTCATGGGGAGGATGAGGGTGATGATGAGGTCCCCTTAGTGAAGCTGAGGCTTAGGATCATGCTCACGAACAGTCAGGGTGCTCCTGGCCAGTCCCCACACACTGAAGACAAAACTGGCTGCCAGCCACTCAGGCCTATGCTCAGGCCAGCGTCCAGCCCAGGGAACTCTTGTAAACAGTGCCATCATTGGTGAAGCTGGTGATGAGGACTGCCACCATGAGGCCAGAGACGGTGACAAGGGCCAACTGGGATGCTAGACTTGAGCGCTGGTCTCACGACAGGCACGGCCACGATGCTGGTTCTACTCTTGGCCTTACCACAGGTGGCACCCAGGGCAGTGGGAAGGAGGGGAGGTAAGCCCTGAGCGGCACGTGGACACCAGGGCCAGGAGCCAGGGGAAGCTTTGGCATAGCCGTGGGGACACAGGTTGTCAAACGTCCCTCCTCTGGAGGAGCAGCCCCAGCTGATGCTCAAGGAGCCCAGGGAAGCTGTTTATTTCGTTCCTCTGGCAGGGCCCCCACCCCAGGAGTCTACCTCCTCTTCCAGCAGAGGCCCTTTCAGCCATGTCACCTCTCTGAGGCTCCCGACCAGTGCTCCCCAGCACTCCCCAAGTCTGCTGCACAGACCTCATGCTGCCAGGGGGCCCCAGAGCAGCTGACCTAGAGGGGTAGGTAAGATCCCCCTTGACAATTAGAGGACACAGCTCCAGCGAGAGGTGTGGCTGGTCTAAGATCAAAAGATACAACTATTTTTTTTTTTTATGATTTGTTTTTGTTATTTTTTACATTCAATCACTGTCTATACAACATAGAAAATGAGTTTCCCAACATGAATACCCTGTGTGTTAATCCCGTCAAGGATATTACCATACCTATTTTCCATTTTAGTGTCCTTGAATGTTTTGCTCCCCCCACCTTGATTCCCTCTCTTCTACCCTCTGCCCCCCCCCCCCGCCCTGGCACAGCTATTCTTGCCCAGTCCCAGATAACGGGGAAGGTTGAGGGTGTGATCAGTTCTAGGCCAAGAGATTTGGGCAGATGTCCTGTCCAGCAGAGGCCTCCATAGCCACAGGTTCCAGCAACTGGGGTCCAACAAGAGCCCTCTCCACTGCAGGGTGTGCAGCTCCCGGGGAGGCAAAAGCAGCAAGGTCTGAAGAGGGTAAACGCTGCTTGGGTTTGCGGCCTGGGCGAGCGGCCTGAGAGTCTAGCTCGGCTACTGCAATATCCCAATGTTTATGAATTAGCTACTGCCAGGCCCGGTGGCTCGAGGACAGAGCCTCAGGCTCCACTCCACCCTTCCCTAGGAGGGAAGAAACAATCGGAGGTTTGTTTTGGTGGCTAGGGCTGGGCCTGCAGGCCTGGACACAGCCTCTCTGAGCCCATGAGTTCAGCCAGGATCCTTCCCATCCTCCGCTATCCTGGGGACACTGGTTACCAGGACTGAGTGGCTTTGTCACCTCTATGCCCAGGAGTGAGATGGGGGAAGGGGCGAGGCTGCAGGCCTCAGGCCAATGGAGCACACTTTCCCCTTTGTTCCAGGCCTCCCCAGCTCTGCTGTCTGCAGGGAGGGAGGAGCTGGCTGCCTGTACCCTTGGAACCGGAGCAGAGCTCTGGGCTCTGACACCCCATGACCAGGAGGCACTGGCAAAGCTGAGCTCCCTGAAGTCACAAGCTGATTAGGGGGGATTTGAGGCTGACCCAGCTCCAGGGCAAGTAGGGTTGAATCTCTGGATGGCTCAGCACCAGACCAAGGATCATCTTGGGCTGTTTACATTGTTTTTAGGCTCGAACTAGCCATACAAAGAAAGGCCCTTCCCACTTAAAATTGTCACCACTCTGATAGAGGGCACTGGACCAGTTTCACAACATCCACCGGGGGTAGTGAGGCCTCCGTTTCATACAGAAGGACACAAGGCTCGGAGGAAAGCCACTTCTCCAAGGTCATGGTTTTGTGGGAACATCTAAGGTTTTGTTTCCATTCATGGCAGGGTTTCAGTTTTCAGGTTATGACTAATCCAACGTTTAGACACCTACGGTCTCCAGAAAGAGCTTGGAAAGTCATAAAATCTGGGGAGTCCTGCTCATTGAGGTGGGTAGAAGATGGCACAGAGGACAGGGGTGTGGAAAAGAAAATCTCTCTCTCTTTTTTTTGGGAGAGGTTTTTGCTATAAGGCGCGTGCACTCACCAGAAAGAGAGAGACAGAGAGATAGAAAGCGAGAAATCACCTCCCAGGTGGGATGGCCACACCGCAATCCCTTCTCTCCATTCTCCTCTTGGTATCTTGGGCACACACGCACACGTGCCTGGCGTGAGTTTAAGCCACCAGGTCTGGGACTTGAACCATGGTCAACTACGTGGGAGTCCAGCAACATAGCCATTATGCTAACTGCTGGTCTCATCTCTCTCTCTCTTTAAAAAATTTGCATGTACTTGCTGGAGACAGAGAGGGAAAGTCAGAACGCATCCCCTATGGGCTATGGCACATTCCAATCCCTTCTCCATTTCTCTCTCTTTGAGATTTTGGGCGCACATGCACCCAATGTATTTTTTAAGTCAGTGGGCCTGGACTTTACTCGAATACTTGAACCACACATGGGAGGTCCTGCCACATTAACCCTCAGGCTACAGGCTGGCCCAGTATGTCTCTTCTTTCTAAACATTGTAGAACACTACAAATCTTTTGAGACTTCTCTTCCCTTTTCTGGCCTCCGTTTCCCCATCTTTCAAATGGAGGGCTAGGCCACGGGCTGCAAAGTCCTTTCCTACTGACTTTCACTCACCCTCATAGGCCATCCTGGAAAGGTGGCAGTGTGCTTGGGGTAGGAGGTTCAGTGCTTGACTTGGGCAAACTCATTTTTCAGTGCACCGTGATGTCATTGTGACTATCTCCCTCACGGAGCGGTTGGGACGATCCCAGCTGACAACAAACATTAAAGGCCCTTTCAGGCTACCCAAGGGCTGGTTCCGGCAGGTAGGTAGGCACCAGGAAGCCTAAAGCAGGGAGGGCAGGGTGGTCGCAGTAGCTGACCCTCTCTGGGTCTCATGCTCTCGTCCGCATGCGTCTCTGTGAGCCCGTTTCCCGACACACCCCTGGCTAAGAAGACGTAGTCAACAGGAGCCTTAAAGATTTCCCTGTCTAAGTGATAGTCACAGCCGGCATCCTGGCTCCCCCAAAATGCACTGACAGAATGCCAGAGTTCTGGATAGAGGCTAGGCCCAGGTGAACACGATGCATCATGGGAGTCCCAGGAAGCAAGGAACATTCAAGGAGCATCTAGGTGGTCAGACACCTACACTGTTTTCCGAATTCTTTCAGCCACTCTAGTGATAAAAATTGTATCATTATACTGATGAGGTAAGTGAACTAAGTGGAGATTCAAAAAAAATCAAATCTGTTAATGGAGTCACACAGGAGGCTCAAGTGAACATGTTGGGTGCGTCTATGTGCCCGAGGTCAGGGCTGGCCAGGAGGTTGGGGAAGGACTGTAGAACAGTGAGGCCCTGCTAGGGGTACCAGTTTCTCGTGAAATAAATAAACTTAGAAAAGGAGAAAAAAAAAAAAAAAAAAAAAAAAAATTAAAAAAAAAAAAAAAAAAAAAAAAAAAAAAAAAAAAACCAAGGGGCCGGCAGTTGGCATGGTGGTTGAGGTGCTGGACTCCCACATGGCCAACCACAGTATGAGTCCCAGACGTGGAGGCTTGCTTCCCTACTTTCCCTTTCTCTCTCTCTGGTCAAATTAAACAAATAATAATGAAAAGTGAAATAAAATATTTCTTTAAAAAAAAAAATAAAAACACCCAAACCCGCAAGACTTCAAAAATCTATGTTCAGGAGAGCTGGTGGTCCAGTGAGTGGTTAAGGTGGCCTGATCCCATGTGGCCAACAGAATGGTTCAAGTTCTGGACCTGGCAGCTTGAAAAACACACGGAGCACATGTGCATGCATGCCCAAACTCCCAAGAGGGGAATAGAGAAGGAACCGTGGCGTGGTCATCTTCCCCGCTGGAGAGTCCCCTGCAGGGGCTCGGGGGAGCTTTCTCACTTTCCCACTGTGTCACATGCACCCTATAGCAAAATGAAAAAAAAAAGGTCTATGTCTTGTCCCACTGAGGGGCTGAGAAATGGTGGAGTTCTCATTTCTGTGTCATGGGCACAGACGGTGGTAAAGTGGGGAGCAGGGGCAGAAATGTAGAGGTGCAGGTGAGACTTCCTGGGCAGGAGGCACCCTTGATACTGCCCAGAGGGGACTGTAGGAGGACCGCCGGCTGAGAGGTAACGGGTCCCACCTGTCCCTTCCATACTTCCCACTCCGTGAAGCTCACATCTAGGAGCCGCAGAGGAGCAGAGCAGAAAGTGGATCCGTCAGCAGAGTCAATTCTCAGACCCTGGGAGATGAAGAGGAACATGGCAGAAAAGGCTTGAGAGCCAGACACCTGGTTTTGGTTTTTTGGTTTTTTTTTTTGAGAGAGATTTTTTGCTATGGGGCGCATGCACTCTCCAGACAGACAGAGAGAGACAGAGAGACAGAGAGACAGAAAGCGAGAAATCACCTCCCCAGGGGGGATGGCCACGCTGCAATCCCTTCTCCTTCATTCTCCTCTCGGGTTCTTGGGCACGCACGCACGCACATGCGCCTGGCGTGAGTTTTAAGCCACCGGGTCTGGGATGAGAACTGTGGTTGACTACGTGGGAGTCCAGTGACATAGCCATTATGCTAACTGCTGGTCCCGAGTCAGACACCTGGTTTTAAGACTGGGCAAGTGCCATGACCACTCCAGGGCTCAGTGTAACATTCTACACAAAAAGGCTGTGCTGGGACCAATGGACGGCATAATGGCTATGTCAGAGAACTCCCACGTGGCTGACTCTGGTTCGAGTCCCAGACCTTGCAGCTTGAAACAACCGGGCGCATGTGTGTGTGTGTGTGTGCCCAGAGTCCCGAGAGGAGAACGGAGAAGAGACTGAGGCGTGGTCATTCTCCTCAGAGGTGATTTCTCTCTGTCTGTCTCTCTGGTGAGTGCACACACCATATAACAAAAATCTCTCTTAAAAAAAAAAAAGTCTGTGCTTGTTGATCAAATTAGCAGTCTCCAAAGGGAAGAGCCTTATTTTCGAACATACACAAGAAAATCTCCAGAGGATTTAGAAATGAAAAAAAATGACTATAACTGCTATCCTGTATTTGTCTTTTGAAATTTCTATTTCACGTAGGCATATAACCCACTAGTGTAACAGTACAAGTACACATACCTGGACTTAAAAGTGCACATTAGCGGGAACCAGCAGTTAGCATAATGGCTATGTCGCTGGACTCCCACGTAGTCGACCACGGTTCGCATCCTGGACCCGGTGGCTTAAACTCACCACGCCGGGCGCGTGTGCGTGCGTGCCCAAGATCCCGAGAGGAGAATGGAGGAGAAGGGATTGCGGTGTGACCATCCCCCCTGGGGGGTGATTTCTCACTTTCTGTCTCTCTGTCACTCTCTCTGTCTGATGAGCACACGCACCCTATAGCGAAAACCTCTCCAGAAAAAAAAAAAAAAAGTGCACATTAGCCACTGGGAAGGAGTGCTCCAAAGCTACTGATGGGGCAGGCAGCGGAACGTTTGGAGAATCTGGTTAGCATTGCAAGAAAACACCCACCTGTTACGCTGCCTTTCAAGATAGGCAAACTCTCTCCTCTCAGCCCGAAATTCAAAGGTTGTGACGAGGGGCCAGGTGGTGGCGCACCAGTAACGCAACTGGACCCACGAGGAAAATGACCTGGGTCCCACCCGGGACCTCTGTGTACCCTCCGGGCAGCACACATGCCCGGGACAGTTCAGGCTGTAGGTGGAGGATGGTGTGCAGACCTTGATGAGGTTGCCTGTCTCTGTCTTTCTCTCTCATGGGAGAAATAAAGAAACTAATAAATAAACCAGCTCAGGGGCCTGGTGGTTGAGGCAGCTGGATCCCACAGGGCTGACCCTGTGGTTCCAGAAACAAGCTGGGCTTGCAAGCGCTCAAAATCCCAAAAGGAGGGAGAAATGGAGAAGGGATTGCGGCATGCTCATTCCCCATGGGGGGACGCGTTCTCCTCTCTCTTTCTCTGTCTCTCCCTGGTGAGTACACATGCCTTCTTGCAAAAAAGTAAATTAAACAAACTAACTTAAAAAATGCTATGGTCAAAGGGACAACAGAAACGGAAATGAAAGCCTTTTCTAATAGGCCTGGGTTCAAATCTAGCTCAATTGCTTCTGACTTCGGGAAAGAGACTTCCCTTCCCTGAGCTCCAGGTGAATGAGGAACCGGCAGGGCTATAAGGTCAGGGACATGGAAAAGCATGTCAGTCAAAAGCCCAGGAAACTAAGCATCTGATTTCTCCTTTACTTTGCTGTTTCCGCTCAGAATATTCACTTATCCACACAACAAATAAATACCCATTTCAGCAACGCAAGCTGAATAGAGTCTCCCTCGAAGAGAAGAAAGCTATCCCTATAGATGGAGAAACAAGCCCAGCCGAGTGACCTACGGGAGCAGAGCCCACACAGCACGTGGACCTGACCGCCCATGCCACTGGCCGAAATCTCCTCTGGCTATTTCAAATAAAACTAAGTAGTTATACCCCACCCTCCGGGCTCGGCAAAGACTGCGGGGGACCCTTCCTGTGGAATGAGGAATTTCATTCAGGTCTCCTCGCAAGTCTGAGGGCAAAGGCAGAATGAAGCGACTCGCTCGGATTCAAAAGGTTCGGGGCGGGGGAGGCTCATATCTGAGGGTCCAGCAGATGGTCACCCCCTCAGGTCCCCGGACACCACCACAGCCCATAGGAAATGCAGCGCAGAGTTCTACCCCCCGGCTTCCCAGGTACAAAAAAAACAAAGGTGTGTGTGCATCCTGTGTCTTCTCCGTGGACAGACGGGAAAATCCACGTATCGATAGATAAGGAGTGTTTCAAAATAAAAAGTGACTTTAAATTATTCTAGAGGAGGAGGAAGACGGGAAGGAGGAAAGAAACAATGTCCGGTACACAGGAAGCGCTCTGTAAGATTTGTTGAAAAGGAACC
>NW_006159889.1:336519-337000 GCF_000334495.1 Tupaia belangeri chinensis
GCGGTATGTGTTCGTCACCCGGGGCAGGTGCCTTCCTCTTTTATCCACAAAACGGAGCCCCGAGTCCCCCAGCTCGCGGCTGGGCGCTCCAGCCCAGGACCCCTCCGCGGACCCAGGACCCCAACCCTAGGGATGCTCTCCGCGCCCTGCCCTGCCCTGCCCCGCCCGAGCCGAGAAACAAGCGCCCTCTGAGCGCATCTCCCCGGCCTTGGTGAAAGCTTTGGGGCCTGCGCTGCTAGCAAAGAAGGGCCTGAGACCGGCCGTTTCGTCTCAGCTCCGAAGTCGGGCAGCTCCACGTTCGGGCCCTGGCCTTTATAAAGTGTTCTCGGCCTCGGCACCTCGGGCGCTGGCGCAGGGGCCGCAGGAGCCGATGAGACGGCACACCAGATCGCGCACCTAGCTCGGCGCCGGGGCCAACCGAGCAGCGGCTCCCCGGGGGCCCGAAGGTAGGGCGGGTCCCGCCTCCTCCGCGCGCCGGGGC
>NW_006159889.1:337640-341311 GCF_000334495.1 Tupaia belangeri chinensis
GGTGGGGGGAGAGGGCGGGAGGGCTCTTGGCTGCGGCTTTCCTCTGACTGCCAGTGCTCCGCGGAACTGCAGGCAGGACCAGCCCTCTCCGGGTGCCCCCGGGCAAGTGTGCACACCTCTCTCGGTCTCGGCGGCCTCCTCCAGCAAAAGGATGGCGCTATAACGGGCCGTTGGGCGAGCTGGGAGCGGCAGAGAGTAGCTCTTAAGAGCAAGGACTCTGGAGTTCTGACTCTGCCGCTGGATAACTTCGGTAACCTAGAGATAATAATAGTACCACCTCACGGAGTTGTTAGGGAGAGCCAGTTAATATCTGTATAGTGTTTAGAACCGTGTCTGATGCATGGAAAGTGCTGTTTACGTCTTTATTAGAGAGACTGTGGGAGGTCCTGCCCGGTGGCTGAGTTCTTTGCCCCCCACCCCCCCATTCTTGTTAGCAAGCCAGCCTCTGCCTGGAAATCCATATCCACCTCTTCTCTGGACTTTAAAATCACCTCGTCAGTGACACCTTCCTCTTCTGACCGTTCAGGTGAATCTGGTGACACGTGAGTGAGAAAAATAGGAGGCAGGTTTGAACCAGCTGGGCTCTGTGCTAGATCTACTGTATCCTGAGCAAGCTCCTGGCCTGTGATCTTCAGTTTTCTCATGGGTAAAATGGAATTAGTACCCACGCCAAGGTCACATGCTTTCATGAGAGTTACAGTTTCCAGAGAATTTTTGTTTGGGGAGAGTTTTTTGCTATAGGGCGCCTACGTTCACCAGAGAGACAAACAGAGACAGAAAGCGAGAAATCGCTCCCCACCTCCTCAGGGGAGATGGCCACACCACAATAATTCCTTCTCCTCCATTCTCCTCTTGGGATCTTGGGCACACACAACGCGCCCGGCATGAGTTTAAGTCACCGGGTCTGAGACTCGAACCGCGGTCAACTACGTGGGAGTTCAGCGACATAGCCATTACACTAACTGCTGGTCCCTCCAGAGAAGTTTGTGAAGTGCTTAGCACATGCTGACAAATGTAAGTGCTCCTGTACTGGTAGTCGGATTTTTGTGGTCTGATTTCACCGTCTTTCCTCTTCTAAGCCCACTCCTTGCTGAGGTAGAGTGAAGGGAAAGACCCCCAGCCCAGAGGTCTGGCCGAAGTTCTGAGGTTAGGCAGAGGGTCCTTGTCCCTGCAGACTGGGCTATGGTAGGGTCACGCCTATCGGAAACAGGGAGTCTGGAGTTCTCTGGACAATGTCCAATGTTGCCCTAGAGAGCATCCTAGTCAGGCCGCGCCCTGGAAGGGAAGGCAGGCCCATTCTGGGCACACTTTTCCCCATAGTGCCAATTTCTAGAAAGCCTGGAGCTACTTCTCTCCTTTCTCGGACACCAGAGGCCACCAGGTTCTGCTGGCTCCACCTCGCACACCCCATCCTCCTTTTTCCCTGGTCTGCAGGGTCTCCATCTCCTCTAATAGGAGCACTGTCCCTGTCCTGCTCACATGTCACACATTGTCATGGAGGGGACAGACCCAAGCCTGGCCACCAAGGCCCATGAGTATACGAGCTCATCCTCACCCCTCGTGCCAGCACCTTTTGTCCGTACTCTGCTCAGGCAACTCCTCCTGCCTGGAAAGCCCTCCCTCTACTCCATAGGTTGAAATGCCCTACCTCGGGCCAGCAGTGGTGGCACAGTGGCTCACAGTGCCGGTCCCATGTGGGAAGGGCCCAGGTTCACCTCCAGGCTCACCTGTGTACACTGGGTGATCCAGGCTGGCTGGGGCTGGGGCTGGATCATGGCGCGAGGACCCTGTCTCTCCTGTGTCTTTCTCATGGAAGAAATAAATTTAAAAAAGAAAAGGAAAGGAAAGAAAGCTTCAGAGCCAGCAGACGGCATGGAGGTTAAGGAGCTGGATCCCACATGGCTGCCTCCGTGGTCTGAATCCCACACCCAGAGACTTGAGAATCGTGCTGGGAGTGTGTGCATGTGTGCCCAAGATCCTGAGAGGAGAATGGAGGAGAAGGGATTGTGGTGTGGCTATCCCCCACTTTCTCTCTCTCTCTCTCTCTGCCTCTCAGTCTCTGACAAGTACGCATACCCAGTAGCAAAAAAAAAAAAAAAAAAAAAAGGGGCTAAAAAGTATCCCAGGAATGGGTCCTCTAGCCTGTGCCCTGATTCTCCCAAGTGGAAAAGGAATCCTCTTTTACCCTTTGATCTTCTTTCCTTCCTCCCTTTCATTTTGTTTCTCAGTTTCCCTGTCCTCTGTCTTCGCCCAGACTGAAGACAGCTCCTGTAGTCGAGGCGCGTAGGTGAATGAATAAGTGAACGATGACCAGCTAGTCTGTTTCTAGTCTCCCTTCCCCTCGAGTCTGTCCAGCCAACACTTGGGAGTTTTTCCTTAAGTACCTTTTGGGTGTTGCCGCCTCCCTGCTCAGTCTTTTCATAGATCCTGTTTCCTAGTGTACTCCGCCAGCTGAGTGTGCCTCTCCCCGTTGTCATCACGGTCATGGTATGCCCCGTGCAGCTCATGGGTCATACTCACCAGCAGGCGTGCTCCTTCTCTAGGCCAGCTGGCCTTGTGGAGCCTCTGAATTTGGAAGGGAAGCCAGAGGGGAGGGGAGTACCAGCAATACCTAGTTGAGAGTACAGGAATCAGAATACCAGGTCCGCAGGTACTGTGGTGGTGAAGGTGGCTGCATCCCACATGGCCGACTGCACAGCTCAGGTCCCAGACCCAGGGGCTCAAAACACACACTGGGTGCGTGTGTGAGCATATCCAGAGACCCCAATGGGAGAAAGGATTGCAGTGTGGCCATCTCCGTGAGGGGTGGGTGATTTCTCACTTTCCCTCTCAACTCACAGTGAGCACACACGCTCTCTGGCAAATTAAAGGGAAAAAAAGGTTTTTTTTTTCTTTATTCATGATAAAGTGTGTGTGCACACACGTAAGAGTGAAGGAGAGAGAACAGTACTCTCCGTAAGGTCCGGTCACACCATGATCCCCGTCCTCCAGCCTCCAGCCCATCAGATCTCCGACACGTGTGCATGTGCCCCTGTGCTTTCTGACGGGGCAGTGCATCGCCACAATAGCTTGGAGCCGGTCCAGCTCTGCCAGCTCTTGATGTCAGAAGCGCAGTCAGATCTCATGCCATGGCCAGGATGGCGCATGAGGACAAAGCACCTTCAGTGCATACCGCCATACCTGCTCCACCACAGACCCCCAAGACCTGCTTGACGTTCCACTCCCAGAGGCTTACGACCCGAGAAGCGACCGTTTGGAGGCGCACTTATCAGAAGCTATGGACACGGATTCAGAGGTTGGTCTCAGATGGACATGTTTATTGCTTGAGTGGCTGCGTCCTTGGAAACAGAATTTAAGTCCAACTAGAGAAGGCCACCAGAGAAGGTTCGAGGAAGTGGGAGGTTTGGTCACAGGGGAGGGGGCATGGCAAATACCTAGAGAGAGCAGACATGATGGTGCAGCCTAAGCCAGCCAGCTAAGTAGCCCCTCGTGGCTGGGGTGGCGGGGTTTAGGAGAAAAGAGATGAAGAAGATGGGGAGATCTGGGTGTGAACAGACCGGCGAGTAGGACCGCAGAGGCCCATGTGCCAGGTGTAGGAGTTACAACTATTTGGAGGACAGTAGGAAGCCATAAGAGATTTTTTTTTTTTTTTTTTTTGAGAGATTTTTGCT
>NW_006159889.1:343850-368277 GCF_000334495.1 Tupaia belangeri chinensis
GGGGGGGCGATGGCCATGCCGCAATTCCTTCTCCTCCATTCTCCTCTTGGGATCTTGGGCACACACAACGCGCCCGGCATGAGTTTAAGTCACCGGGTCTGAGACTCGAACCGCGGTCAACTACGTGGGAGTTCAGCGACATAGCCATTACACTAACTGCTGGTCCCTCCAGAGAAGTTTGTGAAGTGCTTAGCACATGCTGACAAATGTAAGTGCTCCTGTACTGGTAGTCGGATTTTTGTGGTCTGATTTCACCGTCTTTCCTCTTCTAAGCCCACTCCTTGCTGAGGTAGAGTGAAGGGAAAGACCCCCAGCCCAGAGGTCTGGCCGAAGTTCTGAGGTTAGGCAGAGGGTCCTTGTCCCTGCAGACTGGGCTATGGTAGGGTCACGCCTATCGGAAACAGGGAGTCTGGAGTTCTCTGGACAATGTCCAATGTTGCCCTAGAGAGCATCCTAGTCAGGCCGCGCCCTGGAAGGGAAGGCAGGCCCATTCTGGGCACACTTTTCCCCATAGTGCCAATTTCTAGAAAGCCTGGAGCTACTTCTCTCCTTTCTCGGACACCAGAGGCCACCAGGTTCTGCTGGCTCCACCTCGCACACCCCATCCTCCTTTTTCCCTGGTCTGCAGGGTCTCCATCTCCTCTAATAGGAGCACTGTCCCTGTCCTGCTCACATGTCACACATTGTCATGGAGGGGACAGACCCAAGCCTGGCCACCAAGGCCCATGAGTATACGAGCTCATCCTCACCCCTCGTGCCAGCACCTTTTGTCCGTACTCTGCTCAGGCAACTCCTCCTGCCTGGAAAGCCCTCCCTCTACTCCATAGGTTGAAATGCCCTACCTCGGGCCAGCAGTGGTGGCACAGTGGCTCACAGTGCCGGGCCCATGTGGGAAGGGCCCAGGTTCACCTCCAGGCTCACCTGTGTACACTGGGTGATCCAGGCTGGCTGGGGCTGGGGCTGGATCATGGCGCGAGGACCCTGTCTCTCCTGTGTCTTTCTCATGGAAGAAATAAATTTAAAAAAGAAAAGGAAAGGAAAGAAAGCTTCAGAGCCAGCAGACGGCATGGAGGTTAAGGAGCTGGATCCCACATGGCTGCCTCCGTGGTCTGAATCCCACACCCAGAGACTTGAGAATCGTGCTGGGAGTGTGTGCATGTGTGCCCAAGATCCTGAGAGGAGAATGGAGGAGAAGGGATTGTGGTGTGGCTATCCCCCACTTTCTCTCTCTCTCTCTCTCTGCCTCTCAGTCTCTGACAAGTACGCATAAAAAAAAAGAAAAGAAAAGAAAAGAAAAGAAAAAAAAAAAAGCTCAAGGGGCTAAAAAGTATCCCAGGAATGGGTCCTCTAGCCTGTGCCCTGATTCTCCCAAGTGGAAAAGGAATCCTCTTTTACCCTTTGATCTTCTTTCCTTCCTCCCTTTCATTTTGTTTCTCAGTTTCCCTGTCCTCTGTCTTCGCCCAGACTGAAGACAGCTCCTGTAGTCGAGGCGCGTAGGTGAATGAATAAGTGAACGATGACCAGCTAGTCTGTTTCTAGTCTCCCTTCCCCTCGAGTCTGTCCAGCCAACACTTGGGAGTTTTTCCTTAAGTACCTTTTGGGTGTTGCCGCCTCCCTGCTCAGTCTTTTCATAGATCCTGTTTCCTAGTGTACTCCGCCAGCTGAGTGTGCCTCTCCCCGTTGTCATCACGGTCATGGTATGCCCCGTGCAGCTCATGGGTCATACTCACCAGCAGGCGTGCTCCTTCTCTAGGCCAGCTGGCCTTGTGGAGCCTCTGAATTTGGAAGGGAAGCCAGAGGGGAGGGGAGTACCAGCAATACCTAGTTGAGAGTACAGGAATCAGAATACCAGGTCCGCAGGTACTGTGGTGGTGAAGGTGGCTGCATCCCACATGGCCGACTGCACAGCTCAGGTCCCAGACCCAGGGGCTCAAAACACACACTGGGTGCGTGTGTGAGCATATCCAGAGACCCCAATGGGAGAAAGGATTGCAGTGTGGCCATCTCCGTGAGGGGTGGGTGATTTCTCACTTTCCCTCTCAACTCACAGTGAGCACACACACTTTTTGCCAAATTAAAGGGAAAAAAAGGTTTTTTTTTTATTTCTCACTTTCCCTCTCAACTCACAGTGAGCACACACGCTCTCTGCCAAATTAAAGAAAAAAAAAGGTTTTTTTTTTCTTTATTCATGATAAAGTGTGTGTGCACACACGTAAGAGTGAAGGAGAGAGAACAGTACTCTCCGTAAGGTCCGGTCACACCATGATCCCCGTCCTCCAGCCTCCAGCCCATCAGATCTCCGACACGTGTGCATGTGCCCCTGTGCTTTCTGACGGGGCAGTGCATCGCCACAATAGCTTGGAGCCGGTCCAGCTCTGCCAGCTCTTGATGTCAGAAGCGCAGTCAGATCTCATGCCATGGCCAGGATGGCGCATGAGGACAAAGCACCTTCAGTGCATACCGCCATACCTGCTCCACCACAGACCCCCAAGACCTGCTTGACGTTCCACTCCCAGAGGCTTACGACCCGAGAAGCGACCGTTTGGAGGCGCACTTATCAGAAGCTATGGACACGGATTCAGAGGTTGGTCTCAGATGGACATGTTTATTGCTTGAGTGGCTGCGTCCTTGGAAACAGAATTTAAGTCCAACTAGAGAAGGCCACCAGAGAAGGTTCGAGGAAGTGGGAGGTTTGGTCACAGGGGAGGGGGCATGGCAAATACCTAGAGAGAGCAGACATGATGGTGCAGCCTAAGCCAGCCAGCTAAGTAGCCCCTCGTGGCTGGGGTGGCGGGGTTTAGGAGAAAAGAGATGAAGAAGATGGGGAGATCTGGGTGTGAACAGACCGGCGAGTAGGACCGCAGAGGCCCATGTGCCAGGTGTAGGAGTTACAACTATTTGGAGGACAGTAGGAAGCCATAAGAGATTTTTTTTTTTTTTTTTTTGGAGAGGTTTTTGCTATAGGGCGCATGTGCTTGCCAGAAAGACAGAGAGAGACAGGGAGACAAAAAGCAAGAAATCACCCCCCAGGGGGGAAGGCCACGCCATAATCTCTTCTCCTCCATTCTCCTCTTGGGATCTTGGGCATGCACATGTACCTGGCGTGAGTTTAAGCCGCTGGGTCTGGGACTCAAACCGTGGTCGACTACATGGGAGTCCAGTGACATAGCCATTATGCTAACTGCTGGTCCCGTCATAAGAGATTTTTTGAGCAGGGAAAGGACCTGAGAGAATCTCAGCCTCTCCATAAGCCTACCCTACAAAGGGTCAAAAGGGGGTGAGAGGAGACCGTGGAGCCCCAGCATTCAGCCTGGGGAGACCTAGGGCCCTGCTTCCCAGTCTGCACCCACACTAGCAGCTTTGTTCCCTAGAGACTGCTTTTAGCCCTGGCCTGGAAGGAACTTGGGCTTTTCTGGGTCTGACTCCAAGCAGGGCCAGCCCCAGCCAGTCGGGAAGAAAAGAACTCTCTCTCTCTCTGGAACTTGCAGGGAGGTGCCAGGTAGACAGGCAGATTCTGGGCCTGTGCGTGTCTGAGAGCACGCACTGGCACAGGGGTGGGGGAAGGGTTGCAGGGCGGGTCCTAGCTGTCTGGAGGAGTAGGGAATGAGTAAGACTGTTGGGCGGGCAGGAAAGCCTTCTTTGCCTTTAAAAGCACACAGTGTTTTTCTTTTTTCTTTTTTTACATTTTTGCCATAGGGCATGTGCACTGGCTAGAGAGAGACAGAGAGAGGGAAAGTGAGAAGTAGAGGGTTGACCACACCACAGTCCCTTCTCCATTTTCCTCTTGGGATTTTGGGTACTTATGCACATGCACCTGGTGCCAGTTTCAAGCCACCAAGTCCAGGACTTCAACTGCAGTTGGCCATGTGGGAGTCCAGTGCCATAACCGCTACCCAAAGGCAAGTGTCCTAGCAGTCAGAACAAGTTTTGCTGAGTCAGCTGCCGCTGATGCCAGGGGAGCTAGCAGGGACTGGGACAGGAGAGCCCCTAATCCCCAGGAGATTTTGCAACCTGAATCCTCCTGCACTGCAGGTATACATGGTGTCGGACTCCAGGAGGTCTGGTGGGCAGGCGGGGCAGTTGTGTGTGTTTAGTATTTCCGTTCTGGTTTGCACACCTGTTCAAATCACCTGCTCCCAGCAGGCTTTTCAGCATCCTTTCTCTAGCCCTTTGTGTGCCCCTCCCTGACACTTTGTGAATGAGGTCCTGGTGCTAACTCCTGCTCCCTGACGCTCAGGGTGCTGAAGGAGCATATCCCTCTTCTCTCCTCTCCTGAGCGCTGGGCTTGTCTGTCCATCCTGCTGCAGGTCCTACAGGAACCTCACACTCATATGCTTAAATTGAAACTTATGGTCTCCACCTCCACCCCTCCTAGTCTCCACCCGAAGTGACTCCTCTAACTGCTAGATTGCTCGAGCCAGAGGTCTGGCATCTTCCTTGACTCTCTCTTCCTCATTTCCAGTGTCCAGCCAATCGTGTGGACTCTGCCCCTCTAAAATATTGGACTCCACCTGTTTTCCTCTGTTCCTGCAGCCCTTCCTCTGGTGTGGGGGCGAACCACTGCTCATTCATCCCTTCACCTGCCAGCACGTTGGCTCTAAATGACAGCTGACCACATGACCCCCTTGTTTAAACATTTTTCCATGCCCACCCTGGTGGCAGTGGGGGCATATGGATCGGCAGTGCTGCAAGTCACATGGCTGACCCTGGGTTCGGATCCTGAGTGGATCTAAAATACACCAGGTGCATGCGTGCCCATGATCTTGACTAGCCAGAGGGCTGGAGGAAGGGGATGACAGTGTGACAAGACCGTGTGGGGGGCTTCCTGTCTCTCTTGCTCACTGACGTGTTCTCTCTTGAAAGAAAGAAAATAAATACACGTCAAACAAGCAAAACAAGAAACATCTTCCCATGGCGTTCAACAACACAACTAAATATCACTGACGCCGCGTTCAGGTATAGAAGTCATGTGCAAAAGCGTGTGACTTCATGTATATAAAGATCAAAACCAGGCAGCACCTCTGTCTGGTTAGGCGTCTGGAGAAGTCTCCCTTGGAAGGGAGGTTGGGACTCTGAGGGGGAGCCGGTAATCCGGGTGAGGCAAGTGGAGGCCAGCTCGTCAGAGCTGAGTTTTTCCTGTTGGCGTGAGCTTTGGTATGACTCAGCTTGGCATTGCTCCTAACCCCATCTTTATTCAAAATTTCAGTATTTTGTCATCATGGATGTGTTTTGCACTAGTTATGATTTTAAAAAAATGTATTTTGGGGCCAGCAGGTGACATGGTGGTTAAGGGCACTGGATTCCCACATGGCTGACCATGATCCAAGTCCTGGACCTGGAGGCTTGGGCTCTCTCTCTCTCTCTCTCCTCTTTCTCTCTGGTCAAAATTGAAAAATAATGATAATAAATAATTTTTTAAAATGTATTAAAATATTATTTATCTTGAGGACTGAATTTTTTGGCACCCTTCACCCCTACATTTTACATGGGGAGTGCCCCCCAAAATTTTACATGAGGACTGAGTGTCTCTCTTGTCACACCCTATTGCTGACCCTGCTGGTAATGTTGTTCTTCATTAACATGCTGGTGACATGGGTGTGTTCCGTTCGTAACAACTCATTAGGCTGTGTACACTTCTGATTTTAGCAATTTTCTGTATACATATTATGTTTCATTTAAAATTTTTTTTTAATTTAAAATCTTTCCATGGTTGCAAGGGAATCTCCTGTCTACTTCCTCCAGTGTCCCCCAAAATGACATATTTGTTGAATGAATGAATGTAATATATCAGTTAATTTCATCTTCAAAGAAACTCTAGAAGTATTTTTCTTTCCATTTTCCAAAGGAGAAGCTGGAGGCTCGGGGAAGTAAAATAACTTGCCTCAGTTACACAGGTAGTAAGTGAGAGTTATAGATCTCAATTTAAAAAATAAACAAACACTGATGAGTAGTGCTTGTTCAGGCCCCTGGCCCAGCACCAGCTCGAGCAGGTTATCTTGGTAAATTATATGAGCCTCATATTCCCTTTAGATTAAGACTTCCTTGGGGAACCAGCAATTAGCATAATGGCTATGTCACTGGACTCTCACGTAATCAACCGTGGTTCGTGTCCTGGACCCGGTGGCTTAGAACTCACGCCGGGCGCGTGTGCGTGCGTGCCCAAGATCCTGAGAGGAGAATGGAGGAGAAGGGATTGCGGCGTGACCATCCTCCCTGGGGAGTGATTTCTTGCTTTCTGTCTCTATGTCTCTCTCTGTCTGTCTGGCGAGCGCACACGCCCTATAGTGGAAAACCTCTCCAGAAAAAAATAAAATAAAATATTCCTGTGGTCCCTCTGCCTAGGAAGTTATTTGACACAGAAAAGCAGTTAAACTGTTTTATAAGTTGGTAAACTAAAGAATGAAAGACGAAGGAAGCCAGCAGTGGTTTAACTCCTGGGATTTGGGGAGTTTTGGAGACAGAGCTGCTGGCTGTGTGTCTTTGGGCATATTACTTAACCTAAGTCTTAATTTTCCCAACTGCAAAATGGGAATAATATCAGTATTCACCTAAATATCGATTGTGAATATGAAGTGAGAAAATGGCAGTTGGGTGGCCATACAGTAAATACTTAAAAAATGGTCACTATTATCATTTCCAGTTCAAATCTGATATACTTCGGAGTTGCAGGCATGGCCTCTCTCAATTTCCATGCATGGTTTTTGGCATCTCGGGTTGGAAGGAGAGGACCTGATGCAGCCCTGAGGAAGGCAGAATGCTCGAACGGCCTGGAAGTCTGACTTTATAGTCCTCTCCCCCTGCCAGCAGTGCCATCTTTGATGAGTTGCTTATTCCCTCCCCATGAGCCTTGGTTTTTTTCCTCTGTAAAATGGGATGCAGAAGAATCTTGACCTCATGGGATTCTGGGGAGGAGTGATGGCTTGGCCTGAGTCTAAGCACACAGTAGGCCCTTTATAAAGATAGAGTCTGAGGAATTAACTTTTCAGAGCCTCTAAGAAGTCTAGAGACTGAAGGGAAAAAACAAAAATCATGGCTTGGGTCTGTCTTGTGCTTAGCACTGTATTTCTCCAGAGAAGTGGATTGACACTGCCCTTCATGCTGATGTAACTTTTTTTTTTTTGCTATAGGGCACGTGCACTTGCCAGAAAGACAGAGAGAGACAGAAAGTAAGAAACCACCTGCCAGGGGGACATGGCGACGCCACAATCCCTTCTCCTCCATTCTCCTCTCGGGATCCTGGGCATGCATGCACATGCACCCGGCGTGACTTCTTTAAGCCACCGGGTCCGGGACTCGAACTGCGGTCGATTACATGGGAGTCCAGTGACATAGCCATTACACTAACTGTTGGTCCCATGCTGATGTAACTTTTTAATTGTGCAAAATACCTTCTCCCACATCATTCTCACATCTTTTTTTTTTTTTTTCATTCTCACATCTTAAGCCAAAGGCAAGACCAGAATTATTCACAAATCTACAGCTGAGGAAACTGAGGAACAGAGAAGTTAAGTCACTTGCTTGAGGTCACAATGAAGGAGGAATTTGGTAGAGAATCGAAGGTATAAAACCAGAGCCTCTTGACTTCTACATACCAGCATGCAGCTATTTGGATCCAAAAGCAAGCTTGTAGCTCTCTCTTTGTCTCTCTCACACGCACAGACACGCGCACGCACACACACACTCCACCACCAAGCAGCCACCACCCAGCTGATCCCCATCTGCTCCCACCCAACCCCAACCTGAATGCCACCTGGCAGTCACATGCCTATTCTTCAGGGAGGTGGCTGACTCACCCATAAACAAATCTGACTCATGCTTCGTAAGAGAGTGAGTGAGAAGCAGCTGAGAGCCTGGGGAGCCCTTCCTTTTCACGTTCAGGCTGGAGATGAATGCTCCCATCATGGCAGGTTAGTTCTTAAGAAAGGGAAAGTGCTGTGGGCTGGCTGCAATCGAGGATCTCTAGATTCAGAGAGTGGAGATTTGGCTCTGTGACAAGTTCGCTGGGTGACTTCAGGCAGGTCATTGCTCTTCAGTCTCTTGGGCTTTGTAATGTGGGGCTTACAACAGGTAGTATCTCCCAGGCCAACTGGCCCTGGGTTGAGATTATGTCATAATAGTGTCCAGTGTATCGGTAGTTTACTGTGTGCCAGGGAGGAGTCTGAGTGGGATACAATTGCTTGCTTGATTCTTATTACAGATTCTAAACATACTGTTTATCCCACTTCACAAAGAAGGAAACTGAGACACAATTTCAGAGTAATTTGCTCAAGGTCAAGCAGGTATGCAAGTGACAGAGCTGAGAACTAAGCTCAGTCTTTCTTCAGACTTCATGTAAATTCTGGTCTACACCTTTATCCTGCTATATCCATTTCTTGGCATAAAAAATAATTGTGGGGGACCAGCAGTTAGCGTAATGGCTATGTCGCTGGACTCCCATGTAGTTGACTGCAGTTTGTGTCCCGGACCCGGTGGCTTAAAACTCACGCCGGGCCCGTGGGTACGCATGCCCAAGATCCTGAGAGGGGAATGGAGGAGAAGGGATTGTGGCATGGTCATCCCCCCTGGGGGGTAATTTCTCACTTTCTGTCTCTCTGTCCCTCTCTGTCTGTCTGGCGAGCGCATGTGCCCTATAGCAAGAACCTCTCCAAAAAAAAAATTGTGGTAAAATATACATAACCAAA
Source organism: Tupaia belangeri chinensis (assembly GCF_000334495.1). Lineage (NCBI taxonomy): Eukaryota > Metazoa > Chordata > Mammalia > Scandentia > Tupaiidae > Tupaia > Tupaia belangeri. The sequence goes on from NW_006159889.1 coordinate 352,532, forward strand.
TTTACTGGGCTGGCCCAGTGTCATAGTGGTTAAGGGAACCAGATCCCACCTGGCTAACTGTGGTTTGCATTCCATCCTTGGCAATTTGAAAAACACGCCAGGTGCATGTGTGTGCATGCCCCCAAACTCAACAGGATGAGAAAAAAGAGGAGACAGGATCACAGAGTGAACACAGCCCAATGGGAGTGCTCTTTCTGCCTCTTTCTCCCTGTCTCTCAGTGGAAATTTAAAAACAAGTACAGTGATAACCATTTTTAAGTGTACATTGTTGTGCAACCATCACTACCATCCATCTCTGGGACTCTTTCATCTTCCTAAATTAAAACTCTGTCCCCATTGATCACATCTGCTATATCCATTTCTTAGCATAAAAAAATAATTGTGGGGGACCAGCAGTTAGCATAATGGCTAACATTGGGCTCTGTTCCACATCTACCTTCTCCCCTAGTCCTAGGCAACCGCCATTTTATTTTCTGTCTCCATGAATTTGACCATTCTAGGAACCTCCTACAACTGACCCTTAATATCTACAGGCTCCACCTCCATGAATTTGGCCAACAACAGATAGAAAATATTCAGGGAGAAAAACTGCATTATAAAAAAACACCACAATAAAAAAAATTACAAATTCAAAAGCAACATAGTATAACTAGTAACACAGAATGTATATTACATTAGGTATTATAAGTAAACTAGAAATGATTTACAGTATATGGGAGGTCCAGCTGGGCGGTGCAGTGGTAACATGGTCCAGCAATGCTAGATCACACGGAAGATCATGGGCTGGTTCCTTGTTGGCCTGTCCAGGCTGGGCACCCACGCCTACCATCCTGGCTAGCTAGGAAGGCTTGTGGGGAACTGGCATAAGACCTTGTTAAGGGTACTTCTCTCTCTCTCTCTCTCTCTCTCTCTCATGAACAAAGAAATAGAAATAAAATAAAGTAGATGGGAGGATTGTGTAGATTATAGGCAAATATTTTGCCATTTTATATAAGGGATTCCGAAACCAGTCTCTTGTGTATGCTGAGAGATGCCTGCACAAAGTTGTGGATTCTAAGGGGGCAACTGTAAAGTTTCTTCATCTTTAAAACTACAGGAATATTGGGACCAGCAGTTGGTGTAATGGCTATGTTGCTGGACTCCTATGTAGTCGATCGTGGTTTGAGTCCCAGACCCAGTGACTTAAACTCAAGCTGGGTGCATGTGCATGCGTGCCCAAGATCCCGAGAGGAGAATGGAGGAGAAGGGATTGCAGCGTGGCCATCCTCCCTGGGAGGGTGATTTCTCGCTTTCTGTCTCTCTGTCTCTCTCTCTGTCTTTCTAGTGAGTGCACACGCCCTATAGCGAAAACCTCTCAAAAAACAAAACAAAACAAAAACCCCCCACAGGAGTAAAGGTCAAGGCCTGTTTGAGTTTTCCCCCAATGGAGCAGTTGGTTCAGACTTGGATTTAAGTTCCAGTCCTTCTATTCACCAGCTGTGAGCCCTCAGGCAGGTTGATTAACCTCTCTGCCTCTCTCATTTCTACCACCCTGAGATTGGGCTAATGAACTCTGCATTGTGGGATTGTGGGGAAGACAATGGGTATGAGGTGTTTGGAAAGTCCAGTGCCACTTCTAGAACTTGTTATAGCATCTTCTCGGAGGGTGGGGGCCCTGGAGAGGTCATAGATAGAAGAGCTTGACAGGCTTTAGAACTGCACATTTCAACCCACTCACAGATCAGAGCTAGAGAGCTAGAAGGGACTTGCCCCAAGTCACACATGGAGTTTTGTACATCCTTGTGCGTCTTTGCCTTGAGCACAGTGCCTGGTTCATGCCAAGTGCCTGACGGATGTGTGCTGCTGAGACCGGAAGGCAGGGGACATCGTGGCTGCAGAGCCTGGCATGAGGATGCTTACCTTCCAGCCTGTGTACCTGGTACAGTAAGGTGGCTGGAACCGCCCCTGCTTAGAGAGGCAATTCATGCTTCGTAAGAGAGTGAGTGAGAAGCAGCTGAGAGCCTGGGGAGCCCTTCCTTTTCACGTTCAGGCTGGAGATGAATGCTCCCATCATGGCAGGTTAGTTCTTAAGAAAGGGAAAGTGCTGTGGGCTGGCTGCAATCGAGGATCTCTAGATTCAGAGAGTGGAGATTTGGCTCTGTGACAAGTTCGCTGGGTGACTTCAGGCAGGTCATTGCTCTTCAGTCTCTTGGGCTTTGTAATGTGGGGCTTACAACAGGTAGTATCTCCCAGGCCAACTGGCCCTGGGTTGAGATTATGTCATAATAGTGTCCAGTGTATCGGTAGTTTACTGTGTGCCAGGGAGGAGTCTGAGTGGGATACAATTGCTTGCTTGATTCTTATTACAGATTCTAAACATACTGTTTATCCCACTTCACAAAGAAGGAAACTGAGACACAATTTCAGAGTAATTTGCTCAAGGTCAAGCAGGTATGCAAGTGACAGAGCTGAGAACTAAGCTCAGTCTTTCTTCAGACTTCATGTAAATTCTGGTCTACACCTTTATCCTGCTATATCCATTTCTTGGCATAAAAAATAATTGTGGGGGACCAGCAGTTAGCGTAATGGCTATGTCGCTGGACTCCCATGTAGTTGACTGCAGTTTGTGTCCCGGACCCGGTGGCTTAAAACTCACGCCGGGCGCGTGTGTACGCATGCCCAAGATCCTGAGAGGGGAATGGAGGAGAAGGGATTGTGGCATGGTCATCCCCCCTGGGGGGTAATTTCTCACTTTCTGTCTCTCTGTCCCTCTCTGTCTGTCTGGCGAGCGCATGTGCCCTATAGCAAGAACCTCTCCAAAAAAAAAATTGTGGTAAAATATACATAACCAAATTTACTGGGCTGGCCCAGTGTCATAGTGGTTAAGGGAACCAGATCCCACCTGGCTAACTGTGGTTTGCATTCCATCCTTGGCAATTTGAAAAACACGCCAGGTGCATGTGTGTGCATGCCCCCAAACTCAACAGGATGAGAAAAAAGAGGAGACAGGATCACAGAGTGAACACAGCCCAATGGGAGTGCTCTTTCTGCCTCTTTCTCCCTGTCTCTCAGTGGAAATTTAAAAACAAGTACAGTGATAACCATTTTTAAGTGTACATTGTTGTGCAACCATCACTACCATCCATCTCTGGGACTCTTTCATCTTCCTAAATTAAAACTCTGTCCCCATTGATCACATCTGCTATATCCATTTCTTAGCATAAAAAAATAATTGTGGGGGACCAGCAGTTAGCATAATGGCTAACATTGGGCTCTGTTCCACATCTACCTTCTCCCCTAGTCCTAGGCAACCGCCATTTTATTTTCTGTCTCCATGAATTTGACCATTCTAGGAACCTCCTACAACTGACCCTTAATATCTACAGGCTCCACCTCCATGAATTTGGCCAACAACAGATAGAAAATATTCAGGGAGAAAAACTGCATTATAAAAAAACACCACAATAAAAAAAATTACAAATTCAAAAGCAACATAGTATAACTAGTAACACAGAATGTATATTACATTAGGTATTATAAGTAAACTAGAAATGATTTACAGTATATGGGAGGTCCAGCTGGGCGGTGCAGTGGTAACATGGTCCAGCAATGCTAGATCACACGGAAGATCATGGGCTGGTTCCTTGTTGGCCTGTCCAGGCTGGGCACCCACGCCTACCATCCTGGCTAGCTAGGAAGGCTTGTGGGGAACTGGCATAAGACCTTGTTAAGGGTACTTCTCTCTCTCTCTCTCCTCTCTCATGAACAAAGAAATAGAAATAAAATAAAGTAGATGGGAGGATTGTGTAGATTATAGGCAAATATTTTGCCATTTTATATAAGGGATTCCGAAACCAGTCTCTTGTGTATGCTGAGAGATGCCTGCACAAAGTTGTGGATTCTAAGGGGGCAACTGTAAAGTTTCTTCATCTTTAAAACTACAGGAATATTGGGACCAGCAGTTGGTGTAATGGCTATGTTGCTGGACTCCTATGTAGTCGATCGTGGTTTGAGTCCCAGACCCAGTGACTTAAACTCAAGCTGGGTGCATGTGCATGCGTGCCCAAGATCCCGAGAGGAGAATGGAGGAGAAGGGATTGCAGCGTGGCCATCCTCCCTGGGAGGGTGATTTCTCGCTTTCTGTCTCTCTGTCTCTCTCTCTGTCTTTCTAGTGAGTGCACACGCCCTATAGCGAAAACCTCTCAAAAAACAAAACAAAACAAAAACCCCCCACAGGAGTAAAGGTCAAGGCCTGTTTGAGTTTTCCCCCAATGGAGCAGTTGGTTCAGACTTGGATTTAAGTTCCAGTCCTTCTATTCACCAGCTGTGAGCCCTCAGGCAGGTTGATTAACCTCTCTGCCTCTCTCATTTCTACCACCCTGAGATTGGGCTAATGAACTCTGCATTGTGGGATTGTGGGGAAGACAATGGGTATGAGGTGTTTGGAAAGTCCAGTGCCACTTCTAGAACTTGTTATAGCATCTTCTCGGAGGGTGGGGGCCCTGGAGAGGTCATAGATAGAAGAGCTTGACAGGCTTTAGAACTGCACATTTCAACCCACTCACAGATCAGAGCTAGAGAGCTAGAAGGGACTTGCCCCAAGTCACACATGGAGTTTTGTACATCCTTGTGCGTCTTTGCCTTGAGCACAGTGCCTGGTTCATGCCAAGTGCCTGACGGATGTGTGCTGCTGAGACCGGAAGGCAGGGGACATCGTGGCTGCAGAGCCTGGCATGAGGATGCTTACCTTCCAGCCTGTGTACCTGGTACAGTAAGGTGGCTGGAACCGCCTCTGCTTAGAGAGGCAATATTCTTCTACTGCAGGCTGTGCCCTCTACTGGCTCCCCAAGGCACCCCCTGCAGCTGAGAGTCCTATCTTCTCTATTTCTTTAAAGTAACAATTGTTAGGATTGTTTGGTCACAAGTATCAATACGTGGAAGTCTCAGTCAGAAAGGGAGAACTTATGAAAAGATATGGAAGAGTCTCATAAACCAGGGGTGGGGGTGAAGCCCGATGCTGAGGAACATCTGGACTTACCAGGCCCATCACGACCACCAGGTTCTACATCCCTTGTCTCTGTTGTGTTTCTCTCTCTCATCACAGAATGTTTCTGCTCCCCGTAGCAGAATACAAACAGCACACAAGTCAGAGTTTATGTTGGATCATTCCAACAACCTTCAGAAGCTGACTCAACTGTCTCCTTGTCCTGAATCTAAGTTTTCCAGTTGAGAGAAGCTGATAGGTGCAGTTGAATGATGTCTTAGTCCACTCTTGTGTTGCTTGTAGAAATGAATAATTTATTTGTTTGTGTTTTTTTTTTTGAGATGTTTTTGCTATAGGGTGCATGTGCTCGCCAGACAGACAGAGACAGACAGAGAGAAAGAAAGCGAGAAATCACCCCCCAAGGGGGATGGCCATGCCACAATCCCTTCTCCTCCGTTCTCCTCCCGGGATCTTGGGCATGCACGCACATGTGCCTGGTGTGAGTTTTAAGCCACTGGGTCTGGGACGTGAAACACTGTTGACTACATGGGAGTCCAGCGACGAAGCCATTACGCTAACTGCTGGTCCCAGAAATGAATAATTTATAAAGAAATAGAGGTTTATTGGACTCACAGTTCTGGCGGCTGGAAACACTAAAGGCATTAGGCTAGCATGGGGGTGGCCATTGTCACAACACGGCTGTCAGAAGCAGAGAGGATGGCAGGCATGTGCAGAGAGAACACGATCTGTGTGCTCTATGGGTCTCTGCCTGCCTCATTTTTTTAACTATCAACCCATGGGGCCCCACCCTGACCACACAATTATCAATCTGCCAAAGGCCCAACCTTCAACACAATAATTGGATCAAGTTTTCACCTGCTTGCTCCTATTACAGTCAAATTACAACACACACATTTTGGGGTACACCAAATCACAGCAGATGAGATGTCTGTCCTGCATCCAGTTAGCTATGGTCAGGCAGTAGGGTCAGAAAGCACAAGCGGCCCACAGAACCCCTCGCTGTGTGGGGTTGGGGTGGCTGAAGAATGTGTGACCCTTGATGTCAGGTAACTGTGCAGCCGTTAAAGATTTGAGTCAAGATATTCACTCATTGTCATGGAAAGAAAGTAAATTCATTTTTTTAATTGTATGACTGTTCTTTTTGTGTTTTTAAATTTAACTTTATTTATTTATTTGACCAGAGAAGGACAGAGTGAAAGAGAGAGAGAGAGAAAGAGGGAGGAACAGTGAGATAGCAAGCTGCCAGGTCCGGAACTAGAACTGTAGTCAGCCATGTGAGAGTCCAGTGCCCTTAACCACCACACTACCTGCTGGCTCAGTAAATTAATTTTTAAGTGGGGGAAAAACAGGTTACAAAACAGCATGCTTATCACATTTTAAAAAGTAAATATGCTTATGTCATGTATTTGGATCTCTGTGGATACATGCTAAATGTTAACTGAAATTATCTATGGGTAGTAGAATTAGGGGTGATTATTGTTTTCTTCTTTTGTAGTATCTGCATTTTTCTGATATTTCTGTGATGAATGGGTATTAGTTGAGTAATAATAAAACAATAATGTTTACCTCATAGCCCCACAGTGTGTGTTAACTAAGACACTTATTCACTTATTAATAAATCTTTATGAAGCACTTAGTCTGGGGCAGTATTTGTGAAAGCTGCACGATGACTGGCCAGTGGTAGAGGCTCACGAAATTGGGGTCACTCAAGGCTCTGCTTTCCAGGAGCACACGAGGGAGGAGTCTCAGAACTCACTCACTGCTGCTTCTGTTCCAGCCATCAGTGTGGATTCTGAAAATCTAGGAGTGAAAACAATGGGGTGTTTGAGGCATCTACTGCTATTCAATAGTCACCCCAAGATGCAGTGGCTTTACCCAGCAATAACTTACCATTTCTCATGATTTTGTGGATTGTCTGGGCAGTGCTGCTCCCTGTGACGTTGCTGGGGTGACTCATGCAGTTGCACTCACCTGAGTACCTGGCTGAGGCCATTCTCCCCACATGACCTCTTTTCAACAGAGCTGCTGGGTTCTCAAGGAGACAAGCCCCAGTGAGGAAAAGCCTATCAAGCCTGTTGTACCAATGCAAATCATTCTAGATAAAAATTGCTTAGTTTTGGGCCAGCCAGTGGTGTGGTGGTTAAGGTGCTAGACTCCCACATGACCAACTGTGGTTCAAGTCCTGGACCTGGCAGCTTGCTTTCTCACTTCTCTCCCTCTTTCTCTCTTTCTCTCACTCTCTGTCTGTCTTTCTTTCTCTGGTAAGCCCATGTGCCCTATAGCAAATTAAAAAATGATAATAATCAGGACCAGCAGATGGCATAATGGTTAAGTCACTGGACTCCCACGTAGTCAACTACAGTTTGAATCCTGGACAGGTGGCTTAAAAACTCATGCCAGGTGGAAAAAAAAATCATGCTGGGTGCGTGTGTGTACATGCACAAAATCTGAGAGGAGAATGGAGGAGAAGAGATTGCGGCATGACCATCCCCCCTGGGGGGTGATTTCTCACTTTCTGTCTCTCTCATCTCTCTCTTTCTCTTTGGTGAGCACACATGCCCTATAGCAAACATTTCTCTAAATAATAATAATAATAATAAAATTCTTTAAATAATTGCTTACTTTTTCTCTTGAAAAAGTCATGATGTATTTTTCTGTTTTCCAAGGGAAAAAAATGTGCCATGACTTTTCTGAGTACCCAATATCATGAACATCTCTCTGCAGGTTAAACAGTCTTCCTAACATGATTTATTTTTTTTCTTTTTTTGAGAGAGAGATTTTTGCTATAGTGCAAACATGCTTGCCGGAAGAGTCAGAGAGAGACAGAGAAACAGAAAGTAAGAAATCACACCCCGGGGGGGATGGCCATACCACAATCCCTTCTCCTCCATTGTCTTCTGAGGATTTTTGCCATGCATGCACATGCACTTGGCATGAGTTTCAAGCTGCTGGGTCTGGGAATCGAGCCACAGTTGGCCACATGGAAGTTTAGCACCTTAACCACTATGCCACCTGCTGGCCCCCACAATGTGATTTTTAAAAAGATTTAATTATATCTTTAATGAGAGCAAGAGACGGAGAAACAGAGAAAGACAAGCACCCTTAACAGGGTCTCATGTTGTGGCCCCACTCCTCCACCCAGCCTTCCAGGCCAGCCAGGATCCCAGGTATGCACCTGGCATGTACATGTTAACCAAAAAACTGAACCAAGATCGTCCGTATGGATTTGACATCACGTAAGCAGTGCGTTACCATTGTGCCACTAAGCTGACCCTTCTCACCAGGATTTTTTTAATGGCTGACTGATAGCCCTTCACTGATTAAACCAACACCCTACTAGTGAATAATTAGGTGGTTTTCATTTGGGAGCAATTATAAAGCACTCTGTTATATCAAGAACAAGGTCCAAATCCTCATAGGAGAGGGATTACAGGGTCAAATGACAGGTGCCTTTTTAAGCCTTTGCCAAATCGCCCTTGAAAAAAAGTTGTGCATCTTGGACTTCTATCAGCTGTAAAGGGACCTGTCTTCTCATCATCCTCTGGACAATACTGGGCGTGGCTTGTCTTTTTAATCTTTGTTAAAGGAATGGGTGAAAAATGGTATCTCATCATTGTCTTCAAAAAAGAGAAGTTTAAGAGTAAGTTGCTCCAAATCAAATGCTTAAGGAGACTCTGTTTCACTAGGAGCTAAGGGCAGTGCAGTGCACAATGTCCCTCTGCCCGCTGACTCAGCTTTGAAAGCCATGTATGGCACTAAATCCACACACCTGGCTGCAGGGATGAGGTCAGTGTGTCCTCACTGTGGGGTTGATTAGGACAAGCCTCCTGCTTCCTTGTTCTGTGTCTGTGGGCCTTCCGGTGGGTGCAGAGCCTAGACCTCGCCCCATGCCCACCACACCCATCTTGACTCTGTCCCTGTTCCCTCTGACACACTGGAGGCTATGACTAATGAGAGTTGTAACTGGAGGCATTAAAGTGGACTCTTAAGACTGAGAAGTGAGAGCCATTCCTCATGGCCTGGCATCAAGCCCTCATTGGATGTGCTGTCTCTCTGTCTGTTGCTCGTGGAAGAAATAGATATGTAAACTTAAAAAAAACCCTGTGATTACAACAGTTTTGAAACCTGCTGTCATCTGGCTAGATAGAGTTATTCTCAATGGATGGGATGGCTTGAATGGGGACCACCTTGGTGGGCCAAGGTTCCCACTGGAGATCTCTGAAAGGTGCCTGATTTCACAGCTATGATTCTATGGAGGAAGGCAGGCCTCCATGTAACAGTTGCTACCATTTACTTACGGAGCGTTCGCACTGTGCTAGGGACTCCTTTATGCAGGTGGAGAGGCCTCCTCTACTGCAGTTGATTCTTAGTGATTCTATGAAGAGATACAGTTGTGATTCTGATTCTTTAGATGGGGCCATTGGAGCACAAGGGAGGCTAGGAAACCTGCCACAGTGGCAGGGCTGGGTTCCTGGCTGACCTGGAATCCTGGCCCAAGAGTGAGGTGCTCAGGGCTGGACCTCCAGTGTTTTGAAAGTGTTGTGCCCCATTATCTCATCGGAGCCTTCTCTCAACTTTTGCAGGTGGCCAGGGCAGAGCCATTCACTGTACCAGTGGAGAAGCCGAGGCCCAGGGAGGCAAGGAGCCTTGCTCTCTCCGCTGCCTCACCCCGCTCAGTCCAGAATGCTGGGTAAGAGAATCCCAGGAAAGTTGACAAGTACTATACTTCTGCCTGCCAGGGAGCCTGTAACCTCAGCAAGGGCTGGGTGTTCCTAGGCAACTTGAGGTGGGGCAGGATGGAGAGGCCAGGCCAGGAAGTGGAAAAGGCAAGTCTCAGGGGACTTGTGGAGACAGAGGAAGGGAGCCTGGAACACACCAGGAATGGGGGCTTGGGCTGGGGATTACTTAGTAGTCAGTTTAAACAGGAGCCGTGTAGGAGGGAGGAATCCCAGGGTCAGAAGCTCTTGGGTGCAAATTATGGCTTTACTACTTATGAAAATTTGGTCAAATGTTTGCCCCAGTCCTAAATGTCCTCCTCTATAAAAGGGCCAAAGCTCAGTGAGTACCTGGAACACTGCCTGGGTTAGGCCCTGGCTTCATCACTTAACAGTGTGACCTAGGGCAAGTGAATTCACCTCTCTGGCCTCAGTAAGATGAGCCTGATAATAACAGAATCTACCTCAAAGGACTGTTGTGAGGACGAAAAGGCCTGGCAGCACATGTAGAAATCTTAGAGCAGGGTTTGCTATCATCGTCCTTGTCCTCATCCACATCACAGGATTCTTGGGAGGCTTACCCAAGGCATCTTGGGCAAACTCCCACAGGCATCCTTAAAAAAGGGGCACAGTGAGGAGTGATACAGGGTTGTGGGAGGTGCTGGGACACTCTCAGGAAAGGGAACCGAGTTCGATCTGACTGGGCGGAAGAAGCGCGGAAGGGTCATTGTAGCTGGGCCTTGCAGAATGTGTAGAAGTTCGCTGGGTAGAGGAGGGGAAGGTAGAGAGATTGCGTATGTGACGACTTGGCTGTGAGAGAGCCTGCGCATGCCTGGGACCATGGAGCAGTTTTATAAAGGTGCACGTTGCGGGGGTTCTGGGGGCGGCAAAATGGGCTGCGCCCCGGGAATGCTGGGGCCAGACCACAGAGCTGGGAATACCTTGCCTGGGAGACTAAACTTGATCTAGTAGGTAGGAGTTCCTATGCCTGTCTAAAAGGCACAATTAGGAGTCATCTGGGGCACTTCTAGAAACACAGCTTCTGTGGTTCCGCCCAGCAATATTCAAAGTCAGTAAGTCTCAGGAGGGGCCCAGGAATCTCCATTGTTCAAAGCTTCCTAGAAAATTCCAATGCCCACCCAGAAATGGGAAACCTACCAGAGAAGGGGTTGGAGTATTTTTACACAGGAGTAGGCTCTACTGAGATGCCAACCCCAGCTCTCCAAGATTTGAGCAGAGAACTTGAGAAGGTGGGAAATAGGCATAGGAGTCTCTGACCCCCAATTTTCTACCCCTCTTCAAAGAGGCCCATGTCATGGTGGCCACATTTACCCAAGGTCCAGCCCCTAGAGATACTTCTTACCTGTAGCCTTTTGACTTCAGGGAAGACATCCTTCCTTCCTTTCTTCCATCTATCCATCCACCCACCCATCTACCCACCCATCCATCCATCCAACAAACTGTTTCTGAGCTGCACCATGTGCCAGCACGGTGTTGGGTCCCCGAAGGTACCTTGGTGAATAAAATAGATAGTTCCTCCCCGCCCACTCCGCCAAAGCCCTTGGCTCAACTGAACATGAAATGCTTTGTCATCAGGAATGTGGCCAAGTACAAGGAGCTGGGATAGGAAATCCTCACCGGAGCTCAAGGAGAAGTAGCAGCAGGGATCAGTGGTCCAGCTTCCAGATCCTGTGGCTTCCCAGTTGATCCCACCCCTGCCACGGACCCAATTTCTTCTCCCATCTTGGCTCAGGCCTAGATGCTCAACTATCAGACTCTCTCCCCTGGATATCCCCTGCCAGGAGGGTCTTGGTGCCCAGGGTAGGAGTGAGTTGTGTAGCCCGCCTTCCTGCCCCCAATCTAGAAGTAGACAAAGCCTTAGGTAAGACCTGAGCAACTCTTCCCAAAGGCAGGGTCAAGGATCATTTCCTCACAGGGGCAGCAGAAACAACAAACATGAGGAAATGACAGGGATTCTGGGGATTTCAGAGCACAGAGCTCAGGTTCAGGATGGACCCCCACAGAGAGACAGAGTTAGGCTCTGGCGGCAGCTTCCTTACCTCCCTCTTGGAGCCTGTTCTTGGTGTCTTCATACTTTGTTCTCACTCACTCACTCACTCACTCACTCATTGCCCTTCCTTCCTTCCTTCCTTCCTTCCTTCCTTCCTTCCTTCCTTCCTTCCTTCCTTCAAAACGTGAGTACTGCGTACCAGACACAAGATAAAGCTATAGTGAAATAAGACTTCACGTGATGTTCCTAGTTGGGTGGGGAAGCCAACGCCATCAGGCAACTCTAGTTCAATGTGATTGTTGCTACAGTGGAGTTTTGTGTAAGGTGTTATAAAATCAGGGAGTAGCCAAGGGAAGGCTGATCCTTGAAGAGGATTAGAGGAGAGTGAGACAAGCAGTGAGAATAGGAAGTGCACAGACATGAAGGTGTGAAACAGTGGTTTGCATGGCTGGAGCACAGGTGAGGTTCAAGGGAGAGAGGGAGCCGAGGCAGACAGGTTAGCAGGGCTAGTCCATGAGGGCCCTGAATGCTGGCCTAAGGGACTAGTACCTTCTGCCTTAGGCTAAGGGAAGCCTTGGAGGACTACAGGGAGGGAAGGATTGTGGTCAGATTCACATTTTACAATGATCATATGGAAGTCAGTTGGGGAATGGGCTGTAGAAGGAGAAGACAGGCAGAATGGAATAAAGAGGACCAGACATAGTCCAGGTAAAAGCCTCGGCCAAGCCTCGGCCGGGAAGCTGGCTCAGCAGGTCTGAGTGCCTCTCAGAGCAGGAGCTGAGGTGGCAGTGAACAGAAGGGCTGGAGAGCTGGCCCCACTGCGAGAATGGGGTATTTTGGTGGCTCAGAGCCAAAGAAAGGCTGAGGCAGGGTGCACGTACTGGGCTTTTGGCTTGAGCAGGCTCAAAGTCATTGAGTGTATCTGGGACTGCCTCCAGAGATTTGGAAGGTCCACAGCTGGACCTCAGCTCATCCCTGGAAATCAGGACAGAGTCTAGCTCTGAGGAAAATTTCTATGAGCCAGATAGGGGGCAGACAGGGCCTGTTCCTGAAGGAGAAGAGGCTCCCAGGGGGAGAACCGAGGACACATGTCCCTGACCACCTCCCTGGATGGCTACCTGCAAAGATGAGCAGGACACCTGAGGGCCTCTGGGGCTATTTCCCGGCCTCTGATGAGGCAACCCTCAAGCTTCTCATCTTGACTACAATTTGCTCCTAACTTGGGACCCAGGTCTGTCCTGCTCCTGGCTAGGATGAACTCTGGCTTAACTCCACTCTCAGGTGCCTTTGGGAGTGTGCCCACTTTGCCATCAGGGATGCCAGTGCTCACTCTTTAGAGCCCATTTGGCCAAGTGGTCACTCATGGGATCAACCTCCCTTCCTAAACATCACACCCAGAGTGGGCTAGGCCCTGGATTGAGAGCCTCCCACAGTGCCTGGAAGGTGGCAAGTGCAATAGCATTGGCTGTGGTGGTTGTCGTTGCCTTCGAATTATAAAGCCCATTCTATTCTTGGATTCATAGAGACCTGTAGACTTGCAGAACCCTGGAATCTTACAAACCTACACAGAACTGAGAGCAAACAGAATATTAGCTGGGGTGAGGTCGAGGAAGGGCGAGAGCTCTCTGTCCTTTCAGACAGTGGCACAATTTCCTCTAATGTTCCAGGTCCGGGGCTGTCACATCAGTAGTTCGGGCTGTACACTGACCTGCAGAGAAGGCCATTCATATGACTTTGACGTGAATGGAGTGCCCTAGAGGTGCATGGAAAAGCCCTGCTTTCTTCCAGAGAAGCCTGCTATACCCCAGGGGCTCACATTCACCCCGCATCCTCTGCCTTCAGCAAAGCATGCTGGCTTTGTCCTGAATCACACTGTCCCAAATGTAATGAAACTGACTCTTTCTTGGATTTCATATAAAATAAAAATCCACCCCGACTAAGCATTCCTGAGAGTAGAATTGACTTTTGAGAATGTTCCAGTGAAGGAATGACGTCTTGTGAATCACCGCTTACTGCCACACAGTTGGTGCGATGGGCGGCATAGTCTCCTTCCCTTCCCCGCACAGTTCTCTCTTCCCCTCTCCCTCAGGCTCATTTCACTCCTCAGAACCGCAGGCTTTAGCTATTCCAGGCTCTTGATGTGGGTCTCTATTCAAAGCTCTTATCAAAGTATTGTCCCCAGTAAAGGTACTTCCTAAGAGGAATTTTCGTAGTAATTTTTGTATATACTTCATTGTATTTAGCACCATTTATGAAACCTAAGACTCATAGAACACTAACATCAAATACTCTTACAAACAATAATTTGGGAATAATCTAGCCTTAAGATCGCAAGCTCTAAGAATTGTGGAGAATTTTAGAATTCCAAAAATTTTAACAATTGGAAGGGGCCATAAGGGGTCAGTGAGTTCACAACTTACTCGCAGGCATCCTAACATTGCTGGCAGCCTCTCTTCCTGCCTCTGCTTAAACACCGCTCTCACCCTGTCTGGGTGATCTGTTCCATTGTGGGATTACCATATCTGCGGCCTGTAGAAATGCTTTAGATAAGGAGGGCCCTTTACTCTCTTCTGTGTCTATGATAACTCAGGCTTTGTAAGCTCAGTCCGAGGTATGCTAAGATTTTTAGAGCAGTGACAGCTGGGAAGTACAAGGTACAGTGAATTAGCCAGACCCAAGAAGTGGGAGCCGGATGGTCCATGGTAATCATGGGAACTCAGCATGACTGAGGCAGGCCTGTGGCCAGAGGGTGAGGTAGAAAAATAACAAGGATGATGGTTGTGGCTACCATGTAACAATGAGTAGTGTTTTCATTTCATTTAGTCCAAAAATTTAAAAATTACTCTTGAGATCTCTTATTTGACCTAAGTGTTATTCAGAAGTATGTGGTTTAATTGCCAAATATTTGGGGGATTTTTCTGTTATTACTATTTAGTTTAATTCCATTGTGATCTGAGAGCAAGTGTCGTTCAACGACTATTCAAATTTATTAGGTTGTTTTATGGACCAGAATGTGGTCTATTTTAGTGAATGCTCCATGTGAACTTGAGAAGAATATGTGTTATAATGCATTCTATAGATGCCAATTGTATCCAGTTGGCTGATAATGCTAAGCTCAACCATGTCCTTACGGATTTAATTTTGAAATTTATTATTATTATTATTGAGGTTTTTGCCATAGGGCACATGTGCTTGTCAGAAAGAGACAGTGAGAGAGAGAATAAGTCACCCCTAGTGGGACAGCCATGCTGCAATCTTTTCTCTTTCATTCTCCTCCTGGGATTTTGGGCACACACGCACATACATCTATCATGATCTTCTAGCCACCAGGTCCAGGACTCGAACTATGGCAGTCCAGCACCTTAACTGCTATATAACCTACTGGTCCATGTTCTTACTGATTTTCTTGCCTGCTGGTTCTGTCCTTTTTTTTTTTTTTTCTTTAAAGAATTATTTTTTCACCTATTTTTATTATTTTTCAATTTGACCAGAAAGAGACAGAGGGAGAGAGAAAAGGAAAATGAGAAAGCAAGCTGTCAGGTCTGGGACATGAACCGAGGTCGGCCATGTGAGAGTCCAGCCCTTTACCACCATACCACCTGTCAGTACTGTTCTGTCCATTTCTGATAGAGGGACATCCGATTTATCTATTCTCTTGGCATTTCTATCAGTTTTGGTGTCCTATGTTTTGATGCTCTGCTGTTAGGCACATACACATTAAGGGTTGCTATGCGTTCTTGGGAAACTGATCTCTTTATCATAATCTCCCTCTTTATCCCTGACAATTGTTCTTGCTCTAAAGTCTGTCTTAAAGGTAATATAACTACTTGCACTTTCTTTTGAATAGTGTTAGCCTAGTATATCTTTATTTATTTATTTATTTTGAAGAGGTTTTTGCTATAGGGCGCGTGCGCTCGCCAGACAGACAGAGAGACACAGAGAGATAGAAAGCGAGAAACCACCCTCCAGAGGGGATGGCCACGCCGCAATCCCTTCTCCTCCATTCTCCTCTCGGGATCGTGGGCATGCATGCACA
>NW_006159889.1:368294-378205 GCF_000334495.1 Tupaia belangeri chinensis
CGTGTAAGCCCCCAGGTGCGGGACTCGAACCGCGGTTGACTATGTGGAAGTACAGCGACATAGCCATTATGCTAACTGCTGGTCCCAGCCTAGTATATCTTTTGCTATCCTCTTACTTTTAATCTATATATGTCTTATATTTAAAGGTTTCTTGTCAACGACATATAGTTCGGTCTTGTTTTTTGATTCACTCTGACAATCTCTGGCTTTCAATTGGTATATTTATCCCATTAATGTTTAAAGTGATTATTGGTATAGTTGAATAAATATATACCATATTTGTTATTACTGTTTTCTATTCATTGCCCTAGTAGTTTTGTTCCCATTTTTGTCTTTCATACTTTTTCTGCCCTTTGCATTTGTGATTCCATTTTCTCTCCTTTCTTAGTATTTCAATGATATATTTTTACTTTTTTTAGAGATTTCCTTAGAGTTTGCAATATACATATACAACTAATCCAAGTACATTTTCTTAAAAATTTATTTATTTAATTCCATTTTTTTACTATTATTATTATTATTTTTAATTTGACCAGAAAGAGACAGAGACAGAGAGAAAGGAAAAGTGAGAAAGCAAATCACCAGATCTGGGACTCAAACCTTAGTCAGCCATGTGGGAATCCAGAGCCTTTCTTTAACCACCAATCACCTGCCAACACCCCAATTCCATTTTCAAATGACACTATTCCTGCCTCAAAATTACAAACGGTTCACCCCTTGTTTCACGGTATTCATTCCACTTATATATTAGCTATAATCATAAATATATTGTTGCTATTATCATTTTGAGCAGACTGTTATTTGTTAAAACAATTAAGAGGAGCCAACAGTTGGCATGGTGCATAAGGCACTGGATTCCCACACAGCAGATGGAGGGTTGAGTCCTGGACTTGGTGGCTTGAAAAATCACAACAAGTAAATAGATAGATAAATAAATAAATAGATAAATAATTTTTTTTAATTAAGAATAAAAACAGTTGGTTTTTTTTTTATGCCTTCTCTACTGCTTATCCCTTCTCTACTGCTCACCAGTTCTTTATGTAGATCCATGTTTCTGATCAATATAATTTCCTCCTTCTCTGTGAGGAACTTCTTTAAATATTTCTTGCAGGCAGGTCTACTGAAAACAAATTCCTTCAACTTTGCTTGTCTGAGAATCTTTTTCTCCATCACTCTTTTTTTTAATTTTTAGAATTATTTATTTATTTAATTCCATTTGTTATTATTATTTTTTAATTTGACCAGAGAGAGATAGCGAGAGAGAGAAAGGGAAAGTGAGAAAGCAAGCCACCAGGTCTGGGACTCAAACCCTAATCAGTCATGTGGGAATCCAGCGCCTTTAATCACCACACCACCTGCTGGCCCCTCTCCCTCACTCTTGAAGGAGATTTTACCAGATACAGAATATTAAATTTGGTGGGTATGCTTCTCTCAACACTTTCAATGTTTCATTTTACTTTCTTTTTCCTTCCTTGGCTTTTAAGGAAAAATTGGATATCGTTCTCATCTTTACTCCTTTATAGGTGAGGTTTTTCTTCTCTGCCTTCTTTTAAGATTTTTTCTTTGTCTTTGATTTTATGCTCTTTGACTATGATATGCTTGGGTAGGGTTTTTTTTTTTTTTTTTTTTTTGGTCAGTTTCCTGTGTTTTGTTGTTTCGGCATTTATCCTGCTTGGTGATCTCTTAGTTCTCTGCATCTGCAGTCTGGAGTTTGACAGTAATTAAAATATTTCTCTGTTTCTTTCTTCTCCTTCAGATATTCCCAATATACATATACCTTCTACCTTATGTAGACATCCCACAGTTCTTGGACATTCTTTTATTTCCTTTTATTTTTTTTAAGTTTTTTTTTTTTTCTCTTTGTACTTCTGTTTTGGAAATTTCTATTGACATACCTTCCATCTCAGAGATTCTTTCCCAAGTCATGTCCTGTCATCAAAGGCATTCTTCCTTTCTGTTAGTTTTTGATCTCTTATCATTTGTTTTTTATTCTTCCTTAGAATTTCTCTGTGCTTACGTTCTCCATCTGTTCTTGCATGTTGTCTATTTTTTCCACTAGAGTCCTTAACATATAAATCATAGTTGTTTTAAATTCCCAGTTTGGTAATCCCAGCATTACTGACGTATCTGACTCTGGTTCTGGCTGCCGTATCTGAATCTGTTTCTGGGGCTTGCTCTTTTCTTTTTTTTTTTTTCAAACTGATTTTTGCCTTTAGTGTGTTTTTGGTTGACCGTTGCACATGATGTACTGCATAAAAGGAATTCCAGTAAAATAGGGCTTTAGTGAGTGGAGGTGAGGTGCGGGAAGGGGAAGCCTTCTGTCACCCTGTGATTAGGTCTGGCTCTTAGTGGGCCCGTGCCCCTGGGCTGTGAACTTTGCCAGTGCCTCTGAGTTTTTTCCTCTCCTTAGGTGTGACAGGAAGGCTCCAGGGGGTTGGAGTTCGGTATTTCCCTTACTCAAGGTCAACTAGGCTCTGAGGAAAATCCAGAAGGTTTGGTTCTGGTAAAACAGCTTCACTTGAGAGCAGGCCTGGTTGAGTGTTCTGGCATATTTTTAAATGGTTTGTTTCTAATTCTCCCTGCTTGGAAGCATGAGGGGATCTTTCTGTGATATTCGCTGTGAGAACCTGGTAGGGGCCCTAAAGATACAACTCACAAACACGTCCCCACCCACTTCACTGAATCTTCTGAGAATTTTTAGTTTTCAGGTTTTCCAACACGGAGCCTCCAGAAATGCAGTGATAGTGCATGTTTTCCCACCCTGGTTCTGTTTCCAGAGGAGGCTCATGCTTGTGGGCAAAGATTTAAAAAGACCCTAGGAATACTCTAGGAAATTCTCTGTATCTACCCATGTCTCCAGGTTTTAGGGCAACAGTTTGCCCTGCGACTTACTTTCTAACAAATCTAAGAGTTGTGGAATTTTCATTTTGTTCTAAGTTGTTGTCATTTAGAATGACAACTTCCCAATTCCTTATACACATACCTGATTGGAAACTGGTAGTCTTTCTACCATGTACTGAAGACCCATGTGGAAGAAAAGTGCTTTTTAGAAATTATCTCCTTTATTCCACACATCAACCCTGTGAACTAATACCATGACCTCATTTTCTAGAAGTAATTTTAGGAGCTCAGCAAGAATTAAGTGATTCCCTCAAGGTCACACAGTAGCAAAGTAGGATGTGAATGTGGATTGGTCTGTTTATACAGCCTGTGCATGTGCCAACTCCCCAAACTAATCAGACTCAGGGTAGGGCTTTAGGCAGACACACAGGCCAGAATCAGAGACCGGCCATGGCCCAGGGTAAGAAAATCAGGCAGAGCTGTCCCCCTGAGTTAACAAGACATGGTTGGGTTGGTGGGAAGCAAGAGAGGCTAAGGTTTGTAGGGGAGAGTACGAAAGAGAGGAGAGCTGCTGAGAAAGAGCGCTGGAGAGATGCAGTTGAATATTAATCAACTGGACATCACCTAAGGCTGTGGAAAGAACCAACCAAAAGGATAAGAAAGAAAGTGCTCCCAGCTCACAGGAGGCTGGGATACAGAGCCTCCTAATTCAAGGGGCATCAGTCAGTGTATTAAGGGTCTTGGGGGCCTGCAGGTTGTGTGGTGATTAAGAGCACTGGACTCCCACATGGTCGACCATGGTTCGAATTCCAGACCCAGCAGCTTGAAAGTCACGTGGGGCACATGTGCATACATGCCCAAAATCCTGAGAGGAGAATGAAGGAAAAGGGATTGTGGCATGGCCATCCCCCACGGAGATGATTTCTCACTTTGTCTTTCTCTTTCTGTTTCTTTCCAGCAAAAGCACACACCCTATGGAAAAAATAAGAAAAGAAAAGAAAAGAAAAGAGAAAGAAAGAGAGAAAGAAAGAAAAAGAAAGAAAGAAAGAAAAGAAGGGTCTTGTCTCGGTAGAGGGGAAAAAGCAACCTTATACTAAATATAGTTCTAGTCCCACCTAACCAAAGCATCAGTTTGCAAGTAATTTAATTACTTCTGAGAACCAAACTCAAGATTACTTATAGAAATACAAAAATCTATAGCATCCAACCAGTTAAAATTCACGAATGTCTGGCATCCAATCAATGACTACCAGCCACAAAAACAGCAAGTAAAGATTACCTATAACAAAGAGATAATCAACCAATTAACACTGACCCAGAAATTACACAGATGGTACAATTAGTAGGCAATACCATTGAAACAATTATCTTGAATGTATCTTACATGTTAAATGAGAAGAAAGATGGACTAAGAGAACCAAAGAAAACTTTTAGAGATAGAGACTATAATATCTGAGATGAAAAATATAGTGGATGAAAAAATTGAGATTAGACACACTTAGGAAAAAATCTGATAAAATATACGTAAGACCTGTACACTGAAATGATAAAATGTTGCTCAGATAAATTAATGCTGTCCATAAAAGAAAAGACTGCTATACTTGACTTTGTCAAAAGTAAAACTTACCATTCTTAGAAAGGCATTGTTAGGAAATAGAAAGCCACAGACTGGGAAAAAAGGAATTGCATATCCGGCAAGGGATTTACTTCCAAAATACATAAAGAACTCTTACAAGTCAGAGCTGAGAAAACAACAAATTAAAATATGAGCAAAGATTTGAAAAGATCCTTCATTCAAAAAAGTAGATGGATGCTACCAAGAACATGAAAAGAAGTTCAATATCACAGTCACTAGGGAAATATTAATACTACATTGTGCTGGCGTCAGCAGGTGGCATGGTGGTTGGGGTGCTAGTCTCCCACATGACTGGCTGTTGTTCAAGTCCTTGATCTGAAGACTTGCTTTCTCACTGCCCCCCCACCCCCCGCGGTCAAATAAAATAATAACAATAATAAGTAAATGAAATTAAAATAAATTAAAATAAATCATTAACAAGAAAAAACTATAAGGTGCTGCTAACTGCACACAGAAGGTCTAAAATGAAAAAGACTGATCATATCAAATGTTAGAGATGATGTGGAGCAACTGGAATTCTTATACATGCTGGTGGGAGGTAAGTTATATAACTATTTTAAAAAAACAGTTTGGCAGTTTCTTAAAAAGCTAAAGAGGGGCTTTTTATGACAGGTGGCATGGTGGTTAAGGCACTGGACTCCCATATGGCTGACTGTGGTTCGAGTCCCAGACCTGGAGGCTTGCCTACCTACTTGCCCTTTCTCTCTCTCTGTTTCTCTCTGGTCAAATTAGATAGATAATGATGATGATAATAAATGAAATAAAATAATTCTTTTTTTTAAAAAAAAACTAAACAGTGACACAGTGATAAAACATGAAGCTTCACAAGGCTGACTCACGTGGGAATGTTTCAGGTTTGTGTCTGGAGACTTTCCTGGGTACACCAGGTATATGCCTACCATGATCTGGGCTGGCTGAAGTTGGAGGAAGATAGTGGCATCAGGACCTCGTTGGGGCTCAGCCTCTGTGGCACAGTCTGTAGTATACTGAATTACAGAGCAGGAAGGCACATGCTGACTGTGGTTTGAGGCTTAGCCCATCAGTCTAAAAAACATACTAAGTATGCAGGTATGCCAGGATCCTGGCAGGCTGGAGGACTGGAAGAAGGGGATCACAGCATGACTGAGCCCTGTGGAGGGTGCTTATCCCCACCCTCACTAAAATATACATATGTATGTGTATATATATACACATATATATGTAACACATATCTGCCAGGGAGCAGTGGTGTGGTAGTTAAGGTACTGGAGTCCCAGACCTGGTGGTTTGCTTTCTCACTTTCTCTTTCTCTCTCTGTATTCTCTCTGTCTGATGAGCACACATGCCCTGGAGCAAATTAAAATAATAATGATAATGAATAAATAAAATTAAATAAAAATAATTCTTCGAAAAAAATGATATATCTACTGTATGATCCAACTATTGCACTTGCAATTACTTACTAAAGCGAGACGAAAGCATTACAAAAACTCATACCTGCATATTTATAATATACATAGCAACTTTGTTTGCAACACCTAAAAACAACTGTAATGTAATCCACATTCCAAGGCCAAGGAGAAAAAACAAGGGCTTGGCCTGGGGATAACTCGCAGAAGGTTTAAACAGGGCCATGTGGGAATGGGAAGTCCTAGAGTCAGGAGCTCCTGGGTGTCTAAATGTGAACGAATGATTTCGCCGACCCTCAGTGTCTTCATCTGTACAAAGGCACACTAATATTAGTACATACTTCACAGAGTTGTTTCGAGGCTCAAAGGATCTAACAGCACATGCTTAGCAGAACTTAGACTTTTCACCTGCTAAGTCTTTGCTATCACCACTGTACCATTGTCAGCATCGTCAGCATGGTCTACCTCACAGGATTCTTGGGAAGCTTACACAGGCAGATTGCGTAAACTGTCTGCTACAGGCATCATTAAATAATTGGCAGCAGAGTGACAGGTGCTGTAAGATTGGGTGGTAGGAGGTGCTGGAACACTCTCGGGAAAGAGAAAAGAGTCCCGTCTGACCAGGTGGAAGGATACTGCCCAAAGGCTGGGACATTTAGCTGAGCCTTGTAGGATGTACAGAAGTTCCCTGGGAAGGAGGGGAAGGAGAGAAAGGAAGAGAGATTGCTTACGTGACAACGTGGCTTTGAGAGAGCCTGAGCATGTCTGGGGACCATGGGGCAGTTTCATGCTAAACTCACTAATTTAATTCTCACTTTTTATTAGTTCTAGCATCCACGTCCAGTTTTGACATATTAAGAAACCAGTGTGATGATCTCACCCATGGTCTGGTGAGTACTCTCTTGCTTCTTTCCTATGATTATTTTTAGAAACAATGTTTATCTATTTTTAAAAGAATTATGTATTTAATTTTATTTGTTATTATTATTAATTTGACCAGACAGAGACAGAGAGGGAAAGTGAGAAAGCAAGTCACCAGGTCCAGGACTTGAACCACAGTCGGCCATGTGGGAGTTCAGCACCACTACCAGCCCTGCAGAAACAAAGTTCTTTTCTTTTTTTTTTAAGAGAGATTTTTGCTAAAGGGCACATGAGCTCTTTAGCTCCAGAGAGAGAGAGAGACAGAGAGACAGAAAGCAAGAAACCACACCCTGAGGGTGTATGGACATACCACCATCCTTTCTCCATTCTCCTCTCGGGATTTTGGGCATGCATGCGCACACACCTGGCCTGAGTTTTAAGCCATGGAGTCGGAGACACAAACTGCAGTCAACTATGTGGGAGTCTAGTGATGTAACCATTATGCCAGCTGCTGGTCCCCAAACAAAGTTCTTAAAATATCTAGGTCTGTGGTCTTTCCCCTCAGTTGCTAGGAACCTTTAGGACCACTTGCAGCAGGAGTGCCTGGCCTTTCACTTTCACAACTCAACATCAACACAACTCCACTATTATCCAAGTTTGCTTCCCCCATCCTTTTGGCTACTAATTTACTTCCTTTAATTTGTCTACTCAGGCACCAGCTTGCACAGACTCAGGTCTCTGCACCTCGCTGCGTCATGACCTGTTAACTTTCTTTTTCTGACCACGTTTTGCCAATGCAGGTTCCCAAGGGTGAGCACCTGGGTTGGTTCATCTCCTCTTTTGCCTCATGCCATTGGCAGCCTTTGGGTGGTGTTCCTCCTCCTTCCAGTTTGTTCTCTCCACAGAGGATGTTTTAGTCCTCTAGGGCCACTATTTTAAAATGTGACAGGGATTGGCAGGTGGTGTGGAGGTTAAGGCACTGGACTCCCACATCGCCAGCCACAGATTGAATCCCAGACCTGGTAGCTTATTTTCTCACTTTTCCTCTCTCTCCAGGAGTATGATAGGGCAGGCCCTGCAATGTCAGCTCTCATGCAGACTTCAAACACTGAGCCTTCATTTCTCCCAGGTCCCGAGTTTACTCTGCTACGTAGCACTGCCCCTCATCCAATCTGTGAGAGAACTTGAAAGGCCACTTAGAGGACTGAACATTTTTACTCCTCAGCTTTGACTGTCTTCCTTCTGCCTCCTAAAAGCTCTCTACATCTTCTTCTGCTCATTCACAATCGGAACTAAAAGAGCCCAGAAAAATCATGCGCTCCAATCTGGGCGTTTGGCAGGTAGAAATCAGAGAGGTTAAATGACTTACCCAAACTAAGCACTGATTCACGCAGAGATGAGATGTAAACACAGACCTGGTTTCCTGCTAGTACTTTATCTCTACTAACCAGTACTTGACCCCTGTAGGCGCGGCCCTTCTCACTCCCCCTGGACCCTGATGAGGTAGAGAAGCTGGTGCTTCAGACCAAGGGAGGCAGCAGGGCCCAGAAGCAGTGGTGACGATGCCCCAGACCAGACTGTGTGTAGCAGCATCCCACTGCATTTGGATCAGGCTTTGGGGTTTAGTGGGTGAGTGCCTGGGGGCCCAGGACTAGGTTTGGCTAGGAGATGAGGGGCAGAGAGGCAGGGGATTGGCTGATCAGGAGCAGAACCTATAGACCTACCTATATTCTAATAGTTTCCTGTGGCTGCTCTAACAAATGACTACAATCCGGGTGGCTTAAAATGACAGAAGTGTGCGCTCTCACAATTCTGGAGGCCAGAAAGGTGCTGGGCGGGGCTTCACTCCCTTCAGAGACTCTGGGGAGAATCTGTTCCTTGTCTCCTCCAGCTTCTAGTGGCTTCA
The DNA here is from genome assembly GCF_000334495.1 of Tupaia belangeri chinensis. Classification (NCBI taxonomy): domain Eukaryota; kingdom Metazoa; phylum Chordata; class Mammalia; order Scandentia; family Tupaiidae; genus Tupaia; species Tupaia belangeri. Next base: position 376,927 of record NW_006159889.1, read on the forward strand.
GTGTCCTTTGGCTTGTGGCTGTGTCATTCCTATGACTGTCTTCACATCTCCTCCTCTGTGTGTGTAGTTCTCTCTCTGTCCCTTTCTCCTCTCTTATAGAAGGACTTGTGATGGTGGCATGTGGGGCCTACATGAACAATTCAGGATAAGATCCTCCTCTCACGAGCCTTAACTTAATTCCTCTTCCACCATAGGTAACACAGGTTCAGCGATCTGACGTGGGTATCTTTGCATTTTTTTAAAAGAATTATTTATTTTATTTTATTTCTTCTTCTTATTTTTAAATTTGCTATAGGACAACTGTGCTTGCCAGGGACAGAGAGAGAGGAAAAGTGAGAAAGTAAGCCTCCAGGTCAGGGACTTGAACCAGAGCCATGGGGGAGTCAGCCATGTGGGAGTCCAGCACCACAACCACCATGCCATCTGCTGGCCCCATGTGAGTATCTTTTCAGGTACCACTTTTGGCCCACCACAGACCTCTCTATCCCACAGCATGACCCTCCCTTGTGATGGACAGCCTCTGGACTGTGGGGGAAAGGGCAGCAGGCCAAGATTCTGTCTTTATTTCATTCTGGGAGTAGAGGGGAAACTGGAGGTAGGAGGAGAGAGGGAGAGAAAGAGAGGGAGGATGAACTACGGGCTGGGCTTGCCTGTGTCAGTACTGGCTGGAGCCAGGCAGGTAAGAGGAGATGATCTGATAAGAATGGCCTGGGGGAGGGGACAGCAGGTGGTGTGGTGGTTGAGGAGCTGAACTCCCACATGACTGAATATGACTGACTGAAAATCATGCCAGGCACATGTGCATGTGTGTCCAAAATCCCAGGAGGAGAGAGGATTAGAGTGCATCCCCCCTGGGGGTTGATTTCTCACTTTTCCTCTCTCTGTCTCTCTCTGTCTCTCTCCACTTGCCCTATGGGAAACAGGAAAATAAATACATTTTAAAGAGCCTGGGAAGGGGTCAGGGGATGTCCTTATGCCTTTCCCTTCTCCCCTGAGAGTTAGGAGCTGAGTTAGAGTTAGCTGAAGTCAAGCATGGCGGCCTCTGAGTGATCCTGGCAGTTTGTTTCACATTCGGGGCCTCAGTTTCTGCATCTGTCAAATGGGAAGGATTCAGTTACTGTGTAAGATAATGTTCAAGATCTGAAACTCTGGATTTAAAGTATCGTTATAGTGACAAACGCTCTCATAGCTGCACGGTCCTCTCTGGTAACACAACGTGTACCGTGTGCTCATTGCTTACCATTCAGCAAACATATTCTTCCACCGTTGTGCCTGACCG
>NW_006159889.1:378859-380855 GCF_000334495.1 Tupaia belangeri chinensis
TAGGGACAGGGCTGGGCAGTAGCGGGTGCAGAGACTCCAGTGGGTGGCGAGGAGGGAGAGAGGGTGGAGGTCGTGCTGTAGGTGATCTCAGCCCTGCAAAAGCAAAGAAGGCATTTCTGTGTCTGTTTCACAGATAAGGACATCATGGTTCAGAATAAGGAATGACTACCCCAAGGCACACTGCCAAGTTTTGTCCTTGGGCAGAGTTTGCCCTGTCCTGTAGGGGCACTGGGACTGGGGACCAGAGATGGAGTCTGAGTCAGGCACTGGAGATGCCCGCAAAGAGCTCTCAGTCTGGTGCGTAGGTGAGCCATCAACTCACCACTTGGAAGTTTCGGCCAGCAGAGGTTGGCCACCTTATAGATGTCAGGCCTTAGGCTAGGGGGATGAATCAACAGGTCTCCCAGTCCCCAGGGAACTCAGCCTGACCACACCAGGATCAGAGTGGTGGCAATCTGCAAGAAGTCCCAGCCTGGGCAAGGGTTTCCTATCTGAATAAACTCGTGGCCCTGGCACAGTCACTCCCTTGTCTCATTTCTCAGCACTGTGTCTGGGGGGAAGCCTTCCATCAGTCTCTGAACACAGGTCTTGAGCCCGAGTACCTGGGGCTGCAGCCCCGTGCCTGCATCTGTGTGACTGTTGCTAGGTGGCCTGGACACCCCAGGGCAGGGGCCTGACCTTGCTCCTCTCTAGCTGACTTAGAGGAGACCGTACCAGGGTATTTGGTGCCTCAGAGCTTCTCTCTGCAGCTCCCAGGGCTCCTCCAGCAATGGAGACTCCATGCCAGATTGCAGGGGTAGGGACCCCTCTCCCTAGGTTGCTGGTTAGCTGCAGAGCAGCCCAAAAGGGCAGAACTGGGGCCCAGATCCCAGCCATTGGCCAGCTCTGTTCCCCACTGTATTGATGGAGAAGTTGAGGCAGACCTCTTCCCCTCACAGCTGGACTCAGCCTCTTGGCTGCCTGTTCTCTGGCCTGTACACCTGCTCTGGGTGGTCCTCAGGCCTGCATTTGGCAGCTTGTGGGGGATGAGAGATCCCTCTGCAACGGGCAGGGCTGTGAGGCTTTGGAGGAGGGCAGCCGCTCCCAGTCCACAGGACATTCCCTCCCCAAATGCCTTTGTTCTCCTTTGAATCTGGCCCAGTTCTCCTCCCCTATCTGCCCCTGGATTGCCAGACACAGAGGACAAAGGGCCTAGCAAAGTAATGGTGGGGAGGGGAGGATGACCCCAAAGGATCATTCGGAGGTTATGCTCCAGCATCCTTTCACAGCCAGGACCTCCCGGGTGTGGGGAGCACAGGCTGACAGGCACGTGTGCGCGAGGTTAGGTGTACACTCAGTCTGTGCGACTACACACATGCAGGAGCATGGGTGGATACTGGAGTGTTTGGGAGCTTCCTGCGGGCATGGGAACACGCGACGACAGTGGCGCCACCGAGGGCTTGCCATCATCGCCACCCCTCCCCCTCCCTAGGAGAGGGACAGGGCTGTTTTTAGAATTGTGCAGAGTCCCTGGAAACCGGTCCATCCAGGCTGAGTCCTCTCATCTCCCAGATAAGACATCCGGAATCCAGTCTGTGCAACTGAATGCTCAAGTGCACGTTGTGCTCAGGGCCCTGGGGCGGGGTCCTTGTCCTCTCACTTGGGGTGAGGGTGCGGTCCTGTCGGGCAAGAGTGAGTACAGGGGGCGCCTGTACTTCCCCCAGCCCCGTAACACAGGGCTGTCTATTTCACGACTCTACGAGACCTGGGGCCAGCGTCTTTCTGTGTCTAGGCCTCGGCCATCTAGTCTAAAACAGGGGCTGCTGCTGGGACGTCTGGGGAGGCCCTGATTGACTGAGCCCAGGCCGCTGCAGAGTCTGCGCCTGGGCCCCCTACTCCCAGTCCGCCTCCCCCTCGGGGGACCCACTTCTCCTCTCCCGGGCGCCGCGGGGCCCTGCACCCAGCAGGTAGCGGGCAGGCCCCGCCCCGCCGGCCCACACTCGCCGCCTTGTTACAC
>NW_006159889.1:380948-384813 GCF_000334495.1 Tupaia belangeri chinensis
GACTACGAGCGCTACGTGCAGCCGGCGCGCGGGGGCGGGGCAGGACCGGGGCGCCGGGCCTCCGCCTTCGTCTCCCGCCTCTGCCCCTACCTCGCATTCCAGGGCCGGGGGCTGCTGCTGCCTCCAGCTGCATCTTCCTGCAACCCCGGCTCTGGTGCGTCTTGCCCGCTTCATACCGCCCCTTCCGCCCCCGCGCCACCTGCGAGGGCTGCTTGGCCACCTTCAAAGAAGACAGACTTCACTTTCCACTGGGGTTCAGGCGACCCCTCTGCAAGGACCGAGTTTCCCACCTTGAGTCGCTGGATAAACTAGTACCCCAAGGCCCAGCGCAAAGGCTGCTTCTGGGAAGCCTCCTCTGACTCCCAGTCTTAGTCACCCTCCTCAGGGCACCCTGTGCTCTGTTTTCTGGTCCAGGCTTGTCTCCCCCCAAGATCCAGGAAAGAACCAGCGCACTGCCTGGCACGGGCTGGGCGGCCACACACATGCCATCAGTGGTTGACTGAATGAGTGACTACAGACGGTCCAAAGTGGAGGCCTGTCCCCTCCTCAGACTGATGTCTGAGCTTCCCTTTGGGTCCCAGGCACTGATCTGGGGACTCCTGTGTGCCCTGCCACCTTCTTTACGTGGCCGTGTTTGGCCACACTGCAAGCCCAGGACCTCTGGTCACCGGCCTTTGCTCAAGCTGTTCCTTTTGTCTGGTGCATGCTCCAGCCCCAAGTGCAAACCTGACCTTTCTGAGGCCCACCTCTGCAGGAGAAGCCTGCCTGATAGTTGGGGCTTTGTGGTTATCTGTGCACCTGACTTTTTGTGCCAGACACTTCTCCTATAACGTGGCATTATTCCCTCACTGAAGCCTACAAGGAAGCCAGGGACATTCTGCTAGTAGCTGACCTGGGATTTGAGCTTGGTTCTAGAAAGACATCAAACGTTAAACATCAAAGACTGGTCGAGTGGCCGTACTTTCTCAGGCCTCCCCCTGGGAACGACTGCTCCTCAAACCTCTCCCCATCTCCCTGCTCCTTTCCCCTTGCAGACCCGAGCAGGGTGGGGCTGAGATTCTTGCTCCAGGGCTAGGTCAGTCTGTATCCCCAGTGGCTTTGGGCCTCCTTGAAGAATTTCAAGAGAGGATGTGCAGGGCCCGAGGAGAGGTGAGGTGGGAGCCGCAGGAATGTGGGGCTCTGGGAGGGAGAGCAGCGAAGGTGGGGAGGCCTGAGAAATGTCTTTCCCAGGGCCCAGGCCGCAGGGGCCAGTTTGAATGACAAAGGTTCCCTGGAGAGCAAAGGAAAGCTGTAGAGGGTGGGAATGTGGGAGGAGGAGGGTCAGAAGGGCGGGGAGGAAGCTGCCGTGGGCTCCCATCTGCAGAAGCCCTTTCAAGTCCTGCTAAACCGTTAACAATAAGAGGAACTGACCAGTGGACACAACGGGCAAAGGACGATTAACGTAGTTCACTGAAGAAATACAAAAACCTTATGAAAACGTTAGAAATCGCAAAGTACAATTGAAAAGGAGATTCTGTTTTTCCCTATCCTTAGAATCGGTCCAGAGAATAGGAGCGAAAGTACCAGATGTGAGGGAGGAGTGGGCACTAAGCGACTTTCTCATTGCGGGGGCAGTAACTCATCCAGCCTTTCCGCAGGACCCTGTCACAGTACGTACAAAAGCTTTGAGAGAGCTACGCTTTGATTTAGCAATTCTATTTCTGTGATGTTTCCTAAAATCAGCTATTTATGTCAGTCGCACATGTAACTGACAAAAATTGGAGATTCCCTAACTCTTCCATGAGAGGGAATCGGGTAGGGTGTATCCTTTCCACAGATGGACGGCTGGGCAGAAATGCAGTTTTGCTCCTGAGGGATGTTAGCGATGTGGGGAAACCCTCAAGCTGGTAAGTGAAAAGAGGAAGTTATAAAACAGCAGGACTCCGATTTTATACAATGTCTACATAAATATGCACAGAATCTACCAGTTGTAATGCCCAACTGGGTGCTGGAACTTGACCCAATCTCTGGTCACAGCAGCCCCGTGAAGGAGTTTCTAACAACTTTATGGAAAACAAAACAAAACAAAACAACCTGCAAGGAAATTCACCCAAACGTTAGCAGCAAAGTGAGAGGGTGTGTGTTTTTACTTTTCTTCATTCTAGCTTCTAATCTTATCCTAGTTTTCTTTCATAAGAAATAAGGGCTAGATGGTAGCCCGGTGGTTAGGGTGGCTGGATCTCATGTGAGCGACTGCACGATTCAAGTTCTGGATCTGGTGGCTTGAAAAACACGCTGGGCACATGTGCGTGTGTGCCTAAAATCCTGAGAGAGAAGAATGGAGAAGGCGGGTTTGTGGAATGGTCATGCCCCTTGGGTGGTTCTGTCTCACTTCTTCTCACTGTCTCCCTCTGGCTAGTAGACGTGCCATATAGCAAATCACAATAAATAAATAAATAAATAACATCAGAAATTTTGAAACCACAAAAATCACTTGTTTGAAAAGTTCTTCAAGAGCCCCAGTTTTTGGGGGTGGGTAGCAGTTCTCTCGGGCTCGTTTACTGGGGCTATTGAAACCATGTGTGGTGAGCTGGCGGGCTAAAACACCCAGGTGTTGTCTCACAGCTTGGGGGGCTACCCATCTGAAATCAGGTGTCAGGGCCGGTCCCTTCCCAGGGCTGTGAGAGAGGGATCCTTCCGGGCTCCTCTTCCAGCTTCTAATGGCCTCCCATGTTCTTTTGTCTTGTTTCTTCTTGTTCTCTTCATATCTTCTTTCCTTTATTATGTCTGTTTTGTGTCTAAACGCCCCCTTTTTTTAATGAGAACATCAGTCATGTTGGATTAGAGCCTGCCCTACCAACCTCATTTTAATATGTTCACCACTGGAAAAATCCTGTCTCCAAATAAGGTTAGAAGAGTTAGGACTTTGACTTATGAATGGGGGGCACTTAATTCACCCCCTAATACCATTGAACCCAGTGTACTCCCTCTGAAATGAGCATGGCAGGGAGGTGGGGTGGGGGAGCCCTTTACAGGGGTGATAATCTATGTTGCTGGGCATTCTGGAGCCCCCTGGCCTTGGGCCACTGTGAGACCTTGGGGAGAGCACCTAGAGTCTTTGGGCTGGACTTTTCTTCTTTGTATACGGGGCTTAGCTGTGGGGTGGCAGTGAGTGAGGTGATAGGTAAAGAGTACCTTTTATGCACCTGGCCCAGGGGAAGGCACATAAAGCTGCATGCAAATTCTCATTTGTCCCTAGCTATAGGGCCCCTGTGAGCCTGTTTTCCTCATTTGCAAAATGGGGAAATGATTTAATCCCATTGAATTATTGAAGTTTATCATCCCTGAGACACCACAGAAGGACATGAGCTGAGACCAGCAAGGAGGCAGAGGCAAGACTGGGAGAGCCGCGAGGGTGAGGATGCTGAAGAAGACATGAGGCAACTGAAAGCGTCGCCTTGATGAGTCTGACTTAGGTGCCAACTCCTTTAGGAAGTTCCCCTGGAACCTCACAGTCTGGACTCAAGGAATAAATGAACCTAAACAAACAAACAAACAAAAGATACAGGAAAGAGGAGAGGAATCGTGGAGTGAGTGACTCACGCACAGCCACCATCAATAAATCAGAACGACTCAGTAAACCCCAGGCTGGGCCAGTCCCTTTCTCCCTTGTCCCCTATCCTGGGCTCTCACCATCCCCTCTGCTGCCTTCTGAGATGGCATTGCCACACTCTGCCCAAACTTTCTCTCTAGAGCTTGAGAAGGCTCTTTGAAGGAAGATGCCTGTTAAAATAGCAAATATGAATGAAAATAGTAAAACCCAAGGCCGGGAGTATTTCAGAAAACCATACACTCGCATAGTAGTGATGTGAATCAACACACTCTT
>NW_006159889.1:384844-387645 GCF_000334495.1 Tupaia belangeri chinensis
AACTATTCAGCAATGCCTCATAAAAGCCGCACACTTAAGTAGAACCCTTGACTAACTGAAACCAGTTTGGAGAATATATTCCAAATAAAGATGCAATGGTAAAAAAACAAACAAATAAACGAAACAAAACAAAACAAAACAAAAACCTATTTGTAGAAAGATATTTTGAGCTGACTGTATGTCATCAAGAAGAGTGAAAAGAATTGCATGGTTTACTTAGTGAGTTAGTAAGCGCTAAGCTATGACATACTGGCGCACACGGTGACCGTTCAGCACGGCCCAGCCCAGCTGCAAACTTGAACCGAGTACAGAGCACATGTCAGCTCCTGGACTCCACCCTGGGAACCCAGACAGGTCTCTGTGGGTAGAGAGGCAGCGAGATAATCACAGTGTAACTTGAGCAGGGTGAGGTGAGCATGAGGCAAAGTGCGTGTGGAGGGGTTAACTCCACGGGGAGGTTCAAGAAGAGCCTCTTGCAGGAGCTCAGATACCTGACTGGACTTTAGGCAGACAGTGATGGGAAAAAGGAATGGTGTAGATGAAGATGGAAAGCATTTGGGAGAAGGCAAATTGTAGGTGTGGCTGGGAGGGGGTGGGATCTATGAAGGATCGATAAGACTGGAGGCCTTGAATGCCAATTCGCACTTTGCAGAGAGAAGTGGGGAAACAAATGGAGATCCTTAAAGAGGTGAGGAAGAGGACTAGCTTTGTGCTTTAGGAAGATCATGGTGTCCCAGTTTGGAGGATGGACTGAGAGGCTAGAAGGCAGGGAGACCTAGTGGGAGCCTGTTTCAGGGTCCAGGTAAGATATGGGGACAAGGCCTTGGGATGGACTTAAGAAGGCAGGTCACGAGGTATTGATCAGGCCAGAAGGCACAAATAGCTCTTGATAATGGACAGGCTGTTGGGGAGAGGCAGAGGCAAGGTTGGGGGCTGGTGGTACCAGCAGTTGAGTAAGGAAATGAGGAGGAGAAAAATTTGGGGGGAATAGGTGAATCCAATTTTAAATCCCCATGGGACAGGCAGATAGCTAGTGCAGGCAGCTGATCGTGGAAGTCTGGAGCTCAGGAGAAAGACTGGGTAGGTTAGGTTCGGAAGCTTTGGACTGGAGATCTGAATTGGAGCTAGGACTGTTGGAGCCCACTCCGGGGAGAGAGGGTAGTACAAGAGAAGTACCTGGATTGGACCCATTGTGAAAGGTTGGAGGAGAAACAAGTACACTAGAAAGGGGCTTGAGAAAGAGCCAAGAGGTGGAAAACAAGGAAAGAGCCATCTCACAGAAACTCAGGAAGAGTGGAAAAGGGGAGCAAGAGCCGCAGAATCCAACAGGGACCAATTTGGATGGCGACTCAATGATTGTTGCTTCTTGCTATCAGACAGAACTCCCCGGACCACCATGGGCTCCCTGCCTCCTCAGAGCTGGGGGTTCTGAGAAACACTCCAACTGCCCTTGTGTCCTTCAGTAACCCCAGGGCCTGTCTGGGTCTGGGCTTCTTCCTCCATCTAAGAGGAAGAACCATTCTGCCTGCCTTCCAGCAGAATCCAGTGCTACAGGTGAAAACTGATGAAAGTGCTTCAGAAGCTGCCCAAGGGATGGTTTCTGACTCAAATCCTTTTAAGTCTCAGATGCGTCATCTGGGAGACTTGAAACATGCTAGTTATGTTTTCTCTTGTCTTTGGTGGCTCCTTCTCTCCTCTAGCCATCTCTCTGCTCCGACTTGTTTGGTGGTTGGTTGTCGATCTGTGGCTGGCCCAGCCTAGGGTGTGCTGAGTCACCCATTCGACCCTGATTTATTGATGGCGGCTGTGCTCTGGAACCGCTGCTCACCCCATTATTCCTCTTCTCATTCCTATCTTTTTTTTTTTTTAGTTTATTTCTCTCATGAGAGAGAGACAGAGAGACAGAGACAGAGAGTCACCCTCGACACCAGGATCCACCCAGTCTCAGTCAGCCTAGATCGCAAGCATGTCTGTGCACCTTGTGTGCTCAGGGAGGTCCCAGGACATGACCACTGGACCTTGCCCATGTGGACCCGATTGTGCCAATGCCTGGCTTCCCTGTCCTGTATCTTTAAGATCTTCCACCATCTCTACCATCTTTTTTTAACCATATTTTAATTTATTTTTTAATAATAATTTTATTAGTTTTTTACTTAACTCTATTTATTTATTTACTTATTTTAATTTAACCAGAGAGGGAATGAGTACATGCGTGCATGTGTGTGTACTCACGTGCGACAGAGAAAGTGAGAAAGCAAGCCGCCAAGTCCAGGACTCAAACTGCGGTTGGCCATGTGGGAGTCCAGTGCTCTTAACCACCATGCCACCTGCCAGCCCCATGTCTGCCATATTTTAAAATGCGAACAACAAAAACTCCTCTTCTGTTCCTAGTCCCCCTCCAGTTCACTTTGGACCTTTGCATCTGCATTACTTTTTCTTTTTCTTTTTTTGGAGAGGTTTTTGCTATAGGGCGCGTGTGCTCACCAGACAGACAGAGAGAGACAGAGACAGAAAGCAAGAAATCACCCTTCAGGGCGGATGGCCACCCCGCAATCCTTCCTCCTCCATTCTCCTCTCGGGATCTTGGGCACACATTCACACGCACCCGACGTGAGTTTTAAGCCACCAGATCCAGGACTCAAACTGCAGTCGACTACGTGGGAGTCTAGCAACATAGCCATTACGCTAACTGCTGGTCCCATCTGCATTTCTTTTTCATCAAGATTCTGAGATAACTATTTACTATCTCCCCTTATATATGTTTATATATTTTCTTTTAGGTTTTGCCGTAGGGTGCATGT
>NW_006159889.1:387684-396283 GCF_000334495.1 Tupaia belangeri chinensis
AGGGAAAGACAGAGAGGGAAAGTGAGAAATCATCTCCCCAGAGGAATGGTCATGTGTAATCCCTCCTCTTCCATTCTCCCTCCTGGGATGTTGGGCGTGCATGTACATGTGCCTGGCATGAGTTTCAAGCTGCCAGGACTTGAACTGTGGTCGACCATGTGGAAATCCAGTCCTTAACCACCATGCCATCTGCTTGCCTCATCTCTTTTTAAAGCTTTCATGTTTGCTTTTTAATTAAAAAAAATTTTAAAAGAATTATTAATTTAATTTATTATTATTTTAAAAATTGCTATAGAGCATGTGCACTCACCAGAGAGAGACAGAAAGAGTGGGAAAGTGAGTAAGCAAGCTGCCAGGTCAGGGATTTGAACTGCAGTCAGCCATGTGGGAGTACATACAGTGCCCCAACCACCACAGCCACCCACTGCCCTCCTCTCCCCTTATATCTTAACCCTCTGTAATCATGCTTCCACTCCCACTTCTCCACTGAAACTCTTTAGAATGAACATTGTATTGAGTTAGACAGTGGTCCCCAAAATGACATGGTCAACTCCTAATTACTGGAGCTATGAATATGACTTTATTTGGAAAAAGGGTCTTTGCCCTTAATTAAGGATCTCAAGGTGAGATGATTCTGGATTTAGGGTGGGTCCTAATGTTATGACAGGTGTCCTTACATGAGCAAGTTAGGGGGAAGTTGGAGGCACAGCCACAGAAGGGAAGGTCTGCATACAGCAGCAGAGTGGAGTTCCACAGCTACACGCCAAGGAGCACCAAGGATTGCCTGCAGCCACCCCAAGCTAGGAGAGAGGCATGAAGTGACACTCCCTCAGAGCCTCAGGAGGGGCCAACCCTGCAAACATCCTGGCCTCCAGAGCTGTGAAACTTTTTGTGGGGATGTTTTATGGCAGCCCTAGGAAAGAATGCAGTAATGCAAACAGCAGCTAGCGTCTGTGGAGAGCCCGCCTTGTACCAAGCATGATTCTGAGTGCCTTGCATGCACTATTACACCTTATTTCCCCCACCAACCCAATGGGGCAGACATACAGCAATAAAAATAATGTCAATATGGCCAGTTATAGAGAGTATCACGTGTTTTAGGCATTTAAAAATTGAACCCTCTGCCCCAGTGGTATGTTCGAGTGGTATGGTTGCTATTTATCTCTTTTACAGATGAAGAGTCTGCAGGCCAAATTCTTATGTAATGTGCCGAAGGTCATACAGTGAATATGTGGTAGAACCAGGATTCCACCCTTAACAATCCTCTGCATTTCCCCTCTTTTATTGATGATAGAGAGAGCGTGTGTGTAGCCAGGAGTGAAAGAGAAGAGCACCTTCCACAATGGGACTCCTTCCACCAATCCTCCGGTGCATTGGCGCTTGGGCACTTGGGCACCCACCCAGTGTGTTTCAAGCTGTGGATGCCACAGGGGATTCAGCTTCTCTTGAGCAGTTCAGTATTGCTGCACAGCAGAATGGGCCCTTTGCCTGTTCAGAGCTACTTTGTACTTCCTCTAAGGCTGTCAGTGGAGAGGGGGCCAAGGAGGCTGAGGGGGTGAACTGTGAGAGCTGGATTTTGTTCAGTTGGAGAAACAGAAGGGATTAAGGGACTAGAGTGTTTGGGGAAAAGATTCACCACTGTGGGGTTGTTATAGGGTTGTCAGGCCTGGAGGGACTGACAGACAAAGTGGAGGAGATTAGAGACCTTGATAACCTCATCCAGCAGATGCCCCTGGAGCAAGAGAGCCAGAGAAAGCTGTCTGTGGTCACCCAGGGAACTGGAGTCTCCACCCCAGAGCTGGGGCAGTTCTGGACAATGATAAGGTCCAGCTGTGGCCATGGCGTAATCAATTGAACACAAGTGGAAGGGGGTTGTTTATCAACAGGCGCCACCAGGTCAGGAAACTGGAGGATAAAGGTTATGTTGAAGGGGCCATAACAGCTTTGGGAATGGGGTGAGTGGTCACCCCTTGTGCTTATGGGAAAAATGGAACCTGAGCTGAATCTTGAAAAATTGGAGATGACTAGTGTGAAAGCGAGGAGGCTCTCTAGGTGAGGATGCAAGAACAACAGACATGGAGGGGTGAATATAACTATTTCTCTTTTTAAAATTTTATTTATCATTGTTATTTTTAAGTTTGTTATAGAGCATATGTGCTTACGAGAGAGAGAGAGAGCAAGTTTACCTGGTTCAGGACTCAAACCACCGTCAGCTATGTGGGAGTCCAGCACCTTAGCCACCATGCCACCTGCTGGTCTATAACGTTTTTTTTTTTTTTAAAGAATTATTTATTGAATTTTATTTATTGTTTTTGTTTATTAATTTGTTATAGGGCATGTGCACTCACCAGAGAGACACAGAGAGAGAGAAAGAGGGAAAGTGAGAAAGCAGGCCACCAGGTCTGGGGCTTGAACTAGTTTGTCATGTGTGAGTCTAACACCCTAACCACCATGCCACCTGCTGGTCTTGGTGAGTACAATTTTTTTAAATTATTATTTTGCTATAAGGCATATGCGTACCCTGGAAAGAGAGAGAGAAAGTGAAAAATCAACCCTCAGGGGATATGGACATGCTGCAATCCCTTCTCCTCCATTCTCCTCTAGGGATTTTGGGCACGCTAGTGCATGCATACACACACACACACACACACACACACACACACACACACGCCTGGTGTGATTTTCAATCCTCCTGGTCTGGGACTCAAACCGTGCAGTTGGCCGTGTGGGATCCAGCTGCCTTAACCACCATGACCGTTTTTTTTTTTTAAATTTGCTATAGGGCATGTGCACTTACCAGAGAGAGAGAGAGAGAAAGAGAAAGGGAAGGAGAGAAAGCAAACCTTCAGGCCCAGGCTTCATCCATGGTTGGCCATTTGGAGTCCAGTACTTTGACCACCACACCACCTGCTGGCCCATGGGTCACACAATGTTAAGTTGTTGGTTGTTGGCCATTAAGGGTGGAAATTGAGTTGTGTTTTTGTTTCTTTTTTTTTTTTTTGAGAGGGTTTCGCTATAGGGCGTGTGCGCTCGCCAGAGAGACAGAGAGAGCGAGAGCGACAGAAAGCGAGAAAGCACCCCCCAGGGGGGATGGTCACGCCGCAATCCCTTCTCCTCCGTTCTCCTCTCGGGATCTTGGGCATGCACGCACACACGCCTGACGTGAGTTTTTTTAAGCCACCGGGTCCGGGACGTGAACCGCGGTCGACTACGTGGGAGTCCAGCGACATAGCCATTACGCTACTGCTAGTCCCAAGGGTGGAAATTGAGTTTTGAAAGTATCCTTGTTTGGGTCCCTCCCAAAGCAGATGCTGAATGGAAGATTTAGGAGCAAGTTCTCGATCTGAGACATGCTCAGAAAGCACAGTGAAGGAGTGGGGAGGAGAGGCAGAGAAAGGAGGAAAGACGGTAACGGATGAGCAATTACTCCTTGGGTGACTAGGGCCTGGCCCCATTGGGAACCCTCTGAAGAACTGTAGGACACATTTGAGAATTGTCCCACAGAGGGGCAAGGATGTTGGAACATTTGTTACCCAACTTTGGTCTGCCCCACAATAGTTGAGGATTAACCTCAAGGGCACATTAACTCCCTGGTTATTCAACCCTGTCCAGGAGGGAGAACCAGCTCCTGCCACCAGAGAAAGTCTTTGGACAGGGAGGTACGGGTGCTTGAGACCGAAAACCAGCAGTGTGTATAGAAACTCTCCACCAAATCTGTGGATGAATTTCAAGATGAGCTAAGGGGTTATAGGTGGGGTACTCAGAGCCCCTGTTATGGAAACGAAAGCTGAAAAGGGCTCATGGGAGCCCTGCAGTCCCTACTATAGATTTGCTTTTCCTTTTTTAGACAGTAGGAAGCTCCCACCAGCTCCAGAATGAGCTATAGGGGACAGGCGGTGAGATTGGATCTGGAGTGAAGGCTGCCAAGCGAGGCAGGGGAGTGGAAAGATGGACACGAGGGTATGGCCTGGCAAAAAACCATTGGAGAGTTCGAATGGATGGGATTTGGCAATTGGCTAGATTGTGAGTGGCAGGGGAAAGAGAAGAGGATACCCAGGGGATGGTGCCTCCCTGGCAGGAATTAAATATCTCTGGGATATGTCTTATTTCAGAAACATCCAAAGGGTGAGATAGAGGGACCAGCGGTTGGCGTAATGGCTATGTTGCTGGACTCCCACGTGGTCGACTGCGGTTCGCGTCCTGGACTTGGTGGCTTAAAACTCACGCTGGGCGCGTGTGCGTGCATTCCCAAGATCCCGAGAGGAGAATGGAGGAGAAGGGATTGCGGCGTGACCATCCCCCGTGGGGGGTGATTTCTCTCTTTCTGTCTCTCTGTCTCTCTCTGTCTGTCTGGTGAGCGCACGCACCCTATAGCAAAAACCTCTAAAAAATAAAAAGGGTGAGGTAGAAAGGAATACTACCTGCTCAACAGACAGGGAGACCTTCTTTGGATTTCTTCTTTCTTTGACTTCCTTTTAAAAACAATACTAACGGGGCTGGCTTCATAGCCTACTGGTTAAGGGAATCAGATCGCACATGGCTGACTGGCAGTTCAAGTTCTGGACCTGGTAGCTTGAAAAATACTCCAGGCACATGCGTAGGAGTGCCCCAAATCCTGACAGGATGGAGAAATGGAGGAGAAAGATTGCAATGTGACCTCTCTCCATTGTGGGGTGCTTCCCCCTCTTCTTCCTGCTCTGTGTCTCTCTGGCCAGCACATGTACCCTCTGGCAGATTAAAAACAAAACAAAAAAAAAAACAAGGCCAGCAGATGGTGTGGAAGTTAAGATGACTGGATCCCACATGGCCAACTGAGTGGTTTGAGTCCCAGACCCGGAGGTCTGAAAATCTTACTGGGCACATATGTCTACACGCCCAAAATCCCAAGAGGAGAATTGGAGGAGACAGGAGTGCGGCATGGCCATCCCCTCTGGGATGATCTCTCTCTCTCATAAGCACACGTGCCCTATAGCAAACTAAAAACAAGGACCTATTATGTGCCACGTGCTTTATCTATGTTATCGCTATTGTTTCAAAGCCATATTGCCTAATGGGTACTATTTTTTAAGTCATTTTTTAAAGAATTATTTTGTTTATCATTATTATTAAATTTTGCTGTAGGGCACAGGTGAGAGAGAGAGAGAGAGAGAGAGGGGGGAAAGTGAGAAAGCAAGCCGCCAGGTCCAGGACTTGAGTCACATTTGGCCACATGGGAATCCAGCACCTAAACCACCATGCCACCTGCTGGCCCCAGTGGGTACTCTTATTTACTCCAGTTTATAAATGGGGAAGGGGCCAGCTGGTGACGTGGTGGTTCAGGTATTTGGACCCCCCATGACTGACTGTTTAAGTCCTGGACCCTGCAGCTTGAGGAACACACTGTGAGTATTTTCCCAAAATCCCAAGAGGAGAATAGAGGAGAAGACATTGTGGCATGGCCATCCCTCCTGGAGGTGTTTTCTCACTTTCCCTCTCTATCTCCCTCCAGTGAGGACACACACCTTATAGCAAATTAAAACAAACAAACAAAAACAAAACAATGATTGGGGGAAATAAGGACTTTGAAAAGCTGAACCAAAGCAAAGCCACAGCTGGCAAGTGGAAATCCAATCTTTTTGACAAAGCTCTTGCTCCATACTTTACTCATCTGCATGTGTCAAGTGACTTCAGAGAGACTGGTGAAATGCCAGCAACCAGCATACTGAAGGGGTGATAAATAGCCTTGGGACTTTAAAGAGTTGAGTGATCACACCCGGCATGTTAAGCTTCTAAATCATGTTCGTTCATGACCACCTAAGTCGTTAACAGAACTCTGAGAGTCAGAGACAGACGGCATCTCCATTGGACAGACGAGGAGATTGAGGTCCAGAGACATGGAATAGTTAATCCAGGGTCACATAGTTGGTCTCTGCCTTGACCTCAGATCGGCAGGAAGGCCAGTGAGGAGGAAGAGGAGGAGAACTGAAGAAGTCTGACCCAGGGCAGTGAATGGGAAAAGGAGAGGGGATGGTAGAACCTCCAATGGTGGTCCCTGTAGGCATGGGCTCCTCCTTCCTGCACTTTGATGGCCCTCGGCTAGTCTTGCCTCATGATTTTTACTGCAGTTTTTATAGAAAGTGGGCTCCTTTGATTCATATCCCTCATAGACCACAAACTATTTTTTTTAAAAAGAATTATTTAATTTATTATTATTATTTTTAAATTTGATCAGAGACAGACAGAGAGAGAGGGAAAGTGAGAAAGCAAGCCTCCAGGTCTGGGACTCAAACCATAGTTGGCCATGTGGGAGTCCAGTGCTTTAACCACTAGGTCACCTGCCGCCCTAACTATGAACTTCTTAAGGACAGAGATTAGACCTGCTTTATCTCCATATTCCCAGTGTGTAGCACAAAATATACCCTTGATAATGAACATAAGGATGAAGCGCTAGTAAATGGTGTTTAATCTGATTTAGACTCTGTGGTGAGCCCTCTTACTGTATCACCTCATCTCATCAAAAGTGTATTAAAGCTTTTTTGGTTGCATGTGACAAAATTAAGCTCAAACTGACATAAGAAAAATAAATATGCACAACACCAAAGGCCTGTGGGTCAATCCAGCTTCAGGCTCATCTGGATCTAGGCGCCCAAATACTGTAACCAGCAGCCTTTCTCTCCAACGTTTGGCTTCACTTTCTTTTGTATTGGATTTCGTTTTGGAAAGGCACTCCTCGTGTTCAGCAACCCCAGCAGAGAAAAGAGCATCTCTTCCTTAACACATGTGATCGGGACCCAATCCAGATTTCCAGTGGCTCAGTCTGGGTATGTGCTTATTTCTGGCCAATCATACGGTCAGGGTAATTGAACCTGCTCATTGGCCATGCTTAGGGTATGTACCCAGCCTTGAGGCCAAGGAGAGAGACCAACTCACACACACCAAAGGGAAATCAGTGCTGTTTTCTTTTCTATTTTTTTTAAATAGATTTTTGCTATAGGGTGAGTGCACTCAGCAGAGAGACAGAGAAAGAAAGTGAGAAATTCCCCCCAGCAGGGATGGCCACACTATAATTCCTTCTCCTCCATTCTCCTCTTGGGATTTTGGACACACATGCACATACGCCTGGCGTGAGTTTCAAGCTTGGAGTCTGGGACTCGAACTGCAGTTGGCCATGTGGGAGTCCAGTGCCTTAACCATTACACCACCTGCTGCCTCCCAGGTGCTCTCTTTGTCCAGGCAGTGGGCAGAAAGACACCATAGACATCTGCCCCATTGTCTAGAAAAAGACACAGGTTCAGCAATCGTGGTGCCTTGCTGACAGGTGTGTGGCTAGTAGGTGTATGGCAGGATTTGAATCCAGGTGCCCTTTGCTGGAACTTGTGTTCCTCCAGGGCAGTGGACAGGGTCTTTCTCACTCCTGGATCTTCCTGCTTACCTCCTAAAGCTTAGTCCTCTATTCCAGTGCTACTCAAAGTGTGGTCCTCAAACTGTGCTGGCCTGCAAATGCTTTGTCACTAGTTCATGAGTACCAAAATCCTAAGTGAGCATGTAGAAACACCTGATAGTATTTGACGTCGCCACAATACCCATGTGGAGCAACACAAAAACGACGAGTCACAAATGGGTTGTAAGGAACTGAAGGAACACGGCTCTTTCCTGTTATAATTGTTGGTGGAATACAGGCATGAGCTGGGGGCCAGCAAAGGCAACCATGGAGCTCTAGTGAGCCTCACCAGGGAGGCCCAGGTGGGCTGTGTCCATCCCATGGTCAGTTCAGCCTCTCGGCCAGCCAAGAGAAGTGTCCCCAGGAACCTTATCCTCAGCACAGGCAGCTGCAGCCAACTAACCTCCCTGAACTACAAGAAGGATCAGGCCCAAGCAGCTTTGGCGCCCAAGGGCCCTTGGTTCTAGCCCAGCTGGATACAAACTGATTCTGCCTAGAGCCTGTGGGCACCAGGCATGTCAGTCAGGGCCCCACCTGCCATGCACTTCCACACTGCGTCCTAGAGAGAAAGTGATGGCTGACTCAGGCCGTCCTTCCAAAGCCACCCTGCAATCAGACTGCTTTGAGCTGAGGTAGAAAGCTAGCGCTAGGAACCTGCTGTCACTTCCCATCCTGACACTGGGCCTGCTTGAGTTGATTCTAAGGATGTGGCATGGCTCTTCCCTTTGCTTCCCCCTTGGTGGGACACTCCCTGATGCCAGGGTCATGGTTCAAAAGAGCACTTCCTGGCATGAGCATTTCTCCAGGCCGAGATGACTCAGGATGGCAAGCGTGAACTGGAGGAGTCCTTGACTGGGTCTAATGAGCCCTCCCTGTGCTCTCGCTTGCCCGTTTGGTCATACCCAGCACAATGGGGAAAAAGAGCTCTGATGCCCCGGGCGGGAAACCAGCTCTGCTATTTTGCTGAGTAACTTTGGACTGTTCACATAAACTTTTGATCTTTCTCTTTCTCCCCTTAATTTGCCAGAGGGTGCTTGTGTTAGCCAGAGAGAGAGAAGGAGAGGGAGAAAGTCCCCATGGGGTATAATCATGCCACAATTCCTTCACTATTTCACTCTCCTTTTGGGATTTTGGGCACTCATATACATACATGCCCAGCATATTTTTCAAGCTGCTGAA
>NW_006159889.1:396338-402599 GCF_000334495.1 Tupaia belangeri chinensis
TAGAACTTGAACCATGGGGTCAGCCATGTGGAATCCTGCTCTCTCTTTCTTGTTTTTATAAAGAATTACTTTATTGAGGGCCAGCAGGTAGCATAGAGGTTAAAGGCACTGGACTTCCACATAGCCTACAGTGGTTCAAGTCCTGGACCTTGCAGCTTGTTTTCTTACTTTCTTTCTCTCTCTCTGTCTCTTCTGGTCAAATTTAAAAAAAAGAAAAGAAAAAAAAGAAATAATATGGGACCAGAAGTTGGCATAATGGCTATTCCCTGGACTCCCATGTAGTTGAACACGGTTCAAGTCCTGGACCCAGTGGCTTAAACTCATGCTGGGCACATGTACATGTGTGCCCAAGATCCCGAGAGGAGAATGGAGGAGAAAGGGATTGCAGCATCACCATTCCCTTTCTGTCTCTCTCTCACTCACTGTCGGTGTGGCAAGCGCACGAGCCCTATAGTGAATAGCTCTCCAAACCAAAAAAGAAAGAAAGAAAGAAAAAAGACAAAGAAGAGAAAATAAACTTAAATAAAATATATTCTAAAATTTACAAAAAAAAAAAAGAATTAGGGACTAGCAAATGGTGTAAGGGTAATGTCGCTGGATTCCCATGTAGTTAACCATGGTTCGAGTCCTGGACCCGGCAGCTTAAAACATATGCCAGGCACATGTGTATGCAAGCCCAAGATCTCAAGAGGAGAATGAAGGAGAAGGGATTGGTTTGGCCATCCCCCCCCCGGGGGGGGTGATTTCTCTCTTTCTATCTCTCTGTCTCTCTCTGTCCAGCAAGAGCATGTGCCCTATAGCAAAAATCCCTCTAAAAATAAAAAAGAATTATTTTATATAACTTTATTTATTATTATTACTTTTTAATCTGACCAGAGAGAGACAGAGAGAGAGGGAAAGTAAGAAAACAAGCTGCTAGGTTTGGGACTTGAACCACAGTTGGCCATGTGGGAGCCCAGTACCCTTAACTACTATGCCACCTACTGGCCCTGAATCCTGCTCTCTTAACCACCACGCCATGAGCTGGTCCACCTTTCTGTGTTTCAACGACGACTTTTAGTAAAGGATTGAACACCCACCTTACAGTCTGATCTGAGGGTAAACTGAGATAATGCTGCAAAACCCCTCATGTGCACAGGCCTCAGAGCATGGGCTTGGATACCTGGGTGTATCCTTCCCCCTTTCAGGCCAAAAGAACTCTGGTCTGGTTCTTCTCCTGTGAAGTTCCATCTGTGTGACCATAGATAGGTTTCTTAGCTTATCTGAGCCTTGATGATCTTATCTATAAAGAGCAAGATAACCACCAGGCAAGGTTGGTTGTGAGGAATGCCTGGAACCAAACACAGAAGAGCATGGCTCACGGCATGCTCTGTGCTAATCACTATTACTCATTAATGTTACAAATATGGATCCCTAATGTAGGGGACTAGCTCAGACATTACAGCATGCTATGGTAAGGAAAGACAAGACTCAGTCCTTCCCTAGAATTGAGGAGGGGAGATGAACAGCCGGGCCTGCAGTAATCAAATCACAACTGTGGGGACCAAGTGGTGGCCCAGCGGCAAAATGCCATGCTCTGTGAGGCTGACCCACATGGTTGACTATGGTTCGAGTCCCAGACTCAGTGGCTTAAAAATCATGCTAGGGGGACCAGCAGTTAGCGTAATGGCTATGTTGCTGGACTCCCATGTAGTCGACCGCGGTTTGCGTCCCGGACCTGGTGGCTTAAAACTCATGCCGGGTGCATGTGCGTGCGTGCCCAAGATCCTGAGAGGAGAATGGAGGAGAAGGGATTGCGGTGTGGCCATCCCCCCTGGGGGGTGATTTCTCGCTTTCTGTCTGTCTCTCTCTGTCTGTCTGGTGAGCGGATGCGCCCTATGGCAAAAACCTCTCCAAAAAAAAAAAAAAATCACGCTAGGCATGTGCGCATTGGTGTGTGCCCAAGATCCTGGGAGGAGAAGGGATTGCAGTGTGACCATCACCTCTGGGGAGGCGATTTCTTACTTTCTCTCTCTCTGTGTCTGTCTGTCTGTCTGTCTCTCTCTGGCGAGCGCACATGCTCAAAGGCAAAAACCTCTAAAAAAATAAAGAAAAGAGGGAGGTATACAGATGTGTGCATGTATGTGTGCATGTGTTTACATGTATGTGTGTATGTTTGCACAGATGTGTGTATGAGTGGGGAAAGATACGGGATGGTGTTTTGTAGCAGGTGGAGTTATAGCTGAGAACAGGGAAGAGGTGTGCAGGTTTGAGGAGAGTGGGAAGGTTCAAAGTGGCCGCTGAAGAGTGTAGGTTACTGTGTAGTGTGCAAGGCCCATTTGAGGTGATGGTCACTGAGTTACAGGAAAGCCCTCTGCCCTGAGGCATGGTGGTCTCAGCAGTGTTTGGCCTGCTGGGCACAGGGCATGGAGGAAGCAAGTAGGGAAGGATTTGCTTGAGCAGCAAGATCCAAAGACAGGGCAGAACAATTCAGAGGATTGACAAGACCACTGCCCAATTGCTGGGCCTTCACTCTGAACTGCAACAAGGAAGGACCGAGGAAAGAGAGGGTGGTGAACTGGAAGAAAGTAGAGGGCCAGCAGCAGGAGGGACCAGTGTTGTCCAAGAGCAGTCAGGGTGGGACTCGGCAAGTTGGCAAGCTGGAAGAATAGAGGTTGTGATCAGACAGTGTGATATCTGAGTTGCAGTTTTATATTTTTATTATTTTTTAAAAGAGATTTTTGCCTTAGAGCATATGTGCTTACAGTGGCAAGGTTGGGGGAAGAGAGAGAGAGACGCCATGACAGAAACGGTGAGAAATCACACCTCCCTCCAGGAAGGATGGCCATGCTGCAATCCCTTCTCCTTCATTCTCCTCCTGGGATCTTGAACATGTACACACGCGTGCCTGGAGTGAGTTTTAAGCTACCAGATCTGGAACTTGAACCATAGTCAGCTATGTGTGAGTCCAGTGACATAACCGCTAGGCCATCTGATGGTTCTGAGCTGCAGTTTTAGACCTGGGGCAGTTATGGCTGCCAACAGGGCCCAAGGCAATATTACGGGAGGTGGTGCATGCCTGAGTGAATGCGTGAATATATTTGTTTGGTCACCTGAGCTGCTTTCTCTTAGCCCAATAGCCTGCCTTACATATGCATGTATGTATATGTGTATGTATTTATATTGCCAGAGAGTGCGTGCGCTCTCCAGAGAGAGATAGAGCAGGAGAGAAAGGGAGAGAGAGAGAAAGCATCCCCACCAGTGGGGTGTGGTCACGCTTCAGTTCCTTCTCCTTCATTTCCCCATCCCATTAGGATTTGCAAACCTAACACACACAAGCCTGGCATGTGTTTCAAGTCACTGGAGCTGGTATTCAAACCATGGTCACCCACGTGGAATCTGGCTGCCTTAACTGCTGCGCTATGGGGCTGGCTCCAGCCTGTTTTTTTTTTTTTTTTGAGAGGTTTTTACTATAGGGCGCATGTGCTCACCAGAAGGACAGAGATAGAGACAGAAAGCAAGTAATCTCCCCCAAGGGAGGATGGCCATGCTGCAATCCCTTCTCCTCCATTCTCCTCTCGGGATCTTGGGCACACATGTGCCCGGCGTGAGTTTAAGCCATTGGGTTCAGGACTCAAACGGTGGTTGACTACATGGGAGTCCAGCGACATAGCCATTACGCCAACTGATGGTCCCTCCAGCCTGTCTTTTTAATCTTGGTTCATAACAACTTTGTCCTAAACCCCTTGACTTTTTCAGTCTTCCTTCATGTTTCAGCTCAAAAGGTCCCTTTACTGAGATGCTTTCCCTGAATGCCACACGGGGAGAGTTCCCTGTGAGAACTAAAGATCTTCTGAGGTAGTATTCCTAGACAGTACACACCCCCCTTTGCTCTTCTTACCTTGTGTTCTCCTCATCTGTTTCTGCATGCTTCCCACCCTGCCTAAAACCCCAGTGCAGGCCCTCCTTGTAATTATTATTGCTGTTTGTTGATGGTAACTCGAATGCACTGAGCGCTCATCTTGTGTCCGGCTCTGTGCTGAACTGTAATATGGATTCTCTTCCCCATTTCATTCTCATGAGACTTAAGGAGTGGATGGTCTCCTCGCACTCGCTTTTTCAGACGAAGAGTACTACTCTGCAGAGGGTAAGTAACTTGACCAGAGTTGTATAACCAAAGAGTAGTTTTGCTCATCTTTGCCTCTCTAGTTCCAGAGCAGAGAGGAGTGATGGGTGAGCCACTTAGGAGTTCTATCTGGTTCTCATCTCTTCCCTCTGTGCAAGTTCAGCTGCCTGCATTCCACTTGACTCTCAGCAGCAAGGTGCCCATGGTCTTAAATTTCACAGATGCACAGAATCAGGTAGACTAACTCTCAGGTGAGCTAGTCCACCTTCCCTGTCCAGGTTTGAAGCCCCTTTTATAGACTGAATATTTGTATTTCCTCTCCTCCCACCCCCAGTTCATTCAAAGCCATGTTCCCCCATGGCATGATATTTGGAGATGAAGCTTTTGGGAGATAATTGTGCTTAGATGAAGTCATGAGTGTGGGGGCCTCAGGTTGGGATTAGTGCTCTAATAAGAGATTTCAAAGCGTTTGCTCTACTTCTCCCTGCTGATATACTTCTGAAGCCCATGTGAGGACCTAGTAAGCAGGTGGCTATTTACAAGTCAGAAAGGGAGTCCTCACCAGAAACTGAATCAGTAGGTACCCTAACTTGGATTTAACAGCCTTTGGAACTGTGAAGAAAAAAGATTTCTGCAGTTTAAGTCTGCTAAGCTATGGTCTCTGGTTATGACAGTCCTAACTGACTAACCTAGCTCATGCTTCATATCTTCTCAAAGGACTGAAACTTCCCTTATCCTCACGATGAAGGGCTCCCCCAAGGCAGCCCATTAATCTTGGAAGCTCTGCTTGTTAGCAAGAAGTGCTTTCTCCTTTGGGGAGGAAATCTAACCACCAAGACGTCCACCCAACAATCCTAGCTCCGTCTCCTGGGCCTTCAGAGAACAAGGTCATTCTTTCTTCCTCAGTCCTTCTTCAGGCAGGAATCATGGCTGTCACCTAGTCGAGATTCTACAAGGACAGAGCCCTCATCTGCCTGGCTTATTCCATGTTTCCGGCACCTTGCACAAGACTTGCCCCACAGGAGAAATTGGATTCATATTTGTTGGTTGAATGAACAAGACTACTTTTCTCCAGGTTAAATATTTCCAGTTCCTGTACCTATACCTCCACGTACTTGATTTCATGGTTTTCCTTCATCTTTTTTTACCTACTCTGTTTTTATGCTTGTTTTTCCGAAATAAAACTTTTGTTCTTACAATAAAATGGAGCGTTGGTTCTTACAGCTTGATAAATTGTCAAACACTCCTCCCACATCCTCCCTCTTCCTGCACCCTCTGCCTTCTGCAGACTCCCGACTAGAGGACAATGAATGTTATAAAAAGCAAGGAAGGCACTTCTTAGTGCCAACTGGTTGGCTCCAGTGTTTGCCCTTTTTTTTTTTTTTTAATGTAGGGAGTGGATGGAAGGGATCAGGGAAAAACTAATCAAAAAGGCAAAACATTTAATAGACATAAAAATGAAAAGTTATCTGTGGATGATAATGTATATGGTACTATCTTTAACTTGACTTAGTATGTACTGTATTCATACTGGGAAAAACCATGTTGTGCACCGTAAAGATATACTATGATTAAATGCAAAAAACAAAAACAAAAACAAAATCTTTTTTTTTTTTTTTTTTTGAGAGGTTTTCGCTATAGGGCGCGTGCGCTCGCCAGACAGAGAGAGACATAGAGACAGAAAGCGAGAAATCACCCCCCAGGGGGGATGGTCACGCCGCAATCCCTTCTCCTCCATTCTCCTCTCGGGATCTTGGGCACGCACGCACACGCGCCCGGCGTGAGATTTAAGCCACCGGGTCCGAGACGCGAACCGCGGTCGACTACGTGGGAGTCCAGCGACATAGCCATTACGCTAACTGCTGGTTCCCACAAAAACAAAATCTTGAGGCTCAGCTGCAGTAGCACGTGCTGATAAGATGCTCTGTTCTGTAGGCTGAAGCCATATGGGAGACTCTAGTGGAAAAAAGAAAGTAATTATAAATGGGCCAGCTAGTGGCACTGGATCCCACGTGGCTGACTGCACTGTTCGAGTCCTGGACGTGGTGGCTTGAAAAACATGCAGGGCTTGGGAACCAGCAGTTAGCGTAATGGCTATGTCGCTGGACTCCCACGTGGTCGACCGCGGTTCGTGTCCCGGACCCGGTGGCTTAAAA
>NW_006159889.1:402731-405129 GCF_000334495.1 Tupaia belangeri chinensis
AAGCGCCGCTGACAGTGAAAATCTCTAAAAAAAAAAAAAAGAAAAGAAAAAAAAAAACAAACATGCAGGGCTTGTGTGTATGCCCAGAATCTCTCTGACTTGCTCCAGCAAGCGCATGTAACCTATAACAAATTAAAAACAAGAACAACAAAAAACTACTGGAAAAAAGAAACGTCTAAACAGTTAAAAATACATGTGTATCCATGTGTTGCTTTAAACACAAGCTCCTACGTGGTCCAGGAAGTGATGGCAGTGAGTGGTCGCTAGACCTGGCTCTGGCTCATTGCTCAGCTCTGGAATTATTCTTGAAGCTTTGGGCACCACTCTGTGCCTCAGTTTCTCCATTTGTAAAAAGGGGATAAGAATACTTCTTTCAGTACCAGTGGCTGGTGTAATGGCTATGTCGCTGAACTCCCATGTAGTCGACTGTGGTTCAAGTCCTGGACCCGGTGGCTTAAACTCACACGGGTGTATGTGTGTGCATGCCCAAGACCCTGAGAGGAGAATGGAGGAGAAGGGATTGTGGTGTGGTCATTTGCCCTGGGGGGTGATTTCTTGCTTTCTGTCTCGTCTCTCTTCTGTGTCTTTCTGGCGAGCGCATGTGCCCTATAGCAAAAAACAAAACAAAACAAAACAAAACAAAAAACCTTTCTGGAGGTGCTGAGATTATACAAGCCAATATATGAAAAACACTGAGCACAGACAATGCCAACATGTAGTATATAGTCAATAAACAAAAACGTTATTATTAATATTGTAAGAAAGATTATTTAAGCCCCAGTTTATAGTTTATGTAATAGATAGTTGAAGTGACTTGACCAGTGACGCGCCTTTTTTTTTTTTTTTAAGAGGTTTTTGCTATAGGGCGCGTGTGCTCGCCAGACAGACTGAGAGAGACAGACAGACAGAAAGCAAGAAATCACCCCCCCAGGGGGGATGGCCACGCCGCAATCCCTTCTCCTCCATTCTCCTCTCAGGATCTTGGGCACGCACGCACACGTACCCGGCGTGAGTTTTAAGCCACCGGGTCCGGGACTCGAACCACGGTCAACTACGTGGGAGTCCAGCAACATAGCCATTACGCTAACTGCTGGTTCCACGCCTTTAAGCAAGTCTAAACTCTGTTGCTCCAAAGGCAACTAGAATTTTGAAGAAATTGATTAATTAATTAATAAAAATAATAATACAATTTTGTTTATTTATTACTATTATTTTTTAAAGATTTGATCAGAGAAAGAGGGAAAGTGAGAAAGCCATACTCCAGGTCTGGGACAAAAACCACAGTCAGCCATGTGAGAATCCAGCTCCCTAACTACCACACCACCTGCTGGCCCATGTTTTTATTCATTGTTAATGTCTGTTATGCCATGAATTTATAAGGAATAGGATCTAGAAGCTCAGGCCCCTTTCCATTGTTTCTCACAAAGTGTGCTTCTCTGGGTGGAGCAGGCTGGTGCTTCAGCCGAACAGAGGTACCTTTTTTTCTTGGCTTCCTTCTTTTTCTGGTCATTTTCCTTCACATATTTTAGAAAGCTATCTCCACTCTTAGAAAGCTTACTATGGGGGCCAGCAGGTGGCATGGTGATTGGGGTGCTGGACTCCCACAGGGCTGACCAAGATTAGGTCCCAGATCTGGCGGCTTGCTTTCTTACTCCCCCCCACCCCCTCTCTGGTGAACATAAGTGCCCTATAGCAAATAAAAAAATATAATAATAAATAAAATTAAATAAATAATAATTAATTTTTTGAGAGTTTTTTGCTAGAGGGTTTCATGTGCTCACCAGAAAGACAGAGAGAGGGACAGAGAGACAGAAAACAAGAAATCACCCCCCAGGGAGGATGGCCATGCACAATCCCTTCTCTATTCTCCTCTCGGGATCCTGGGCGAACACACGTGCCCGGCATGAGTTTAAGCCACCAGGTCCGGGACTCGAACTGCGATTGACTACCTGGGAGTTATTTTTTAAATAAAAAGAATGCTTAATATGGTCAATAGGAACATTAATTCTCTTGGCAAGAATATCTTAGCCTGAAGGTGGCATGGTGATTAAAGTGCTGGACTCCCACATGGTCAACTGCAGTTCAAGTCCCAGACGTGGCAGTTTGAAAATCACAACAAATAAATAGATAAGTAAATAAATAAATGCAAAAAAAAAAAAGAGAATGTTGCCCCTTACTTGTTTGTTTACAACAATGCCCACAGCATGGTGGGTAACACTGAAGATTCTTTCAGCTTGGCCGTGGTAATTGGTGGGGCATTCCTTTTTGAACGGTACCCATCCCCTTGATGTCTACAGAGTCACCTTCCTTGTAGATTCACTTGAACGTTGCCAAAGGAACCACTCCATGTTTTCTAAAAGGCCTAGAGAACGTATATCAGTGACTTCTCCTCTTTCCC
>NW_006159889.1:405160-423684 GCF_000334495.1 Tupaia belangeri chinensis
TGTGTTCGTCATTTTGGTGAATTACTGGAAGATGGCAATTCTGGCCTAAAGGAAGAGTCTGGAATTTTAAATGTCTGTAATATACCACACAGTGTAAATTGTATATTGGATGGGCATTCTGCATATTTCTGGGTAACATCATCTGTGGCACTATTGAGGGTTCAGGCATGGCACGTAGAATATCCTAAATCATAATACTGTATTTTATAGTTCTTGATTAACGGCAGAAAAATGGAAACTACCCAAGCTCACAATCAGCGAACCACGGGGCTGGGACTGGAACTTTCGAGCACTTTGCTCACTGCTGTCAAGCAGGTCTTAAAAAACCGAAGTGGCTTAAGGTGTCCCCACAGTTTCTACTGCGTCATACCACCTCCCAAACCTTATTGTGGAATTTTCCAGGATTCTGGGGCTGGAAGTGACCTCGATGGTCATTAAATGTTTGACAAAGATGACCGGGACAGCAACATCCTGATTGACAAAAGGTCACACTCGGAGCCCAGAAGGCCAAGTAGGTGAAATGCAGGAATCCCAGGCCGGAGAGCAGAAATCTCTCTCTAACCCCCCTCGCCCTCCCCAATGTACCCCCCCAACTTCCCTCCCAGCCCCTTCCTTCTCCCTGTGGCCTGACAGGAAGGAGTTGTTGCTGTCTGCTCCAGGAAGCAGCTCACACAAAGACAGTTCCACGTCTTACCCTGGCCCCTCCTTTCCTCTCCCCTCCAAATAGTGAAAGTAGGAGTGATAATATTGTGATCATACTTAGTGTTTCTTCTCCTTTTTTAAAAGAATTATTTAATTTAGCTTAATTAATTAATTATTATTATTATTATTTTAAAAATTTGACCAAAGAGAGAGGGAAAGTGAGAAAGCAAGCTGCCAGGTCCAGGACTCAAACCAGGGCAGGCCATGTGGGAGTCCAGCACTTTAATCACCGTGCCACCTGCTGGCCCCTGTTCTTATTATGAAAGTGTACTTTTTCCTGAGAGAGAAGGAGAGAGACAGGTACCCTCAACAGGGTTTCCATTCCCCTGAACCCCAGCCAGCCAGGATCATGGGTGCACCCATGGGAGCATCTGATGTATTGAGGCAGAGGTGTTTGGGAGATGTGAACTCAGAGCCTTCTCCCAGCATCTCCAGTATATCACGCAGCGGGGCGTCCACTGCCTGCGCCACTGCAGCTGGCCCTGAGGGTTTAGTACTACGTGCTGAGGACTTTTCATACATTGCCCCTCCAAGTCAATCTCCACGATAGCTTCTAAGGTTGTTGCTGCTGTTGTTCCTGTTTAAGGGAAGGAACCTGAGCCTCAGATGGGTGAGCAGTCCTGCAGGGAAGAGGGCCTGCACTGGACCCCAACTGTCTGACTGCTGAGCCCCTCTTAGTCATGATACTCAAAGGCAAGGGACATGGGGTGCCATGGGTTGAGGAGGAGCAGAATTGCAGGTAAAGAAAAAGTATAGGGGCCAGCAGGTGGCATGGTGGTTAAGGTGCTGGACGCCAATATGACCAACTGTGGTTTGAGTTCTAGGCCTGGCAGCTTGCTTTCTCATTTTCTCTCTCCCTCTTTCTGTCAAATTTAAAAATAAATAATAATAACAAAATAAATAAATAAATCTTAAAAGAAAAGAAAGAAAAGTATGGAAGGAGCTGGGATTCTGAGTGATGGCTTATCTCAGGATTTGGCCTGTATGGCTTTGGGTAGGTTATTTAACCTCTGCGTGCCTTGAGAGACTTTGTACAGTAGGAGTGAGGCCGAGAGGTCCCATAGCCAGCTCTGGGACCCACCAGGACCTGCCAGGGCCCCTCTACTGGTTCTGTGCCCTCAACTCTGTTAAGAGGATTGATCCAAAGTAAGAGTTACCTCTTCCCAAAGTTAAGTTACAATAAAAAGAACACTGGGGGACAAAGTAATATCAAATATTCCTTTAAGAAAGGACAAGGAGGGGAACCAGCAGTTAGTGTAATGGCTATGTCGCTGGACTCCCACATAGTCGACCGCGGTTCACGTCCCGAACCCGGTGGCTTAAAACTCACACCGGGCGCGTGTGCATGTGTGCCCAAGATCCTGAGAAGAGAATGGAGGAGAAGGATTGCGGCGTGGCCATCCCCCCCTGGGGGGTGGTTTCTCGCTTTCTGTCTCTCTCTGTCTGGCGAGCACACGCGCCCTATAGTGAAAACCTCTCCCAAAAAAAAAAAAAAAAAGCAAAGAAAGGACAAGGGGGACCAGCAGTTGGTGTAATGACTATGTCATTGGACTCCCATGTAGTAGACAGCAGTTAGAGTCCTGGATCCGGTAGCTTAAACTCATGCCAGGCACATGTGCTTATGTGCCCAAGATCCTGAGAGGAGAATGGAGAAGGAATCATGGTGTGGTCATACCCCCTGGAGGGAGAGTTCTCACTTTCTATCTTTCTGTCTCTTTCTGTCTGTCTGGCGAGTGCACGTGCCCTATAACAAAAACCTCTCCAAAAAAAAAAAGAAAGAAAAGACAAGGCTGGATCCCACATGGCCAACTGTGCAGTTCAAATCCCAGACCTGGCGACTTGGAAGACACACAGGGGGCATGGTATAAGGTGCTGGAGTCCCACATGGCCAGCCACAGTTCAAGTCCTGGACCTGGCAGCTTGAAAATCACACCAGTGTGTGTGCCCAACATCCCAGTGGGAGAATGAAGAAGAAATTGCAGTGTGGTCATCCTCCTGGTGGGTGATTGCTCCCTTTCCCTCTCCCTGTCTCTCTCTGTCTCTGGTGAGCACATGCACCCTATAGCAAAAACCTTAAAACAGACAAATGAACAACAGCAACAAAAAAATAAACAAGGGCACTGGACTTCAGGCTACGGGGTCCAGGTTTGGGCCTGGACGTGTGTTTACCAAGGGTGTGAAGTAAAGCATCAGTCTGTCCCCAGCTGGAGTTGGGCTCTGGGCCTAGTTCCATTTTTTTCTCTGGCCTCAGTCTTGTCATCTGCAAAATGAGGGTATTTTTACATAGTATCCCGATTCACTTGCTCTGACACACTCCCGATGGTCACTAGAACCCTGTCTCTACCTTGGTTCTGTCCTGGCTGCCCCTGGCCTACCTTGCTGTCTGGGTCACCGGGTCCCAGCTTCAGTGAGGACACAAGGGATGGGGCCTAGGTGGGCAAAGGATGGAAAGAGGCACAGTGCCACAGGACAAACTGCTCCTGCCTTGGCCCCTGTGTCCCCCCCCCACCAAGTGGCGTGGGGGCCTGGCCTGAGATCAGAGGTCCACCCGCGTCAGCCCCGGCCCTGACCGCGTCAGGAGGCGCCTTCTCAGCGCAGAACAATGCGGGCTCTTTGAAGGGCTGGGCAGCAGGGGATGGGTGTTCCTCCAAACACAGGCCTCCTTTGCAAAACAGGCTTTGATTCCCAGGCCCGGAGGCCCCAGGTGCCTGCTGGGCGGCAGGCGGGGGCTGGGGGCTTTGTTTGGCAGGAAGGGGGGCCTTGGAGACTCAGGAACAAAGCCTGGGACAGACAGAGCTGGACAGGGCTGTAGGCCGCCAGGGCAGGCAGGTCAGGGCCGAGATGCCAGTGGGGGCAGAGGTCTGTGTGTTTCAGGCTCCCTCTCTTCAGCCTGGTGTGCCAGAGCAGTCCTGGCCTTCTCCATTGGTGGTCCTGGCTCTCTCGCATCTACCACAGGTGCTGTTGGACTTTCAGGCTGTCGTTAATGGTCTGTGGGCTCCAAAAATGTCCCTGTTTGGGAATGAAGTAGATAAAACTGGAGTCTAGGACTCAGAATCCAAGAGGCAGAGAGGAAAGAGCCCTACAGCAGAGACCACTGGCCTGTGCTCTAAAGCTCAGGTTTCTAAGAGGAACGATGGCTCCTGCCTTCTGCCAAATCCCATCTAACCCTCGTGTTTCCACTGGCCAATGGTCTGCAAGGCCCACAGAGCTCCTCTGAACTTGTTTCTATCACTCGGGCTACCTGGGCCTCTCCGCACTCCGGGCCATCGAGCACGCCCTGGCCTTAGGGTCTCCACCCTCTGCCCAGAGTGCTCTGGCATGGCTGATGCTCTCACCTGGCTCGGATCCCAACCTGTCTTCCCCAGGGCATCCTCTCAGCCCTGAATCTTACATCCCCTTTAGCCTGCATGGTTTCCCTTCAGTGCTTTTCTCCTCTTAAAGTCGTGTGCAGTTGCTTGTTCACGCCGCGGTTTGCTGACTTTTGCTCTCAGTGTGAAAGAAAAGCTCTGCTAGGGCAGGCAGCTCTGTCAATTTCATTTCCTCACATACCCCGAGCACCCAGGATACTGCTTAGCATGTGCAATGTCACTTTAAGTCACCTCGGTTAGGCTATAGCGCCCAGCTGTTTGGTCAATACTAGTCTAAATTTTGCTATGAAAGTATTTATATGGACCAGTCAGTGGTGTGGTGGTTAAGGCAGCTAGATCCCACATGGCCAATTATGCAGTTCAAATCCTAAACCCGGCAGCCGAGGGACACACCAGGTGTGGATGTGTGTGTGCCCAAAATCCTGCAAGGAGGGAGCTAGAGAAAGAATTGTGGCAGGATTGTCCACCATGGGGGGTGGGGGGTTGTGCTTTCTCATTTTTTTCTCTTTTCCTGGCGAGCATATGCACTTTCTGGCAAAAATGAAAAGGAAAAGTAATTGTGGATATGATTAACATTCACAACCAACTGACTTCCAGTAAAGCAGATTATAATGTGTGGAAAAGTGAAGACCGAGGCTTCCTGAAGAAGCAATTCTGCCTCAAGAAAGCAACAGAGAAACCCTGCCTCAGTTTCCCTCCTCCTGGCCTGCTCCGTAGATTTCAGACTCGAGACTGCAACATCTGGGCCAGCTGAGGTGTGGTGGTTAAGGCACTGGACTCTCACATGGCCGACTGCGGTTTGAGTCCCAGACTTGGAGGCTTTCTTTCCCTCTCTATCTCTGGCAAGCACATGTGCCCTATAGCAAAAAAAAAAAAAAAAAAAAAGCCCTAAACCAAAAACCATAAAATTAAATAAATAGTTCTTTAACAACAACAACAACAACAAA
Source organism: Tupaia belangeri chinensis (assembly GCF_000334495.1). NCBI lineage: Eukaryota > Metazoa > Chordata > Mammalia > Scandentia > Tupaiidae > Tupaia > Tupaia belangeri. Next base: position 410,178 of record NW_006159889.1, read on the forward strand.
AACCACAACAAAACAAAACCAAAAAACTACAACTTCTGTTCTTACGGGAACATCCTGTAGCCTGTCCTACAGACTTCAGACTCGTCAGCCCTGACAGTCACCTGAGCCCACTTAGAGAGCCGAACCATTTGTAGTCACCATTTCTGTGAGTAAAAGGTGGTCGAATATCGGGAATTTCATATGGCTCGACCTAGTATTTGTAGGATAAGTGAGGGAACTGCAAAGCAGTCATGGTGTCATCTTACTGATAAAGGAACTAGGCCTCAAAGAATAAAAGCTGCTAAAAAAAAAAAAAAAAAGAATAAGAGCTGCTTGCTAAAAAAGGCACAGTGGATAAGCCACAGAGCTGGGATTCAAACTTCGGACTGACTCCAAAGCCTGCACTCCTAACAAATACAACAGTTTCTGCCTTCTTTTTTGGGGGGAGAGGTTTTTGCTATAGGGCACGTGCCCTCGCCAGAAAGACAGAGACAGAGAGTCAGAAAGTGAGAAATCCTCCCCCCCAGGCCCGGGGGGGGTGGCCCTGCCGCAATCCCTTCTTCTCCATCCTCTTCTCAGGATCTTGGGCACGCACGCACACGCGCCCAGTGTGAGTTTAAGCCACCGGGTCCGGGACTCTAACTGCAGTCGACTACATGGGAGTCCAGCGACATAGCCATTACGCCAACTGCTGGTCCCTTCTCTGCCTTCTTGAATTAACCAACCATGGGGGCCTTTACACAGGGTATCACTTTTGTGGGGCTCAGTTCGAGAAGTCAATAAATTAGTAGCTAGAAATCTGGACATGTCTAAATGCTTCCCAGTGGTGAGCTCTGACGCTGTTGGGAAAATGGCTCCCTCCACTGAAGCCAGGTTCAGGGCAATAGCTGGACTTTCTTAGACTCAGGGCTTCTGCACAGCTGGCTGGTGACGTGCCAGGCTTCCCATCCCTAAGGGAGCCCTGAAGAGAGATCGACAGAAAGGTCAAGTTGTGCCTTCATTTCATCAAAGATTGCAGATGCCAGGGTGGAAGGCGGGGTGGTGTGGTGGAGTGTGGTGGCAAAGGTAGTCGGTTTTTAAAAAAGGAATTATTTATTTAATTTTATTTATTATTAATTTTAAAATAAATTTATTTATTTAATTTTATTTGTCATTACAATTTATTTATTTAATTTGATCAGAGAGAGAGAGAAAGGGAAAGTGAGAAAGCAAACTGCCAGGTCCGGGACTCGAACTGCAGTTGGCCATGTGGCAGTCCAGCGCTTTAACCATCATACCACCTGTCGGCCCCATATTATTATTATTATTATTATTATTTAATTTGACCAGAGAGAGACAGAGAAAGAGAGAAAGCAAGAAAACAAGCACAATGTATGGGACTCGAACCACAGTCAGCCACATGGGAGTCCAGCACTCTAACCACCATGCCACCTGCTGTCCCCAGCAAAGGTAGTCTTAAGGCTGGCAAATCTGGCTGTGAAACTTGACTCTGCTACTTAGTGGCCAGGGCACTTGGTTGGCTTTGTTCAAATCTCTGTCTCAGGATCCCTGTGTGTAAAATGGGATAATAATGTCTCACTCCTGGCAATTTTTGAAAAAAGCTAAACAAGAGAATACTTGTAAAGCATTTAGAATTCTGAGTGCTCAGTAAGTGCTGGTAATTAGTATTACTTTCAGCAAATAATGTCACTACAAAATTGTGAGTATTTGCTGGAGGCAAAGAAGAAAAGGCAACAACGTTAATGTGGGGGTGGTGATGTATCCTTTGTTCCCTCCAGGATTCTCTCACCCTCTATAAAGTGTTCCCTTGGAAGCGGCCCTGATGGCAGTAATTTCCTGGCTTTTCTGTGGTGAGTTTGTACCATCCAGGTGTGACCCTCTGGGGGATATTTCTCATTTACAATAATAGATCTGAGCTTTCATTCTGGCCCCAGAGGTTTTGTTTGCTTTTATTTTTTAACAAAAGCAAGGGCCAGCAGGTGGCATCGTGCTTGGTGTGCTGGACTCCCACATGACTGACTGCAGACTGAGTCCCGGACCTGGCGGTTTGAAAATCACGCCAGGCGTGGGTGTGTGCATGTCTAAAATCCAGAGAGGAGAACGGAGGAGAAGAGACTGTGGCATGGCCATCCTCCTGGGGGTGGTTTCTCACTTTCCCTCTCACTGCCTCTCTCGCTCTTTCTCTGGTGAGTACATAGGTCCAAAGGCAAAACTTTAAAAATACCAAAAAGCAGAAATAAACGTGCCACCATTTCCTGTGGGAAATGACATCCCACAGCGGATAATTATTAGATTTTGCATTTTTCATGTAAACTGGCATTTATGGCAAGACTGAAAGGAAGGTGTGTCAGTAAGTACACTTTAATATATATTTAATACAGAGATAAAATCTAAAACTTAGAAAGAAAATCTATACTAAAGTTGCATGGTCAGATTATTTTTAGCCAATAATGGTATGCGATCAAAGAAATTTGGAGACCACAGCTCTAGGGAACCATCCTGACTTCAGCTTTCAGGATGACTTCCTTCCTGCTCTGGGGCTTAGCTTAGGCCGGGTCCCTGCAGGGGACCAACAGAAGCCAACAGCATCATCTTCCAGACATTGGTAGATCCTCAGCCTCATCGGAGGTGTAGACGCTCCCAGCTCCCAGATTGTCTGGCTCACACTGGCCGAGGACGTTATCAGTACTGGAGCCCCCAACAGTCTTTCCTGTTATCAGAGCCCAAGTGTCCAAGAAGGAGCCTGAACCTCCTACCCCTTCCCATCCTGCTGTGTTACAGTCTGTTCTTGGAGAGAGAGTAAACAGAGGAGGTGACAGTGTCAATAAATGTCTCCCGTGAGGCCTTGGCTAGCACATATGCCTTCCTACTAAGAGACACAGGTAAATTTGTGCTCATAGCCCTTCCTATGATACATCAAGAATAAACATTAAGAGGACAGGAAATAGTAATAAAAATAAAGAAAGAAAAGAACAAAAAGGAAAAGAATGTTCCTTTATGGACTCTGAAAGAGATCTTAAAAAGCTAGTCTGGGTAATCAAAAGTCCTGGCTCTTAAACCTTGTTATGAGTAGGAGATTTGGATCAGAGCCAGAGTTACCCAGTAATACAAATCTCCCAGTCACGTACAAATATATAATGGGCATGTGTCATTAACTTATTAATTAATGAGGGTACCTGCAAGATGTTACCACTGGTTCAAAGGCTGTAAGAATGCTGACAAATTTTTAAAATATTTACAAAACAGGTCTATCCATAGGGCAATAACCAGTTCAGTCCCCTGAATACAATAAACTTGCATCTCTATGGGAGAAGTAAGTGCATGATCATCATTTTTTCCCAATTTAGAGAGCTATAAAATAGCTCAAGGTTAATAAAATGTGTCTATCGCCTGGAAGAGAACTCTAGACAGGATACCAAGTGCTGTCATGCGTGTCCTCTCAAAAATCGACGTGTTGAAGTTTGTTTGTAAAGGTATTAAAGAAAACATAATATTTTCATGCAGTTGAAAGGTGGGGCTTTAGAGTGATTAAGTTATTAGAGTGGGCCCCTTTGATTAAATTCTGGTGGCTTGATAAGGAGAGTGATCGAGAACAGAACAGAGGGACTCACGGGCAGCTGCTCTCCTCTGCTCCCAGCCTTGGATGTGGTTGAGACATTGTACGATGCCCTCCAGATACGGCCCTTGGACCTTGGACTTCCAAACAGTGAATTGAATAGACCTCTATTATTATTTTTAAATGTTTGCTATAGAGCACATAAGAGAGAGAGAGAGAGAGAGAGAAATCATTCCCCAGACAGGATAGCCATGCTGCAACTCTTTCTCCTCTATTCTTCTCTTGGGATTTTAAATGTCTACTTTTTATAAATTACCTAGGCTCAGGTATTTCTGTTAGCAACACAACAGCAGACCAAAAAAAATCAGTGATTTTTTATGCCCTGACAGTCTTTCTCACAGTTTTTTTTTTTTTTCCTGGTACCAGAAAATATACCCAAAGATACTCAAAGATCTCCCTAAAATTTTTAATTTTATTTGAATCAAATTGACAGATGAAACTTTGGAAAATTCCCTCTTTTTTCTCCACATGAATGACTCAAGAGAGAACAGTGAGCTCTTGGGCTGAGTAACTTGGCTCAGAGTCTGTCTCACTATTCTGTAGTTCAGTGGTCGGGTCATTTGATTGTCAAGCCCATGATCTTGGCCTTATATAATAGGGCCATTATGGCTTGGATCATGGTTCATCTCCCAAAGGTCTATGTTTCAGAAATTGGTCTTAGTGTGCAGTAATTGGATGTCTTCTGGAAATTCATGTCTTGGGACTTAGTTACATTGTGAATGTGCTTAGTGAAAACTTATTCCTTTCATGGTGTTCCAGGTGGAGACTTTGGGTAGTGCCTCCATGGTTGAGTTCTGGTGTGTATATAAGAAATGGAGCTGGGAACCAGCAGTTAACGTAATGGCTATGTTGCTGGACTCCCATGTAATCGATTGCGGTTCGCGTCCTGGACTCGGTGGCTTAGAACTCACGCTGGGCATGTGTGCATGCATGTCCAAGATCCTGAGAGGAGAATGGAGGAGAAGGGATTGCGGTGTGACCATCCCCCGTGGGGGGTGATTTATCGCTTTCTGTCTCTATGTCTCTCTCTGTCTGGCGAGCGCACGCGCCCTATAGCAAAAACCTCTCAGAAAAAAAAAAAAAAGAAAAGAAAAGAAAAGAAAAGAAATGTAGTTGACAGAAGCCATGTGGATGCAGACCATACTCTGCTCTGCTTGAAGGTCTACCTTTTGCCATTTTGTGATGTCTTCGGATTTTCCAGCCACCAGAATAATGCGTTTTGTAAAGCAATATCCATCTTCTTTATAAATCACCCAGTCTCAGGTGTTTCTGTTACCAACACAATAACAAAGACAGGGGCCAATAACAATTAAACTATGGGAGGAATGACTCATACCAGGGCTGGCACAGAGTGGGAACTCAGGTTGCAGGAGTTTTCGTCTTCTCCTCTTGAAGCTCTTGCCTAGGCTTCCCATAGCAAAAGCTACCTCTTTCAGCTACCTGGCCCTTCTACGTAGAGCCCTGTGTAGACACAGAACAAGCCTTGTGAGAAATGTGGCCAAAGTTTTCTTTGGAGAGAAATGGAACCTGCCCCACAGGGTCACCAAAGGGCAGGTCTGCGAGGTGGCAGGGGGAGGAGGAAGTCAGTGAGCTTAGTGAGGAACTATGAAGAGATGTAGAAGAGAGGAAGGTTTGGAGTAAGCCAGGGATTCCTACCTTTGAAGGGATGACCAGAGACATCTTTGAAAATCTGATCAATCTACACCCGTTTCCCAGAAAAATATATAGTGTAGGCTGACAGAGGCTGCACCTGGGTCTTCTGAGAGGTGCTGGGCTTGGTACAGGGTGCCTTCCACCCTTCAGTGAGTAGCTCCGGCTTCATGGGAGCTGAGGGCAGCCTCATAGCAGCAATGAGAGGTAGTAGATGAAGTGCCTTGCTAGCTCCTTCCCTGTCATCCATGCGATGAGGCCAGGTGGGCTGCTGTGGCTTATATGAGACTCGGGCCCCTTAGAATTTTTCCTTTTTTGTCCAGGACAATGCCCCAAGTCTTCATCATGCCAGTCTTTGAATCCACACGTCAGAGGACTAGTGTAGAGGGAGATGGTGGAAGTGAGATTTTCAAAGGAAAGGCATGGGGTATTGATTTTATTCTGTTCCAGTTCATGAGGCTCTTTGGGGGAAGAGTTTGGGGCTGGCAAGTGGCATGGTGGTTAAAGGCGCTGGACTCCCACATAGCCAACCATGGTTCAAGTCAAGGACCTGGCGGCTTGCTTTCTTACTTTCTCTCTCTCTCTCTCTCAACTCTCTGTCCCTCTCTGATAAAATTAAAATAAATAAATAAATAAAGTTAAGTAAAATAATTATTTAAAATAAAAAAAGAGGGGGTCAGCAGGTGGTGTGGTGGTTGAGGGTACTGGAGTCCCACATGACCGACTGTGTTTCCAGTCCTGGATCTGGTAGCTTGGTTTCTCGCTTTCCTTCTCTCTCTCTCTCACTCTATCCCTCTCTGGTCAAATAAAAAAAATAAAAAGAAAGAAAATAAATAAAGTTAAATAAAATAATTCTTAAAGAATGTGAGCTTTGGAGCCATGATAGAATTTGTGTCCAGTATGGAAGTGTATCGCTCATTCTCCCTTCAAAAAAGAACTTGCTGTTCAGCTGAGTAGTCATTTGCTAGGGCTGTCATACCAAAGCAGGACACACTAAATGGTTTAAAAATAACAGAGATTTATTGACTCATAGTTCTGGAGACCAGAAGTCCAAAATTGAGGGGTCAGCAGGATATGCTCCCTCTGAAGGTACTGTTCCATGCCTCTCTCCCACGTTCTGGTAGCCTCGGGTGAGCTTTGGCTTGTAGATGCATCTCTCTAATCCTCCATCTCCACATGGTGTTCTTTTTGTCTTCACATGGCCATCTTCTTATAAAGACACCAGTCATGCTGAGTTAGGAGCTTATCCTACTCCAGCATGACTTCCTCTTAATTATATCTGCATTGACACTGTCTTCAAACAAATAAGGTGACAGTCAGAAGTCCTTGGGGTTAGCACTTCAACATACAAGAGTATTTTTAAAAGTTGGTGGAAAAGGAAATTGAAGTATACGTTCATTGTGATACAAAAAATTGAAATCCATAGTTTTCTTTCTTCTTTGGAAACGTTTTTGCTATAGGGTGCATGTGCTCGCCAGAAAGAGAGAGACAGAGAGATAGAAAGTGAGAAACCCCCCCCCCCCGAGGGGATGGCCATGCTGCAATCCCTTCTCCTCCATTCTCCTCTTGGGATCTTGGGTACACATGCACACGTGCTTGGCCTGAGTTTAAGCCTTTGAGTCCAGGACTTGAACCGCAGTTGACTTCACATGGGAGTCCAGTGAAATATTCATTATGCCATCTGCTGGTCCCAGTTTTCATTTTTTTTTTTTAAAAAGAATTACTTTATTTAACTTTATTTATTTATTTATTTATTTATTTATTTATTTCAGCCATAAAGGGGCAGAGTGAGAGAGAGAGAGGGATAGTGAGAAAGCAAGCTGCCAGGTCCAGGACTTGAACCACGGCTTGGCTATGTGGGAGGCCAGTGCCCTTAACCACCATACCACCTGCCAGCCCCCCATAGTTTTCCATAATATGCATTTTTTATGAACTTTTTGAAGACCCTCTCATATCTTTTTGGAGCCTGATTGTGGAGAGTTAATGGTTAATAGAAAAAGAAAAAAAAAAAAAGCATCCTACAGCCTACAGGCAAAAGAGGAGATCAACCAATGGGGGTGTTATAAAATAAAGCAAGAATGTTCAAGCAGGAATTTTAGGGTGGTTACCCCAATAAAATGTTACAATCCCTTGCCTGGCTCCTGGGCTTGATTCAGTTTTTTTGATCTTTGACTTAGTAAAAGAGAGAACCTGTTGACTAAAGAGGTAGCTGGGCCTGTAGGAGGATTGTGATGGCCAATATAAACTACACCAATCTCCCCAGTCCTTTCCCAAAGAGACTGATGGCCATTTACCCAGTGCCTTGGAGAATGGCAACATCGGGCAGTTTTAGAACTATTGGACCCAGAGTCTGAGGATCTCACCCTAAAGACTCAAAGTGTCTTTCTGGTGCTCCTGTTAAAGTGGGGACATGTGAGGGCCAGGAAATAATAAATGGAGATTTGTTCAGAGTCCAGTTTACAGTGGACCCATTGGTGGTGTGGGATCCCTCAGCAGTCATTTCTCTGGTCTTCAGAGATGTAAAATTGAGTTTACATACCGGGCAGGTGAAGTAATCTCCACATTGGATCCTTAACCTATCTTAGTGGGCAAGGTCAAGTGGAAGCCTCTGAAACTGCTCCTATGCCCACGTGTTCCCCCACTCACTCTCTATTCTCCAGATCTCCACTCCACACCAATATACTAGGTCATTAGGAAGGTCATGGCATATTTTTCTATACAAAAATATTTCTTTACTTTTCTGATGACCCAATAGCATGTTGTAAACAATATTGTAAATTGTCACACAATATTGAAATCATCATATAATAAATGGAATTGCTCTATTTTTAAAAACTACTATTTATTTAATTTTGTTTATTATTATTATTATTATTTTTATTATTTTAATTTTTTTTTTTGGAGAGGTTTTTCGCTATAGGGCGCATCCGCTCGCCAGACAGACAGAGAGAGACATAGAGACAGAAAGCGAGAAATCCCTCAGGGCGGATGGTCATGCATCCCTTCTCTTCCATTCTCCTCTCGGGATCTTGGGCACGTACGCACACACGCCCGGCGTGAGTTTTAAGCCACCGGGTCCGGGACTCGAACTGTGGTCAACTACGTGGGAGTCCAGCGACATAGCCATTACGCTAACTGCTGGTTCCCTATTATTATTATTTTTTAATTTGCTACAGGCCATATGTGCTCACCAGAGGTGTGTGTGTTGGGGAGGAGAGTGAGAAAATAAGCCACCAGGTCCAGGACTTGAACTGCAGTTGTCCATGTGGGAGTCTAATACTTTAACCACCACTCCACCTGCTGGCCTTGAGGAGTCATTATCCTGGTAGGGGTCATTGGCCCTGAGCTTTGAGGAGGTAGCTTGTCTTTTGAAATAGGAGAAATATGTGTGGAACTAAGATGACTCATGTGGGACCTCTTGGTACTCCTTTGTCCAGTTGCGACAGTGAATGGACAGATGCAGCAACCTTAAAAATGTCATAATCAGGAATGAAGGTTTTATCCCACCACCTGACCTGCAAGGTGATAGCTGAGAGTGAGAAGAATTTGGAATGGATAGTGGAGGAGGGAGAGGATGAGGAGCTTCAACTCCAAGATCCACTGAAGTGATGGGGGTTGTAGTTGGTTCCATTGGCCTCTGCCTTCTAAGTCTCTTCCCTTCAGGAAGCGAGGCCCCACTGGATGCCAGAGATATGCCTCTCTGCTATGCACAGGTGGACCATGGGGCCACAGTGGTGCACTATCTGGGCCTCTCTTCAAAGAACTCGTCATTCATCTGGGAGGGGTGCAGTAGGTGACAGCCTCTAGCTGTAGTGCCATGCTGTCTGGGTAGTTTACAGCCAGTGAGAAGGACCTGGTACTGAGACCTGGCCATCTCTGCCCAGAGTCGGACTTTTCTAGTGGGCTCTTTTTGGCTAGGGCTCTCTAGAAAGTTAGGACTTTGTCAATCTCTCGAGTCTGAAGGCTTCTCCCTGCCAGATCCTCACCTGTTATGGTTCAGATCATGGTATATTCCCCAAAGTTTCATGTTTTGGAGTTTGCTCTTAGTAAGTGGTGATTGTATATCCCCTAGAAATTCATATGTTGACACTTGGTTGTACCATACAGGTGTAAGTTGAAAACCCAGTTCCTGGATGGTGTCCCAAGGTGGGGACTTCAGATGTGATGATATCATGAGGGCGAGGACTCCACGATTAAGTTCTGTGGGTTTATAAGTAACGAGACCAGAATGGTAGAGAGACAAAGAGAGGGAAAGCCACATGGGTACAGATCACACTCTGCTGTGCTCAGAGTTCTGCCATCTGCAATTTTGTGACGCCTTTGGACTTCCCAGCCACTAGAACTGTGAATAAAAATAAATCTCCATTCTCTTAAATTCCCCCAGGCTCCATAATCTCTATTGACAACCCAGTACAGGACTAATGCATCCTGCTTTGCCTTTCCATGGTACTGCAATCAACCTCTCACATTCCCAATCCTGAGTCAGCCCCTGCTTCCCAGCTGACCCAAGGACAAAGCATTTCTAGTTCCGCTTCTTCCCAGTTGCATGAACCTGCACAGGCATCTTCATTTCCCTGAGCCTCTCTCCTTACAGTGAAGTGGAAGGGTTTATTCCACTTTAATGTGAGGCGAAGGGCTGTTAGACCAATGCATACAATCATGCTGACCTACCACCGACCTATAGCCACCATCAACATACAAAACAGTGGTGATGACAAGATTAAATGAGATGCTGCATGCAAAATGACTGACAACCTTGGCAGGCCTGTTAGGGTCACCAACTGCATTGGGCTACTGATTGGACTCCCACACCCAACAGGGGCTCCCTTTGCCCAGATAGGAGTCCCTGGAGGGGGACAGAGATCCTTGCCCTCTGGGTCTCACTCACAGTTCGAGTTCTGGAGATAAAGGGACTTGGAATTGAATTTATATTTTGGCCCTGTTCTTAGCAGCCTTGAGTAACTTCACCTCTCTGGGTCTCCATCTCCTCATTCATCAAAGGAGAATGCTAACTGGCCTGCAACTACTGAGGATTACTGCTGGGACCTGTTAAGTCACCATGTTTTCTCAAACTGACTGCTCTCCACAGGTTACGTGATTATTCATGCAAAGTGCTTTCTTCAGTGCCCACCACTTAGGAGGCATTCAGTAAATGGCAGCTGGCATTACTCTTGTACTTCCTGAGCAGCTGCTCTGTATCTGGCTCTCTGCTCTGAACTTGGGTCATAAGGAGAAACTGAAGCTCATTCATTGAGCTAGGAAGTAAACATAGCAATTCATACTTTACAAAGGAAGAAGTGGCTCAGAGAGGTGAAATGACTTGTCCACGGTCACAGAAAAGCCTGAAATGGTGGGAGCCAGAACTTGATTTCAGAACCGCTTGCCTGTAGAACTTTGCCCTGCACCAGGCAGCTTTTTGGAGACATTTGGCCTCAGAAAGTGGGAGGAGAAGATTCAGAGTCTTCCTTGCTGCTCAGTGGCTTCCGATTTCCCTACCACACCTGGAACAGAGGACCAGTGGACATCCTGACAGCAACAGAATTGCTCGTGGACTTTAGGGGGTCACAGCAGGTAACCCGGGCTTCGTGTCCTGTTTGATGGATCTGGGAAGTGAAATGGTCACTTACAGACCCCACTGGAAGGCCACCCACCCCTTCCTCCTAGACAGCTGGAAGTCGAAGGACACAGGCTTCAGGGTCAGATACACCTAGGTTCAAATCTCCACTTCTTCACTGACTGTCATGTAGTTCTTGTTTCTGTACTTTCCAAAGAAGCCTTATCTTTATCATCTTCCTGATTCTTTTACTTCTCTTCCTTCCATTCATACCAGATCCCAAGCTGTAATAACCTTCCATGTAATAACTTCCACACTGACCCTGTGAGGTAGGCCTTGTTATTATACCCATTTGACATAGGAGTGATTGAGGCTTAGCAGCAATCTGAAGGTGGAGCTGGGATTGGACCCTAGCCCATGGTCCTCCATGTCCAGTGGTTCTCCTGCAAGGTAGTACAACTGAGTGCGGTCACTGCCCAGATCCATGGGGATGGCAATCAGACAAATCTGACTCAACCAGGTAACCGGGGAGCCAGGGCCACAGTGCACGTAGCCTGCCCCTGGCATTGTCTATGTGCTAGGCTGGGTGGCTTGGGGTCAGGGAATCTTGGACAGGACCTAAAGGCTCCCTGGAGAGTTTGGAATTGCCAGAATTCTTTGGAAAATAGCAAAAGGCATGATAACGATATCAGCTGTAATTTGTTAAATCCTTACTACATGCCGGATCTCATTTAATCCTCCCAGCAATCCTGAGAAGGAGTTGTTGCCAGAATTCCCCACCTAGGTCTGTGACTCCAAAGCTTGCTGGGGACTCAAAGCTTCTTTGATGCAGATAAGCTTCTCCTTCTGGAATTGATTGATGGTTCATATTGGGCTCTTGCCTTAGCAGACTAGGCCCTGGCCAGGACTCCTGGCCCTGTCCACTAATCCCCTCCTGCCCTGCTCCTCAGAGTTCTCCCAGCAAACCCTAGGTTTTGATTCGGAGTGTAGAAAGGAGAAGCCTCTCCTAGATGTGGCTGAGGGCCTCTGCTAAGACCTAGAGAAGATGGAAGAGATTTTCTGAAGCCCATTCAGAATAAGAGAGAGAGAGAATAAGGGCAGACTTAATGTTTATGGACAGGTGTGTAACCCAAAGGACCCTACCTTTTTTCTCAAGGAGAAAGCCCTTCAAAACAGAGGAGGGAAAGAAGTCTGGCTGGCAAGAAGCTGAAGGCCAGGCTGGGACCCGAGTGCCCCCATTGTAACTGCTTCCTTCACAGTCCCTCCAGGCAGAGACAGGGTCATTCCAGGGACTCTTTTGGAGAGGTGAGAGGAGCCAGGAGTCAAAGCCAGAAAAATATTGTCTCAACTTAAGCATGGGAAAAATATGGTACAGTGAGCTTATGACAATCTGAGGCAAAATTCCAGAAGTTCCTTTTCTAAGTAGGGATTATTAGGAGCCAAGATGGGTTCACTCAGGTCAAGGCATGACTAACTCCTAGATTTCTCCTGTAGAGGAGTAATCGGAACATGCTGTGAGAAAGGGCCCATTGACTCAGAATACAGAAATAGGACCATGCTGTTCTGAGAAGGACACTGAGGAAGACAGGAGAGTGCTTTCCACCCAGGGTCTAGAACCCTCCACACCCCAGCTCCTCACATGTCAAAATTATAGGCTTCCTTTTATCGCAGAGTAGGCTCACAGTGTTGCCAACGTTTGCCTTGCAGTCAGTTATAAAGTGGGGCTTTGAACACCCAAACGAGGAAGAAGAGGCGTCCCGAGGTGATCGATAACGCACTGGTAACATTCGAGACGAGGCAGTGGTATTCATTCCATAAAGCACTGAGGATCTCGAATGGAGTCATAGAGTTTGCCCAGGGGATGAGAACATCAAGGGTCTGTTAGAATCCATGCTATGGAGGTCAGAAGCTTGAGGAGAGGCTGCTTTCCTTGTCAGGCACCAGCAGCATTGAGGACCATTTTGCTGTCTCTCATATTTTTGAGGGCAACTAGAGAGCTGTGGACCAAATCTAAAGGCAACTCAGCCTTTGCTTGACTGGCTGCACCCCTTTGGGCAGAGTACAAGGAATTACTTGATTCCATTGGGTGGGCTCTGACTTTTTTATGACCCGGATCCTTCTGCGAAACTTCACTCACGTCTGCTCTGGGCGCAGAGGAGAGGTGTGTCTGGCAAGGGAGGGGAAAGCCCTTCTGGATGCACCCTGGTTCTGGGATGGGTCCTGCCCTACCCTCAGCCTGCCTGTGTGGAGCAGCCATTGCTGTTCAGGGCCATGGAATGGGATAGTTTCAGGTTCTGGCTTCAGAGTCAGGCTGCTCCCTGTTCCAGGCTCAAGTTCTACCATCTCCTGCTTGGGTGGCCTGGGGCAAGTTACTTAATATATCTGTACTTCCCAGTCTTCCTCAGAAAATGAAGGCAATTCATAAGAATTCATAAGGCGAAAGCATTCACTTTGGGCTTTGTTTATTTATTTATTTAGTTAGTTAGTTACAGAGCTTGTGCATGTGCCAGAGAAAGAGAGTAACAAAGCATCCTCCATGGAGGATGGTCATGCTACAATCCTTTCTCCTCTTGGGATTTTGGACATGCACGCACACATGCCTGTTTCTTTCTTTCTTTTTTAATAGAATTATTTATTTAATTTTGTTTATTCATTCATTTATTTTATTTTGACCAGACACACACACACACACACACACACACACACAC
>NW_006159889.1:424204-433083 GCF_000334495.1 Tupaia belangeri chinensis
CGCGCACGAAGAGAGAGATAGAGAGAGAGAGAGAGAGAGAGAGAGAGAAAGCAGCTACAAGGTCCAGGACTTGAACTGTGGTCAACCTTGTGAGACTGTCCAGCATCCCAACTGCCACATCATCTGTTGCCCCTGGTGTGTTTTTAAGTCACCTGTTCCAGGACTCAAACTGTGCAGTTGGCCCTATGGGATCCAGTCACCTTAACCTCAGGACCATTGGTTGGTCCTTATTTTTTTTTTCTTTTATTGCAAGATTTCAAGCGTGCTCATGAAAGATGAAGAGAGACCAAGCATCCCCACCCCCCGATGGAGAACGGTCACAGCTAATCCTTTTCCCTCCACTTCTTTATCCTGTGAAAATTCGAGGCATGCATGCACACATGCCTGGCATATTTCCCAAGCCTCTGAGCTGAGATCTGAATCAGGGTGGGCCATGTGTGATCCGGCTCCCTAGGCACAGCCCTTAACCATTGTGCTATGGGCTTTTGTTTTCGACTGTGGCCCATGGTAAGAAGTCCATTTTACAAGACCCAGTGTACACATTCCTACATAAATACACCAGTACACGCGTATGTGTAACTAGAGAAAAATTTTCCCAAATGACCCCTAGCCTTAATACTGGTTGATGAACTATGACCTTGTCTTGTTTTTTCTTCTTTTCTTTTTTCATTATTAGAAGACTGAAGGACTCATCAGAGAGAAGCAGAGAGGCAGAAAGCACCCTCCATGGGACAGGGTCTCGTCACAATCCCTTGACCATTTTTTTCATCCTGTTGAGATTTGGGGCACACACACACGCGCACACACACACACACACACACACACAGTGTGTTTCTGAAGCCACCAGGGCCAAAATTTGAATTGCGGTGGGTCATGTAGGATCGAGTTTCCTCAGCCACTATGCTTTAGGGCCAGCCCTATGTTATTTTCTATTGTATTTTATGTTTTCATTAAGCAAAATGTGGATTGAGACCATTCACTTTTTTTTTTTTTTGAGAGGTTTTTGCTATAGGGCACGTACACTCGCCAGACAGACAGAGAGAGAGACAGAGAGATAGAAAGCGAGAAATGACCCCCCCAGGGGGGATGGCCACGCCACAATCCCTTTTCCTCCATTCTCCTCTCAGAATCTTGGGCCACTCGCACACATGCCCGGCGTGAGCTTTAAGCCACCGGGTCCGGGACGCGAACCGCGGTCGACTACGTGGGAGTCCAGCGACATAGCCATTACGCTAACTGCTGGTTCCGAGACCATTCACTTTTTAAAATTTGTTTTCTTTATTTATGAGAGAATGTGTGCATTCATACATGAAAGAGAACGAGAGAGAGAGAGAGAAAAGAGAGACACCCTCTGGAGGATCTAGTTATGCCAGAATCCCCTTCCTCCACTCCTCCAGCCTGTCGGGTCCTGGGCTCTCACACATGTGCCTGGTGCATTGCAGGCTGGCCTGGCCAGGGATTCAAACTTGCCACGTGGGATCTGACTTCTTGAGCAGCGCGTGACCACTGTGCCACGGAGTTAGCCCAGAGATGTAATCAATCATTGCATTGATTTCACTACACAGAGAGGTCATTGCCTGCAGTCTGTCAAACACCAGGTTAAAGAGAAATGATTAGGGCTATGTATCCACCATTTTGATTTTCTGAGAAACCTGGAGCTGGAGTAACGTGTTCAGTTCCAAATGTTACAATGTTTTAAAAACGCATGTCACATTTAAAGGAAATCTTTTCAAGCTAGAAGGTGTCCCCAAGAGAATGACCAGAGTATCCCATTCACTCGTTCCCTCTCTTGCTTGTTTCCCCCAACCATCTGCTTATTCATTGTTTCTTCACTCATATATTCATCACTTATCCTTTTCCTGCAAGTTTACTTTCCTATTCACCTGGAAAAGAGACTCCAGGGAGGAGTTGTTCAATAAATCCTGAAAAAGTGGAAATAGACTTGCATTTATAGTCAGTCCTTTGTGTAGAAATGGGACTTGCGGGTAGGAGTGATGGCAAGGCAAATCGGGGACATCATACGGGAAGTGATTTGCAGCCCTCGGTGCCACTGGGTCACAGGTGCTCTGTGAAATTTCTCTCTTGGACATCTATGATCACATGGGGGAAGAAGAAGGCCATGAAGAGATTTTCAGTATTGGGTGGAGGTTGGTTTTTCCCTCCACGTTGCACTGAGCGTAGGGGTCTGTCGTGGCCATTACCCGGGCTGCTAGGGGGGTAGAGAGGAGACCATGTAGTTTTCGGGTTCTGTGCCCCACCTTACAGCTGAGGCAACTCCATTTCTGTCTTATGCAATGGGATTCTCTACCTGGTTTATTTTAAAGGGAGAGAAAATCCCCCCAAAACAAAAGAACTTGTTCCACTGCTGCTAAAAAACTTTTTAATCCCCAAACTAGGAGCTCGTTAAATCCCCGTGAGCCTCAGAAGCAGTCATTTCTAGGATTCTGAGACTCATTTTTTCCCTATAAAACCAAGTCCATTAAAATTACAGCGTAAGCGTTTGTTTTGCAGTCTTAAATCCAGATATAATTGAGACCAAGAGTTAAAGAATGACACGTGTGGCAGGATGATGGATTACATGTTATTTTGTGTTGGTGGTTTTTGTCCTCCTTTCCCTTTGTGCTCCTTCACCTCAGGGGGTGTGAAACCCGAGGTAGACAACTGGTCTTTCAGGCTTCTGTGATTGAAGGCTGGGGTTTATTGAGGGGATTGTGTGGGAGAAAGGGAAGAAGGAATGAGATGAGCTGGGAAGGTGTGGCCTGAGAGGCGCGGCTGCAGGGCTGAGGGGGTGACCCAGTCACCTGGGCTTCTTTGATCTTCAGAAGCCACAGCTCAGGTTAAGTCATCTTTGTGGGAATGCAGGGTTATTGACCCACTTCTGCTCCAGGGTGGGAGTCAGTGAGAGAAATGCACCTGCTCTCCCTTCTCAAGGTGAGAATTTTTCGGGCATTGTGTCCAGTATTTTAGCTTTTCTGAAAAGCCGAGAGCTGGGAATTAGATGTTTCTTTTGTCCCTCTTTCCCATCTCTCTGAAGTCCCAGAACTAATAGTTTATCTTAATTCTGGAATTTTATCTGTTCCTCATCTTTTCCTTGTCTGGAGGCTGAAATCTACCTCTCTCTATCCCCAGCCTCAGATAAGAGCGAAACCAAAGAGGTAGGAGAAAAGCAAGCAAGCTCCCTGGTGGAAGGTTTCCCCGTGTTCTGGAAGTGGTGTGCGTGTGGGCCCTCCTGTTTACTTGTTTGTTCATCTCCACCTCCTCCATTTGCTTGACGTTCTAGTTGGGAATAGAAATTATTTTGTAAAGAACGGACGAAAGGTAGCCATTCCTAACCTAGCCCTCTGCACAGTTACAGCCAACCTCAGGAAACAATTCCTTTTTTTTTTTTTTTTTTTAAGTTTACTTATTTATTTTATGAGAAAGTCTCATGCTGTGATTCCCCCCCAACCCCAGCCCTCCCAGCCAGCCAGGATCCAGGGCCGTGCCCAGGGCAAACAGACTGACTGATAAACAAAACCCATGGTCTTTGGTGTGGTCTTCGCTTGTGTGACTGTTGCACTGGCCCAGAAAACAATTCTTTTTTTTTTTATTCAAAAAGATTATTTTATTTAACTTTATTTATTATTATTATCATTAAATGTGACCAGAGAAAGACAGAGAGAGAGAGAAAGTAAGAAAGCAAGCTGCCAGGTCCGGGACTCGAACAGCAAAGCTCCCAGGTCGGGGACTCGAACCACAGTTAGCCAGGTGGGAGTCCAGTGCCTTTAGCCATCATACCACCTGCTGGTCCTAAAACCATTTTTTTTAACTTATTTTTTTGAAGAATTATTTATTTAATTGTATTTATTCATTCATTTTTATTTTTAATTTGACCAGAGAGAGACACACAGAGAGAGAGGGAAAGTGAGAAAGCAAGCTACCAAGTCCAGAACCCAAACTGTGGTCAGTCGTGTGGGAGTGTTCAGCACCTTAACCACCACGCCACCTGTTGGTCCCCAGAAACAATGCTTGAAAAGAGAATTCACTATAGAATACTACTCAGCCATAAAAAATAACAAGACCCTGGAATTTGATAGAAAGTGGTCAGATATGGAGGATCTATTGCTGAGTGAAGTAAGCCAGGCTATGAAAGAAAGATATTGTATGTATCCACTCAATATATACCTACTATCTGCACTCTATGGTAGAGAGCAAAAAATTGGAGGACATAAAAGCAGTGAAGGTACTTAATGAGAATAGGACAGTGTGGAATGGGGGAAGTGAAGAGAAGAGGATAGAGAAAGATAGCAAGAGAACAATAGAGAGGCAGGACGTTAGTGAGAAACAGATAGGGCTTATTAACTGTTGAGGATGACATGTATAGTATTCTCAACTGGATTGGTCTGAGAAGTACTTCACGATGGGCAAAGTATTTTTACAAGCAAAATGAGAAATAGCAATTGACTGTTTTAAAAAATAATTAGAATAATAATAATAATACTGATTGGGGAAAACATAGAAAAGATATTGAATGTTGAAGCAGGGAGATTAATGTCTCTGTATTGACTGACATGCATGGCATTCTCTTTTGAAAAAGCAATGTAATACACTGTAAAGTTGTAATCCAATGTAATATAAAGAAGATTAATGATGATAATAAAAAATTAAAAAAAGAAAAAAAGAGAATTCACTGGGCCAACAGGTGACGTGGAGGATAAGGTGGCTGGGTCCCACATGGGTGACTTGCCCAGTTTGAGTTCCCGACTTGGCAGCTTAAAAATCATGCCACTGTGTATGCTAGTGTGCCCCAAATCCCGAGAGGAGCATGGAAGAGAAGGGATTGCAGTGTGGCTATCTCCCCCAGGTTGGAGAAGGGGTGACTTCTCACTTCCCCTCTCTTTCTCTCTCTGTCTTTCAATAGCACATGCAACCTATAACAACAAAAAAAAAATTCAAAAGACTTCACCTCTTTCCCCAAAGGATACCCAAAAATGCATCTGCAAATGAAACAATCTGAAGATTGTTTCCTAGCCTAGAAAACAACTATATCTTATATTGGCAAAGCACTTACACTTTTCAAAGGGATTTAGCATAAATTGTCTATGGATACTTGTGTTAGGGACAGAATCTCGTTTAATGCTCCCCACAACCACTATGAGGAAGTCTTACGATCCCTTCTCTATTTATTTATCCACAAGTATTTAAGCCAATGAACCGTTCTAGTTCAAGCAAAAGCTGTAGAGACAAAAGCAGAGATGTTGGGTGTAAGACAGAAAAAAAAAAAAAAAGAAGTTTGAAGGGTTAAAAAGTTGGAATTCTGGCTCCCAGCCCCTCCATATGAGGCACTTCAGAGAGATCTCACCTCTCTCTGTACTGGGTAGGAAAAAATGATGCATGGAAAGTATGAGGTGGAGGTGATGAGAGGGAGCTTTTGACACCCTCAGCCTGGCAAAGCCATGACAGGAATTTCTTCAGCTGGGGCTTCAATGTGTCAGCTTTTCAGGAGGTGGGTAAAGTGGGTTGGGTAAATCCTGGAATTCTGCCAGTTGCAGAAGCCTGAATGTGCTGGGTCTTGTATGTGAAGAGGTGAGAAATTTAGAGTAAGGCTGTGGCTAAGCCTGGGAATGACGTGATGGGGCTCGTTCAGTAGCACCAGCGTCAGGAGACCCAGAGTCTAGTTCAGCTTGTCCACTCACCAACTTCGGACCTCTGAACAGAACGTTCCAGGTTGTAAGCCTCCGTTTCCCCTTTAGAAAAATGAAGTGGAGAGACAGGGTGCTCTCAGAGACTGAGATGGCTCTCATCTTCTGGGCCGAGAAGGCAAATGGCTTCCTTGCCTTAGAAGCTGTGACCAGTTTTCTTTTTGGAATGTGGGGTGGGACACACACGCACATACTGGGGGCCATCCTTGCTAGGTGTTGGAGGGAGAGCCCTTTCTCTCATGGAACTGACAGAATGTCAGGAAGAGCACGTACTGAAAAGGAATGAACAGTTACTGCTCCGTGGAGGTTAGAACGGAGACTAAGAAAAGCAGCCCTCATGTGAAGGGTAGGAGAGAATTCCAGGCAGAGGGAACAGCATCTGCAAAGGCCGTAGGCATGAAGGCTGTTATGTTTGTGGGAGAGAGGAAGCCTGAGTCGCAAAAGGTGAGAAAAGTGGGATGAGTGGCGACACCTCTTTTATAGTCTGGCTTGAGTACAGAGTCCTGTTTGGAGGCTAGAGACTGCACCTGGTGACCCCGTTTCCTGTGTAGGGAGGACCACCCCTTACCCCCCCCACCCCACGTAACAGAGTTGGGGGTCTTTCGATATAACCAGGTAGGAGCTTTTCAGATCAAGCTTTCTGGTAGATCATTCAAGTCAGGAAAAACTCTGTTCTTCTCCCCCCACTCCCACTGGTGGTGGTGGTGGTGGGGGGGGCTCGGGGTCTCGCCCAAGGAAAGGAAGCACTGCTTCCTGGTTTATGTTGAGATGGGAAAGACTTGCCCAAGAACAATGGCATTTTTTGCAAAACACCACTTTGTTCTGGTGAGACCAGGAGGGGATTTCCTTCGGGACCTAGTTTGGTCCCACTGCCCCAGACCTGCCAACCACAACAGCCACATGGCGTTCTCTGCGGATCAACCTTTCATCTGAGATACTTGCTCATGGACAACCAGGCCTAGCTTAACCCTTTGAATCCCACCCTACCCAGGCAGCAGCATCTCTGGACTCATGGCTAGCGCCCTGGAGATCCCAAGACACGCTGGCCAAGGGAGTCAAGGCTGATGGGATGGGGGAGTCAATTGGACTGGTTTCTCATTGAAAAGGACCTTCTGGAGAAAGGGCTTAGATCTGCCCTGGGAGAGTTTTCTCAGCCCCAAACCTCTTTAAAGCCCCAGAGTCAAAAGGTCATTCTTTCGTAGGTAGGAAAACTGAGGTAGAGAGAAGAAAATGAGTTTCCCAAGGCCGCACAGAGGGTCAGTGGCAGGGTCAAGGTGAGGACCCCGGGTTCTGAATGTCACACCCCAGCCAGTTCCACACGTTCTGCTCTGGAGGAGGTTATAGTTGGGGAGCGAAGAGAAGAACGTCTGCATTGGAGGGGCTGACAGCTCTTCAGGGGCCCAGGATGTCTGGAGGGAGTGGAAGGGAGAAGGGTGTGGAGTGTTGGGAACTGGGCTTCTTGATGTCACAGGCAGTAGGGGGTGACTCCAAGAACCACTCCCGTTTTCCAGGCATGTATGGCTGTTACTCTGTGAGTCGCCAAAAGGACCAATTTAGTGAAACAATGAGGTCTTTTCAGAAGGGGGCATGAATGGGAAGTGAGTGGATGTATCATATAGTCAGAACAATGAGTTAGAAGAACTTTCTTTGCTCCAGCTGTTGTTTTCACATTCTGCCTGGTGAAAGAGCAGGCACAGGTAAACAGCAAAAGGTTCTGGTAACCGTGTTGGAGGTAATGGGATGTTCGTCGTGGCAGAGGTATTGGTGAAAACCATGTGGTGGTTATAGTGGTAGTGATATTTATTGCAGTTATGGGGGCCCTGGTATTGGTTAAAACTATGGTGGGAGTGATACCGACAGTGATGTTACTGCGGTGGTGTCAATTTAGTGGTGTTAATTATAATTATGGTAAGATGGAAGCAGTGATGGTGGTGGTGAGTAGTGTGACAGGGACGGTGATGTGATATTAATTATGGCAGTAGTGATGGTGATGGGATGTAGTTAACCCTGGGGACGGTGGTAAAGGTAAAGGTGGTGCTGGTGTTTCCAATGGTGGTCATATTGTTGGTGGTAAAATGACAGTTCTCTCCTTTGTTTTTAGAGAGAGATTTTTGGTATAGGGCACGTGGGTTTGCTGGAGAGATTGAGAGAGATAGAGAAACAGAAAGCGAGAAATCACCCCCCCCGGGGGGGGGATAGCCATGCCACAATCCCTTCTCCATTCTCCTCTTGGGATTTTGGGCATGCGTGCACACATGCCTGGCTTGAGCTTCAAGCTGCCAGGGCTGGGACTCAAACTATGGTTGACTACGTGGGAGCACAGCAATGTAACCATTATGCCATCTGCTTGTCCTGACAATTCTCTCATTTTTTTTTTTTTTGTTTGTTTAAAGTTTAATTTCTTCCATGGGAGAGACAAAGAAAGGCACTCCTACCAGGGTCTTCATACTGAGATCCACCCCTATTCTCAGTTGGCCTGGATCATAGGCACATGCATGCCTTGTGTGCTCAGGGAGGTTCTGGGATGCAAACCCAGGACCTTTGCCATGTGAGTCAAGTTACATTACCATTGTGCCACTGCCTGACTGTGAACTGACAATTCTCTTGGATGGTGGTGATAGTGAGAGTGCGGTTGGTAAAAAGATGATGTATATGCTGTTGGTCAAAATGATCTTAACAATGGTGGTTTTGGTGCCAGTGCTAGTGACGGTAATGCTTTCAATGATATTGGTGACCCCTGTTTATCTCAGCTGGTGACCTTGATGGAAGTGGCACTGGTGTAGGTGTCACTGGTGAACTTGACAGTAGCCTTGCTTTTGTGGCTCAGGGTGGTGGTCACAACAGCAGTGACAGGAGGGTGATGGTGGGATGTTGATGTGGTGGGGACAGAGATGATGACCAGGGTGGCAGTGACTACCCTGAGAGTGGTACAGTTTGGGCAGTGAACCTTAGATTGCATGAGGTGACCTTGCACCCTCCTGTCTGGAGGGTGCTGACAGTGGGGAAAATGGTCCATCACATCCCTAAAAGTCCTCCTTACCACTTGCCATCCTGGTGAGGATTAGTTCTCTGTGCAGGAGGAGGTGGCTGTTTTGTGGGGACCAGTGGGGATGAGAAACAGGTCTGTTGCCAGAATATCCAGAGAGGTAGGCTCAGGATTGCTGTGGGGGCAGGGCAGCAGGGAAGGGGGACGGGGGG
>NW_006159889.1:433264-441126 GCF_000334495.1 Tupaia belangeri chinensis
ACAGGCTGGGACCCATTCTCTTAGGCTAATGTGTCTTCTCGCAGGGATTAGCTCACACAACTCTGGCTGGGGCACAGGGAGGGAGGTGGCCTCTCCCATGGCTCCAGGTTGAGGGCTCTTTAAAGAAGACTGTAGCAGACCGTGGCCCCCCAGCAGGACCAGTGACTGAACCCTGTTCTTGACCTTATTTCCAAGGGACCCCCATTTGGCTGGGAGGCCAGATTCCCCAAGTATCAGGGATTCTAGCTGTGCTCCCCCTCCCCAAACCCATTCCACATGGCTGGTTTATCCTGCTTCCAAATCCCAGTTCTGCTTTGCAAAAGGCAGCATAGCCTGGGGGTGAGGAGAGCAAATGGAGTCAGACTGTCTAACTGCAATTTTCAAGTCTTCCACGTGACAGTTGTGTGACTCTCTCCAGCTCATCCTTTCTGAGATGGAGACAATGATTGTGCTGCTCACAGGCTGTTCTGAGGCTACATGAGTTAAGGCACACAACATTTTTAAGAAGGTCTGGCATTCAGAAAGTATTTGCTATTGTTATGATTGGGAGTTGAATAGCTTTAGGCAAGATTCTTGGGATCGCTGACCCTCAGTTTTTTCACCAGTAAAATGGGGATAATTCTTAGCATATATACCTAACATGAAAATGAAAGAGAATGGAATAGATGGAAGCCCAAGTACAAAACCATACATCCGTTACTACCCTGGCTGTAATTGTTAGCAAGAGGGTCAGTCTCAGCCTCCTTCCTGGACAGGGGGTGGTAGTACAGGGGTTTGACTCTGTTGTCTTATGATTCCAGGTTCTGGTGGCAGACTCTGCATTGGGATTTGACTCCTGATTTTTTATTTCCCTGTTTGTTGACAAGGGAAGCAACTCCTTATGAGGAGTAGGATCTGCGATCAGCAATACAGGGTGTAGCTCCTTGTCCCCTGTCCCAACCCAGGACTCACAGCCTGGATGGGGTGGAGGAAAGAAGAGACTGTTCTGGGGAAGTCTTCCTAGTCTGAGTCTTGTGTGTGTGTGTGTGTGCACGCGCATGTGTAAGCGTGTGTGTGTGTATATACACACGTTTTTTCCGATGTCTTATCTCTGCTCCTCTGTTCTTTCTCTTTCTTCTTTTCCTTCCTTGTTCACTCTTTCATTTATTCATTCATCTATGGGACGTAGAAGTCACGGGGTATGCTCTGGAGAAGCTCCTGTTTCCATTTTCAGGGAGAATATGATTCAGATTCCAATCAGGCCTTCAGGGAACGACTCTTTGCAAAGGGGAGAGAAAGAAAGAGAGAAAGAGAGAAGGCACCAAATAAAAACAAAAAACAAAAAACAAAAAACAAAAAAAACCCCATTTCTGTGCATTAAGGAAAGCTATCAGCAATGATGATGCAATACCATAAAATCAGCAGTTAGATATGAGAAATAAGAGTGATTTTATAAATAGTCAATTTCCTCAACTATAAGAGATCAAAACGATACCCTTTCATGGACTGGTTTTTTCAATTGTCTCTCCTGTTTGCTAATTAATTTTCTCCAGACTCTCCTGCTCATTCCTTATTTCTTTGTTCCCTGTATAAATCCACCCTGACATGTCTTTTAAATATGTCTTTAAAATGCATTTGTCTTGGGGCCAGCAGGTGGCATAGTGACTAAGGTGCTGGACTCCCACGTGGTTGACTGTGGTTCAAGTCCCAGACTTGGCAGCTTGAAAATCATGCGAGGGGTGTGTGTATGTGTGCCCAAAATTCCAGGAGGAGAATGAAGGAGAAGGGATTACGGCATGGCCATCACCCCGGGTGGTGATTTTTCACTTTCCCTTTCTCTGTTTCTCTCCTCTCCAGTGAGTACATGTGCCCTATGGCAAAAACCTTAAATAGAATATGCACTTGGAGGGGTTTAATTTACAAAAATGGTCTTGTGCTGTAAACCTTTCTAGTCTCCCTCTTCTTACTCCAGGCCACGATTCTCAGATCCAGCCGTGTTTGTGCGTGGACTGCTCTGTGCCTTCTTGCTGCTGCATGGTGTTCTATCAACGGGCTTCACCCTCTCATTCCCTCACGTGAGGGCCTCATCTCCACCATCGCCTCACAGCATTCCTCAGGGCACCAGATAGACAGCCCTTAATCCTGAGTCTGCCCGAAGCTCCCATTCCATAAAATCAGCTGTCATTACTACTGCAGCTGTCCCTCGGGATCTGTGGGGACTGGTTCCAGGACTCCTACCCCGTGGATACCAGTCAGTGGCTCTCAAGTCCCTCATATAAAATTTCCATGTAACGTACCCCCTAGGCTTTAAGTCATCTCTAGAGTACTAAGAATACCGAATACATAGTGAATGCTGTGTAAACGGCTGTTACGTTGTATCGTCCAGAAAATAATGACAAGAGAAGCGAGTCTGCACACGGCCGGCAATCAATCTCAGTAGGCCTAATTGCATAGTGCGCATCAGCAGCAATGCCACGTTTTTGATCCGGTCAAGTGCAGAACTTGCGGATACTGAGTGCTGACTGCATGCTCTTATTATGCCAGCGCCCTAAGCCATGGAGTTTTTATAAGTTAATAATCAGTTGCACAAGTGCTGCTGCTTCATGCCTCATCATGGTGTAGCACAATTTATTTCTCACAGACCACTAATGCTCATGTCCAGTGCTGGGTATTAAGGCTCAGGAGTATATTTTCCACAGCTGCGTGTCCTTGGGGAGCTCACAGTGTAAGGAAATGGACAACTCAGGATGGGAGTTGGGACAAAGTTAGGGGACAGGGATGGGTTCCCAAGGGCAGAACCACCTTAACCAGGCTTTAAAAGCTGAACAGGCGCTCACTAGGTGGATGGCAGGGAGGGGCAAGTGGGGAAGAGATGGAGGCACTTAGCAGCTTAGTGTTTAGGGAACTTAATGATTTTGTTACAGCTAGGGCAAGGAGAGTAGGAAGGGAAGGGGCAAGTGAAGGGAAGGGGCAAGAGACAACAGCCGAGCCCTGCTGAGGCCGTATGACACGCCAGGCACTGTTCTCAGTGATTCAGTACTGAACCTCTTGAAGGCATACAGTGGGGACCAGCAGACGGCGTAATGGTTTTGTAGCTGGACTCCCATGTAGTTGACTGTGGTTTGAGGCCTGGATCTGGAGGCTTAAAGCTCACAGTGGGCGTGTGTGCGAGCATGCCCCAAATCCTGAGAAGACAATGGAGAAAGGATTGCAGCATGGCCATTCCTCTGGGGGATGGTTTCTTGCTTTCTGTCTCTGTTTCTCCACAGAGCACATGCACCCTATAGCAAAAACAAACAAACAAATAAAAAACAAAAAAACACACACAATGATCATAGGACAGTCAAAGGAGATAGAGCCCCAGAGAGGTTGGTAATATGCCACAGTCATGCAGTTTATAAATGAGATACCCTCAAATGAAATCAGGCTTTTCCCAATTACAATGCTCTGACATCCAAAATATGAGGAAGGAAAGAAGGTCAGGGGTGAGAGTTCAGAACATCTTGCATGCCAAACTGAGAGGCAAGGAAGAAGGCAAGAGGAGGCGGGCCGCCATCGAGTGAGTGTGCTAGACCACAAGGGTGTGTGTGCTGCAGGTGTTGTTCATGCGGGTGTGTGTGGGGGCTGTGTGTTCGAATGGATTGTACCACACTGAGGGGCCCTGTGTCTGTGTGAGACGAGGCAACTGTGCGTGTGTGAGAGGATCTTTGGCTGTGCTCAGGTCTGAGCATGTGTCTCTGTGGGAGAGAGTATGGGCCACTCTGGGGCCCCAGGGGAACTGTCAGAGCCCATCAGCCTGGCCTGGTGTGAGAGGCCTGGTATTGGCCTCGGAAGCCGGATGGCTATACATCAAAGGCAGCCTGAGCCCAGGGCCAGTGGGGCAGAATAATTTAATGAGGATGCAGGATGGAGAATGCAGCTGCTGGGGATGGGAAGGGCTGCCAGTTTGTGTCCAAGGCAGCTCCCAGGCTCCACAGCCAAGCATCTGGGGTCTGCATATGTGCTGGTTTCTGGCATGACTCCTTCCTATCCCACGGAAAAAAACCTTCATCTGAGCCCATTCCTGCCTGGGCACCAGTCTAGTCCCCAGGAGTCCCAAGGAACTTCAGTGGAATCAGGACACAATCTTTACCTCTAAGGCCATTCTGAGATGGAACAGAGCAGAGAATCATTTCTTGATCAACTCATCTAAGTCCTTCACCTTACAGAGGGGAAACTAGACCCAGAGATGGGCAGGGAATTCTTTAGGGTCACACAACAAAATTGAGGCTAGACCAGGTTTAGAATTAAGAGCTCCTGAGTCCAAGTCCAGTAATCTTTCCACATTTTTAGGCCAGGACTAACGCACCAAAAAATTAAAAAATTGTAAGGTGGTTCAATTGGTGACCTCCAGCTCTGTGACCTGGCCACTCCCTCCCTCCTGGACCAGCCACCTCGGCAGAAGGGATTTGGGAGGCAGACCAGGGATGGAGGTCCACAGAGTATCTCTTCATTCTCCCCCGAGACAGAACTGTGTGTGTGTGTGTGTGTGTGTGTGTGTGTGTGTGTTGGGGTGGGGCTTTTATGGAGGCCTTAGCTCAGAGAGAGAAATATAAAGGGATCCAATCTAGATGATTTTTCTATCAAAGACGTGGATAGAAGAATGGAGAATTTTTGGTCAAGGGTAGTTGCTATGGTTTAGATAACTGTCCTCCAAAGTGTCATGTTTTGGAATTTGATCCCCAAGGTAATGGTGAGACCTTTAAGAGGTGAGACCTAGTGAACAGTGATGGTTCACTGAGGCATCGCCCTCATGAACGGATTAATGCTGTCCTGTGAGCTGGAGTGAGTTCTAGTTCTGGTGAGATGGGGTTAGTTCACGGGAGAGCAGGTTGTTATGAAAAAAGATAACTGCCCCCAGTCTCTCTCTTTGTACTAGCTTACTGTCCTCTCTGCCTCTGTCAGCCATGTATGGGGTAGGACCAGAAGCTGGCCTAATGCTGGCCCATGCCTTTGGACTTTCTAGACACCAGAACTGCAAGCCAAGTAAACCTGTATTCTTTATAAATTACCCAGTCGCAGGTATTTCTGTTAGCAACAAAAGAGCAGGATAAGATAGCAGGAGAAGGGAGTTAAGATGAAGAGTTGTATGAGGACAGAAGGGTCCTTGCCAAGAAACAGTTGTGACTGGGCAAAGAAAAAATGCTATCCTTGACTTCAAGGTCTTGGCCAACACACACACAGCCCTGTCATGTCCAATGATCACACTGTGAGAGCCTTCGCCTCTTGATGGGACAAATGTCCATTCATGGCAAGACTGCCCCTAGGTCTCAGGTCCACCTATAAGGTCAGGACCAGACTCCTTAGTTCCATATACAAATATTCCTCCAGATTCCAGGGTCTAGTTCTGGGTTCTAGAACTTGGGGTTGTAAATTCAGGGTCTACTTTCTGAAACCATCCCCTAATTGAGGAGTTTTGTTTGCTTGTTTATTTGTTTTCTGGCTATCACAGGATTGACAAATATTCCTAAACATCAAAGCTTTCAGCCAGGGCATGGGCTTACCTCTTGCACACAAGGCCCACTCTTTCTTGCTTACGTCATCCCCTTTCATCCATCTACGTCACCTGCCTGGCACCTGAAAGCATTTGAATTTGGGACCCCTGAATCTGAGCTCTTTAAGACATGGGCTTGTGTATTCTATTTGTCATAATTTAGCATATAATATGTACATGAGAAATGTTAGTTGAATGGTGCACTCCAACAGGCCTCACTTCCTGTGTCTCCAGCCTGGCCTCCACTTTGTCTGCGTTTAAGGTATTCTCTGTTCTCTGAAACAACATTCTCTCTGCCTAAAAAGCTTCTTGGTGAACTCCTATTCACCACTCAAGATCCAGGTCAAGTGACCCCGCCTCTAGTCAAACTTGGCTACTCTCTGCTCTGTGCTCATCTGTTAGAAGGATTTTATTTATTTAAAAAAAAAAAATGCCAGAGGGCATATGTGTTTATGAGAGAGAGGAAAGAAAGAGAGAAAGAGAGAGGAAGAAAGCGTCCTTCAATGGGTCATAGTCATGTTGCAATCCCGTCTCCTCCATTTCTCCATCCTGCCAGGATTTGGCCCACATGTGCACATGTACCTGGAGTGTTTCTCAGGCTGCTAGGTCTGGAACTCAAACTGCATAGTCAGCCATGTGGGTTAACTTTAACCACAGGACCACAGAGCCAGACTATGTTAGAAGACTTTGATAGCTGTAGTGGGCTAGGTTTTGAGGTTGGTCTGTATCTGATATGTATATAGTGTTTTTGTCACTGAGAAAGGCTCACTGACTTACTTGACTCATCTGAAAACATTATTTGGAAGCCTGAGTTTGCTAGCTGACCACCGGTAGTAAATCCCACTAGCAGCTCTGCGTATTTTGCCCCCAAATTCCGAGATTCCCATCCTCATCTTCACTGGGTGCAGGAAGATGCTTTATGATTCAGGGTCTGGCACAATGAGAAAGGAGAGACCCTGGCAGGGCTCCAGGCAGAAGACAAATATTAGTGAACAAGCCAGGACCAGCCCTGATACCAGCCTGGCCCGGCCCAGTCACCCCTGATCCATGACTTGGCACTTTTGGGGCCATCTTATGGGCTTGGCCATGATGATGTGGGGCGAGTTGCCTGGGCCTGTGAGGAGCTGCTGGCAGAGCACACTCCCCAGGGCTGCCGGTTGCAAATGCCAGGGCGCACCCACACAATGCCACGTGGCTTCCAGGGCACCCCCTCTTAAAGGATCCCACCCCAGGGTCAGCCTTAGCTATGCAGGGCCCCTGGTCAGAGCTGACTTATCGTTTTTGCATCAGGAGGGGGGGTACATGGGAGTATGGACCAGAGGGACCATGGGTGTGTGTTGTGTGTGTGTGAGTGGATGAGTGTAAGAATTGTGTGAGAATGAGTGTATGAAAATGTGTATTGTGTGAGACCATACAACGTATGCCCATGTATAGGGGGTCTGCAAAAAGAACATGAAAAATATGTATTAAAAGGTGGCATGGTGGTTAGGGGCACTGGACTCTCACTTGGCCAAACATGGTTCAAGTCTCAGAACTGTTGGCTTGTTTTCTCACTTTCCCAATCTTTCTCTCTTACTCTGTCCTTCTCTAGTCAAATTAAAAATAAATAAGTGGATAAATAAAGTTAAATAAAATAATGCTTTAAAAAAAAAATCCCATGGGACCAGCAGTTGGCGTAATGGCTATGTTGCTGGACTTCCATGTAGTAGACCACGGTTCAAGTCCCGGATCCGGTGGCTTAAACTCACACCGGGCGTATGTGTGTGTGTGCCCAAGATCCTGAGAGGAGAATGGAGGAGAAGGGATTGCAGCATGGCCATGCCCCCTAGGGGGTGATTTCTCACTTTCTGTCTCTCTGTTTCTTTCTGTCTTTCTGGCGAGCACACGTACCTTATAGCAAAAATCTTTTAAAGAAAAAAAAAAAACAACCTCACAGATTTCAAAATACTTTTGCACCAAAAGAAACTTGTACTTTAATTCCATTTTTCCCACAAATCTTTTGAGGTGCCAGTATGTGTATGTGCCTGTAATGAGCGTGTGTATGCGATGGTGTGTGTGCAAGGATACAGTGGGTGTATGTGCGAAGGGCGAACAATGGGTACAAGTGTCTGTACACTCACAGGTTTGTGTATTGGAGTCTATGAGTAAACTTTGTGGTACGTGAATCTGTATACGTGTGACTCTGTGTGACCACGGAGGTGTGAATTCTTGGTCCTGCCAGTTGGTAATTGTTGGAAACTCCAACAAGTCCTCTCCCTCTTCTCTTTCTGTGATGTAGACTGGACAGGACAAGTCGATGTTCTAAGTCCCCTTCTAGCTTTGCTGTTCAATGACTGTTCCGGGGTGGAAA
>NW_006159889.1:441157-445230 GCF_000334495.1 Tupaia belangeri chinensis
GAAGGCTGTGTGCACCTGTGTGTGTGAGCAGCAGAGTGGTGCCGTGCAAAGGGCATGTGGCTGAACTCTGAGTCCACACTTAACAGCTGTGTGGTCTCAGAGTTGCCCCTTCCCTTCTCTGAGCCTCAGTTTCCTCCTCTGTTGAAGGGGTGGATGATTCCTACAAGGTTGGCTTGAGGGCTAAGAAATGGTTTGCAAATCTGGCTTGGCTCTTTCTGGAAGGGGAGTGTGGGCACTGATGAGTGCTCTCGCTCTCACATACTTGACTGTGCCAGCTGGCCCAGAGGATGGGGGAGCAGTTCTAGATCCCTTTTGTTCCCTGGGGTTTCTTATTTCTGTCTGTGCTGGGGACAGAGCCTCCCAGGAGACGTAGAACTGGGCAGACGGTCTCCCAGCCAGGGCCCATGTGGTTCTGAGGACTCCCTGCTGCTCCAGACTGGTTGTCACATGGGTGCAGTGGCCTGGAAAGGAGGATTGGGGTGGGCAGGAGACAGGCTTCCAAATCCGATTAGGTCCCACCCCGACATCCAGGGTATTAGAGACTAAACAGATTCTTCTTAAAGGGTCAACTGCCAGCTTGGCGTGGTGGCTGAGCCAGCACGGGACTCCATGCCCATTTAGGAGGTGGTGTCAGAGTGGGAGCCAGGAGCAGCTGGCCTCTGACCTCAGAGAGCGCCCAGCCCACGGAGTCAGGCTGGATCTGTGGCTGCCTGTGGTCTCAGGGCAGGATCCCTCAAACCCTGGGCTTGGACAAAGGGGAGGGAGAAGGGCTGCAGATTTTCTCAGAGGGGAGGGGCCTGAGGACTGGTAGAGATGGGGGAGGAGGAGAGCAGATTCCAAGGGCAGGGAGATCAGTGTGGGCAAACGTGGGAAGACTGGAATGAGTAACGTGTGTTGTGTGCGTGTGTGCGCGCGCGTGTGCGCATGTGTACAGGAGTGGGTGGTATAGGGAGCCTTGGGGAATACCAAGTTCAGCTCCTCCACTTCGCTGGTGAGAAAACTGAGGCTGGTGAAGGGGAGGGAGGTTCACCTGACCTCTGGTCATGAGGTCATGACCCAGCCCTAGTCTAGGACCTGGTGAGTTCCTGGGTGCTGGAAGAGTGTCAGGCTGAGCGGCCATGGGCTCTCCCGTTGCTGGTCCCACAAGGGCCTTAGTGAGCTAGACAGGGGCTTAGCAGCGTTGTCCCATTGAGGCCAATGGGAGGGCCTGGGGCTGGCCACTACATCCCTCTCTAGGTCCCAACCAACCGCAAAGTGGCTGCTCACGCCTGGCCCTGATCTGCCCAGCTTCCAAACACAGACCCTGGGAGTGCAGAGAAGACCCCACCACTGGATGGGCCTCAACACCTATCCAGAGAGTCCCAGCAGTGACCTGGAGAAGAGCACACAACTGGACCGTGAACACAGCAAAGGTGCCCACGCCCAGAGAGGGTCCTGACCCCTAACCCTGAACACCGTCAGATCCCAGCACCTGCACCAGGCTGGACTGGCTTCCAGCCCAGCACGGCACACTCTGATTGGACTCCTCCGACCTGGCCCAGGACACCCGGAACCGGGGCCAACTGGAACCGGCTGCTGACCTCCCTCATCCCCAGCCGTCAGCTGAGCTCATCCTGAGGGCTCTCCCAAATACTAAGCTTTTTCTGGAGAAATCTGTGCTCATCCCTCAGGATGGCCAGGAACGGGGAAGAGGGCAGGAGGCCAGGCCTTCGATCTTTGAAGGGAGAGGGAGGAGTCCAGTTTGGGGTGCTGAGGGGACCAGGCAGGCAGGGTGACCAGGCGCAGCGGCCCCGGTCCCTTAGGGGAACTAGGAAGGCTGCCCACCCTCTGAGGCGCACAGTACCAAGGCCGTGCGCCCCCAAAAAGCCCGCGGGGCGCTGGGCGCGGGGCCAGGAAATCTGGCGCCTTCCCTTGAAGCGGGCCCAGGTCCGGCTGGGGCTGCCGGCCGGGCGGCGGGGCGGGATGGGCGCTGGTACCGCGGCCGCTCGCAGATCCCGCCCGCCCGGCTGCAAATCCCTTCCGGCTGACGTCTCGGCGGGCTGGGGCCGGCGTGGGAACCGTTGGTGGGGCTGGGGGCGAGCAGGGCGCGGAGCCCGCGGGCGGGAGCCGGCTCTGGAGGCCATCCGCCCTGTACGGGTGTTCAGCACCCGGGGTAGCGAGGGCATCATTTCCCAGGCGGGGAAACTGAGGCCGAGAGGCCGAATCAACAGCCCCAAGTCTCACAGCCGGTTTCTTGGGAAAGCTAAGGTTCCAAATTAGGCCTCACTATATATACACACACGTCTATACACACACACACACACATAATAAATGTGTATTGTGTGTATGCGTGTCTTGTATACATGTATACTGTATATTGTGTGTATATGGATACTGAATAAATGTATATTGTGTGTGTACGTGTCTTGTATACACGTATATTGTTGTATATTGTTGTATATTGTGTGTATATGGATATTGAATAAATGTATATTGTGTGTATATGTATACCATTGTATTTTGTGTATATATATCTTGTATAAAAGTGTATTGGCGAGCAGGGCGGCATATTCTTCTCAGTTGATAAAGGAGGGAGTTGAGGCTCAAGAGTTGCAGCCACCTGCCAGAGGTCCTGAGACAGTGCGGGGGAGGCTGAGACTGGAGTCCACACTGGCAGTGAAAGCCCTGCAGTCACCGCACCCTGAACTTCGAGTTCTGGGCTCTAAGAGAGCTGGACACAGTGTGGTCCTCCCCCCAGCCTCCTGGCCCTGTTTTTCAGTGTGGTCCGTGCAGTGAATGTGCTCAGTTAATCTGTAGAGACCAGATGTAGGACTAAGGGAAGAGATAGGGCAAGGATGGAGGCGCCTGGTGGGGCAGAGAGTGATGTGGGGTGTCGGGGTTGGAGGGGGGCAGTGAGTCAGGGGAATGACTTTTCTGACGTTCCCCTGGTCTGCTCCTGCAGTTGGGGACAAAGCTGGAATTCTAGAGGCTGGAGAAAGGGCTGTGGGGATGAGGGGGTTAGGAGGCTCTAGGATCCAGACTCACCCTGGCTTCCGGAGAACAGGGTGGGGATTGTCCAGTAAATTCTTGGGAATTAAAAAATGGTACCTTCTCAGTGTGGCAGGAGCTTGACTGACTGCTGGGGCTTGTCTAGCTCCTATCCTCCCTCCCTGCCAGGGCTGGGCAGCTCAGGATATCCCTTTTTTTTTAAAAAAAAATTTTTTTTTTTAGAGGTTTTTGCTATAGGGCATGTGCTCTTGCCAGAAAGACAGACAGAAAGCGAGAAATCACCCTCCAGGGGGGATGGCCACGCCGCAATCCCTTCTCCTCCATTCTCCTCTTGGAATCTTGGGCACGCACATACATGCGCCCGGCATGAGTTTAAGCCACCGGGTCTGGGACTCGAAACGCATTCGGCTACGTGGGAGTTCAGCGACATAGCCATTATGCTAACTGCTGGTCTCATCATCCCATTCTTTAAGCAGTGCTTGCCCCAGGTGGGGAGTGTGGGGGTTCAGAGGGAGGATGGCAAAGGCTGGGGGAGGGGTGTCTGCTTAATGTCCATGTGACCACCGGTGTGATCGTGCCTGTGCGTGTGTTCACCTAGGGTGGACATCCCTGTCTGCTACGGCCTTTGCGTGCGCCTCTGAGAACAGGCCTTCCGTAGCGCGGTGAGATAGGGTATTCCATCTGTGCTGTCACGTCTGGGCCCCTCGCCTTGTTGGGACCCCCGTTATCTCTCTAGGGCTGTGTGTGTGTGGCTGAACCCTTATCTGGGAGTCCCTGTGTGTGCCCGGGCCTCCATTCCTATTTCCCTGTCCCTGCCACCCCCACAGGGCCCCATTGCCACTTTGCTGCCTGAATGTGCAGAGGAATGTGGGGGGGCAGGAGGAGAGGGGAGCACATGTCCTGGGCTGCTGGCCTGCTGGTTGTGGAAAACTACTGAGGCCTCCTGGAGCTGGACAGGCCAGCGGGCCTGGAGCCAGGCTCTGAGGCTTTGGCCCTACCAGGCTCCTCCTGCCCCCTTTCTGTGCCCGCTGAGGACCTGCTGAGATGGGGCCTCCACTCCCCAGGGGAGGGGGCTCCCTCCCACC
>NW_006159889.1:445515-446016 GCF_000334495.1 Tupaia belangeri chinensis
TGGGAGCCAGGCGCTGAGCCTTTGGCCCTACCAGGCTCCTCCTGCCCCCTTCCGGGGCCCGCGGAGGCCCTGCTGAGATGGGGCCTCCACTCAGCAGGGGAGGGGGCTCTCTCCCACCAATCCCCAGATGGTTCGCCAGACCTCTGCCCCTCCCTGGGTGTCAGCATCCCTGGGGGCAGAGCGAGGGGGTGGGATTATTATTTCTCTGAAGTTCTTCCCAGCCCTGACATTCTCTTCATTCTGTGAATGTTAAAGAGATTCAAAGAGGGCAACTTCACCTCCATTCTGGGGCATCCTGAAAGTATAGCATCCCAGCCTGGTAAAGCAAGAAGGGCTATTGAAAGTGGTCTAGTCCTGCCCCCTCCGTCCTACGGAGGGGAAAACCGAGGTCCACAGTGAGGCGTCTGGATCCCCCAGTTACCTTCCAGAAGGGCAAGGACCAAGTTTCGAGGTCTGCCTCCTGTCTCCCGCCACAGGCAGGGGGGGGGGGGGGGGGGGGGG
>NW_006159889.1:446327-452017 GCF_000334495.1 Tupaia belangeri chinensis
TCGGAGTTCTGCCTCCTGGCCCCCGCCACAGGCAGGCCTCCTCCATCATGGCTGCTTGCCAGTACAGCCTGCTGCGTGGAGGAAGGGCCGTCTCAGATGCAGACGTGGGGTGTTTTGGGGGTGCAGGTGGGGCTGAGCTGCCAGGTGCTTTAGGTAGCCAGAAGACAGGGGTTAAGGTGTGGAAGTGGACAGGTGGGGCACATTGAGAGGCAGGTGAACAGAGGTGTTGGAGCCAAAGGAGGGAGTCCTCAGAGGCCAGGCGGAAGGGCATGGACTTCATCCTCTAGGAGATCCAGGTAAGAGGCCAATGCAGCGTGGCGGAGTGGTTAAGGGCAGCTGCTGTGGTGTCGGATCAGACCCCGAGACTTCAGTAACCGCGTAGTTGTACAGTAGCTGTGTAACCCCAAGCGGGTTCCTGAAGCTCTCCAGACCTCATTTTCTCATCTTTGAAATGGAGATCCTCATAGTGCTTTCCTCCTGTGGCTGTCTGAGGAATAAGTGAAGGCGTGAGAGCACAGATAAAACCCTCAGGCTCAACCACGGCGAGAGCTCCGTGATGGTTATGACGGTCCTGACGGAAGTTGTGCAGTTCAGTGGTATGGAGGTCCCTGATGACACGTCCTCAGTGAGTCAGGGGGCCAGGCGCAGTCCTCAGGAGGCTTGGGCACCGAGGAGGGTGGGCAGATGTCTCCCACTGAGTGGCCAAAGCTGGGAAGCCATTTTCAAAGTGGACAATGGAGGAGGGCTGGTAGGTTGGGAGGGGCCTGAGGAGAGAAGGGCTCAGTTCTGGATGCTCCCAGGGTGTGGTAGGCCCCACCGACTCACTCTCGGGACTCAGCTCAGGGGAGAGTGTTGGGCTGCACATGGGCGGGTGAACCACTCTTGCTAGTGGGGCCGGAAGTTGTCATTTAGGGGAGGTCATCCTAGGGAGGCTAAGGAGAGAGGAAGGAGGCCCCAAACTCACAGAGCCCCTCTGTCAAGGTCATCCTACGGAGGCTAAGGAGAAAGGAAGGGGTCCCCCGAACCCATAGGACCCCTCTGTCAAGGCTAGAGCCTCGGAAAAGCAGTAGTTAGGGGGAACTTGAGGCAAGATGTGGTCAGAGTTCCTCAAGACGGAAGGAGTGATCAGGAGAGCCTGGTGCTGGGAATAGCAGCAAAGAACTTGGGGGAGAGAGGACAGAGAGGGAGGGAAAGGTGGCGTGGTGGCCACTGGTCTTGGTAGTGTGAGGGCCTCCAGTGACTTCTGCAGAACCCAGTTTGTGGAAAAGGTGGCAAAACCCATGCTGTGGCAAGGTGAGAGATTAACTCGTCAGGCAGGAGAGAGACTGTGGCAGGTGCCCGGAAGCTAGGCTGAGGTGCAGGGGAGTGACTCGAGGCAGCCAGATGGAAGGACTGAGCCTAGGTGAAGTGGGACAGGGCTTGCCCTCCCTGTATTTCAGGTGGAGAAACTGAGGCTCAGCGGAGGTTAGGGGCTTGTGCAAAGAGTGGGAGAGGACAGCCCAAGATCCATGGCTCTCAACGCAGTCATGTTTTCAAATGGACAACTAAAATACTGCCATCCATACACCCACACACACGCATAGGTATTTATTTTGATTGTAGAAGTGAAACACGTTCATTGGAAAAAATCTAGAAACATGCAAAACTATAAAGGAAAAATACAAAACTTGCCTGTAACTCCACTCCAGGGAGGTAGGTATTTTTCCCGTCGTGTGTCATGACCTCTTACTTTTTTCCTTTGCCAATATACATAAATACATACTGAGATCCCGTGGTACCTGCTGTTCAGTAAATTTCTGGTTTCGTTTAGCACCATATCATGAAGTTTTTCTGTAGTAACAAATACTCAGATTTTCTTTTCCTCCTTCAGCTCACAGTCTGGCAGGCAGACAAGACTCACAGATGGGAGCCTATGGTGAGCCTCCAGGAGCAGGATGATGAGGCGGTGGGGCAGTGGCTGGATCTCTGACTGGGAGCACAGTGGGCTGGTTCTCAGGGTCCTGCATTGACCACGTGTCACCGCGTGGCCTTGGGTAAGATACTTGGCTTCTCTGGGCTACAGAATCACAGAATATCAAAATGGTTATCAGTGAGTCTCTCAAGGCCTGCTGATGTCACTATGAAGTGGTTGATGGGAGACAGAAAATGAGACCACTGGGCTAGCTTTGTGGTCTAGTAGTTAAGGGCGTCGGATCCCACATGGCTGACTGTGGTTCAAATCGCAGTCCCCAAAATTCTGACAGAAGGAGAAAAGGAGAAGTAGGGATGTGATGTGACCACCCCTCGTTAGGGGTGCCTTCTCCTGTAGCCCCTCTCCGGCCACTGTATGCATGCTCTAGCAAATAAAAAACTACTATTGCCATACGATTCTGCAGGTCATGCAAATCTCCTGGGCCTCAGTTTCTTCTTCTGAAAAATGGAAAGCATGCTTATCTACCCTGCCTGCCAGGACTGGTGAGAATCAAGTTAGATGAATTACGATGAAGCCTGAGAACACCTGTTCTGCTGTTTACCTGCATTACCTCAAATCATCCCACTAGTCTGACCGAGTTGGTACTGTTCCGTAGCCTGTTTTTTCCACTTCAGGAAACTATGGCTTGGGGGTTTGGTGCAGGCCAAGTTCAAGGTCCTTGGTGGTAAGCGGTAGAGCTGAGATTCCAGCCCAGGCCTCCGAGACCAGAGCCAGGGATCTTTGTGCTGTACCATTCCAATGTGTGGTGAGGCCTTGAAGAAGAGCGGGAAAGGGCAAAGGGCTGGGAGAAAGGCCACTTCACTCCTGGCTGAGTTATGGGCTGCCCAGACACCTTCACCTGCGGGGAGTTGCTGCCCCCTTGTGTTCTCCGTGGGGCTAGCCATCTGCATGTCCTGGAAGAGGAGTAGGGTGGAATGGGCTCAGAATAACCCAGTCCTTTTGGGCCGCAAAAGGAGGGTTGTTGCATATCTCATCCAGCGTTCTGGGTAGAACCTTGGTGGACTGCAGGCCCTCACCTGAGTGTCCTAGCTCAGGGTTAGTGGCCACTTTGCTGATATTTTAGTTCTGATTCAAGTTAGAAGGGCATTGCGTTAATATTTCATATGCACTTATAATATCTATGATACAACTCATAGAAAACAATAGAATTTTTGGCAATTTTTTGGAGCAATTTTTATTCTGGACTTGACAAAATTTTTGTCATTGGAATGGCATCAAATTTCAGGAGCAGGCACTAGAAAGATGTGTTGCTTAATAAAGGCTTTCATTACCTGTTAGCTTATTTTATATTGTCATAAGTCCAAGTGAGAGAGGGGCTGCCTTGAAAATCCAAAAGTGTCCTGTCTCTGTGATTGGAGATGGTGGATGTGACAACTGCCCTTCACCTAGGGAGAGATATTTTGATGTTTACCTTGGGAGAATTTTCTTTTTAAGATTTCTTTCCTTTTTTCTTTTTTTGGCCATAAGGCACCTGTACTTGCCAGAGAGAGACAGAGGAAAACACAGAGAAAAAGTGAGAAATCATTCCTCAGGGGGAATGGCCACACTGCAATCCCTTCTCCTCCATTCTCCTTTTAGGATTTTGGGCATACATGTACAAGTGCCTGGCATATTTTTTCAAGCCCCTGGGTCCAGGACTCAATCCATGTAGTTGGCCATGTGGAATCCAGTGCCTTAACCACCATGCCACTTGCTGGCCCAGAAGGGATATTTTGATATGCTCGAGACCACTGGAAACATGAAATGATACATAGGTGGTAGGTCCCTGAATCTTTGTGAAATTCATTTCATGTTCTGTGGTGGAACTGTGTCTTACCAGGATGGCTACAATATCAAACACTGCTCGCTTAGTCCAATCAATATGATGCTATTAAGGGAGTAGGTCAGCGTGATCTCTTAGGAAATGGTGTGATGCTCAAGGTCCCAGCATGCTAGATTTGGACAGGGGGATAGAGTTGGTACAGCCCTGAGTGAAGGAAGGGAAGGATGGTTTGTGTCGGCTTCTGGAGGTCCTTACTGACTGGCATCACTAGCTCGCTAAGCCTTTGGATCTCCTGCTCTTGAGTAGACCAAGGGGATTTAGACATCTCTCCTCAAAGTAGGCTACTTCTAGGTCCAAGTTTCAGTCAAACAGTCCAGTAAGGTGTTGTACTTACTCTGGGTTTCTTGAGCTAATGTGTGCAATGAAAATAATCAGTGCAATGAAAAATTACATTCTTAGGGTCAGCAGGTGGCATGGAGGTTAAAATGGCGGTTCGAGTCCCCACCTGGCTTGAGAAATAAGCCAGGTGCATGTATATGTGCGCCCAAATCTCAAGAACAGAACAGAGGAGAAGGAATTGCAATGTGGCCATTCTCCCCTGGGGAGATGGTTTCTCACTTTCCCTCTCTTTCTCTGTCTCTCTCCAGTGAATACATGTGCCCTACAGTGAAGCCAAACAAAATTACATTTTTTTTCTTCCTGGTATAATACTTCAGAATCCATTTCTGGAAACATTTCTTAGGTTTTTTTTGCTGATATAAATGAGCAAAATGCTGTGATTTAAAAAATTATTTTTTTTAAATTTATTGATTTATTTTAATTCAACCAGAGAGGAACAGGGAGAGAGAGAGAAAGCCACAAGGTCCAGGACTTGAACAATGGTTGGCCGTATGGGAGTCCAATGCCCTTAACCACCATACTACCTGCTAGCCCTGCAAAATGTGATTTTTGAAAGGTGTTTTTGGTTGCTATTCTTGAGTCATACTTTATAGTACTTCTCTCTCTCTCTCTCTTTTAACAGCTGATAGTCAGTTTCTTAAAATAGTTGACTTAAGCATCTGCAATGGTGACTTCAATTTCAACTCCTGGTTCAATACTGATGGAAGTAATCTGCTTAACAATCTCAGAAGGATCATGCAAATCAGAGTTGCTTATGGATTCTTATCTGGAAACAATCCCATGTCTTACAGTGAAGCCAAACAAAATTACATTTTTTTTCTTCCTGGTATAATACTTCAGAATCCATTTCTGGAAACATTTCTTAGGTTTTTTTTGCTGATATAAATGAGCAAAATGCTGTGATTTAAAAAATTATTTTTTTTAAATTTATTGATTTATTTTAATTCAACCAGAGAGGAACAGGGAGAGAGAGAGAAAGCCACAAGGTCCAGGACTTGAACAATGGTTGGCCGTATGGGAGTCCAATGCCCTTAACCACCATACTACCTGCTAGCCCTGCAAAATGTGATTTTTGAAAGGTGTTTTTGGTTGCTATTCTTGAGTCATACTTTATAGTACTTCTCTCTCTCTCTCTCTTTTAACAGCTGATAGTCAGTTTCTTAAAATAGTTGACTTAAGCATCTGCAATGGTGACTTCAATTTCAACTCCTGGTTCAATACTGATGGAAGTAATCTGCTTAACAATCTCAGAAGGATCATGCAAATCAGAGTTGCTTATGGATTCTTATCTGGAAACAATCCCATGTCTTAGAATCTTCACCACGAGCTGTTTTTTTTTAAATTATTTTATTTTAACTTTATTCATTCATTCATTTTTTAAAAAAATTTGACCACAGAGGGACAGAGAGAAAGTGAGAAAGCAAGCCAAGCCACCAGGTCTGGAACTTGAACCACAGTCGGCCATGTGGGAGTCCAGTGCCCTTAACCACCCCACGTTGCCTGCCTGCCCCAACCATGAGGTGTTTTTCTTATAGTCGTCGAGTCCTGGACCTTGCT
>NW_006159889.1:453588-459236 GCF_000334495.1 Tupaia belangeri chinensis
AGTACATAAGCTACAAGAGACTGTCCAAGTGAGAGAGGGGCTGCCTTGAAAATCCAAAAGTGTCCTGTCTCTGTGATTGGAGATGGTGGATGTGACAACTGCCCTTCACCTAGGGAGAGATATTTTGATGTTTACCTTGGGAGAATTTTCTTTTTAAGATTTCTTTCCTTTTTTCTTTTTTTGGCCATAAGGCACCTGTACTTGCCAGAGAGAGACAGAGGAAAACACAGAGAAAAAGTGAGAAATCATTCCTCAGGGGGAATGGCCACACTGCAATCCCTTCTCCTCCATTCTCCTTTTAGGATTTTGGGCATACATGTACAAGTGCCTGGCATATTTTTTCAAGCCCCTGGGTCCAGGACTCAATCCATGTAGTTGGCCATGTGGAATCCAGTGCCTTAACCACCATGCCACTTGCTGGCCCAGAAGGGATATTTTGATATGCTCGAGACCACTGGAAACATGAAATGATACATAGGTGGTAGGTCCCTGAATCTTTGTGAAATTCATTTCATGTTCTGTGGTGGAACTGTGTCTTACCAGGATGGCTACAATATCAAACACTGCTCGCTTAGTCCAATCAATATGATGCTATTAAGGGAGTAGGTCAGCGTGATCTCTTAGGAAATGGTGTGATGCTCAAGGTCCCAGCATGCTAGATTTGGACAGGGGGATAGAGTTGGTACAGCCCTGAGTGAAGGAAGGGAAGGATGGTTTGTGTCGGCTTCTGGAGGTCCTTACTGACTGGCATCACTAGCTCGCTAAGCCTTTGGATCTCCTGCTCTTGAGTAGACCAAGGGGATTTAGACATCTCTCCTCAAAGTAGGCTACTTCTAGGTCCAAGTTTCAGTCAAACAGTCCAGTAAGGTGTTGTACTTACTCTGGGTTTCTTGAGCTAATGTGTGCAATGAAAATAATCAGTGCAATGAAAAATTACATTCTTAGGGTCAGCAGGTGGCATGGAGGTTAAAATGGCGGTTCGAGTCCCCACCTGGCTTGAGAAATAAGCCAGGTGCATGTATATGTGCGCCCAAATCTCAAGAACAGAACAGAGGAGAAGGAATTGCAATGTGGCCATTCTCCCCTGGGGAGATGGTTTCTCACTTTCCCTCTCTTTCTCTGTCTCTCTCCAGTGAATACATGTGCCCTACAGTGAAGCCAAACAAAATTACATTTTTTTTCTTCCTGGTATAATACTTCAGAATCCATTTCTGGAAACATTTCTTAGGTTTTTTTTGCTGATATAAATGAGCAAAATGCTGTGATTTAAAAAATTATTTTTTTTAAATTTATTGATTTATTTTAATTCAACCAGAGAGGAACAGGGAGAGAGAGAGAAAGCCACAAGGTCCAGGACTTGAACAATGGTTGGCCATATGGGAGTCCAATGCCCTTAACCACCATACTACCTGCTAGCCCTGCAAAATGTGATTTTTGAAAGGTGTTTTTGGTTGCTATTCTTGAGTCATACTTTATAGTACTTCTCTCTCTCTCTCTCTTTTAACAGCTGATAGTCAGTTTCTTAAAATAGTTGACTTAAGCATCTGCAATGGTGACTTCAATTTCAACTCCTGGTTCAATACTGATGGAAGTAATCTGCTTAACAATCTCAGAAGGATCATGCAAATCAGAGTTGCTTATGGATTCTTATCTGGAAACAATCCCATGTCTTAGAATCTTCACCACGAGCTGTTTTTTTTTAAATTATTTTATTTTAACTTTATTCATTCATTCATTTTTTAAAAAAATTTGACCACAGAGGGACAGAGAGAAAGTGAGAAAGCAAGCCAAGCCACCAGGTCTGGAACTTGAACCACAGTCGGCCATGTGGGAGTCCAGTGCCCTTAACCACCCCACGTTGCCTGCCTGCCCCAACCATGAGGTGTTTTTCTTATAGTCGTCGAGTCCTGGACCTTGCTTTCTCTCTCTCTCTGTGTGTGTGCTCTCTGATCAAATTAAAAAAAAATAAGTAAATAAATAAAGTTAAATAAAATAAGTTTTTAAAAAATTAGCCATGGCGCCGCATGGTTTCCTGACTGACTTGTTCCTCTTGTTCCTTGGCGAGAGCCAACAGTGGTGTGTCAGGAGCAGGAGTGGGGTGATCAGAGCTCTGTAGCACCTGAATTCGCATCTTCCTCAGAAAGCTGCA
Organism: Tupaia belangeri chinensis; assembly: GCF_000334495.1. Taxonomy (NCBI): domain Eukaryota; kingdom Metazoa; phylum Chordata; class Mammalia; order Scandentia; family Tupaiidae; genus Tupaia; species Tupaia belangeri. The sequence continues at coordinate 455,738 of NW_006159889.1, forward strand.
GTCCTTCTCTTCGGGTCTATTGGGATTTGATCATTGTTTTGTGTCCTCAAGCAATGAATATTCATCAGTGTGGGTTTTGAAAAATAGTATGCCTCTTCAAACTAATTACCTCAGGCAAGGTAATTCTAGAATCTTCAAGAAAAGGGCTTCTAACATCCTCAGATGGGAAGAAGGGCTGCCTTTGCTGGCAAAGGAAGACTGGTATAATTAGGGAGCTGAAATCTAGCCAGATGTCCCTATTACAGTTCTGAGAGTCCAGTTAACAATATAACTTATTATATTTAAAAAGTAAGACTATGCGTTCACTTTGTAGGTGGTTTGATCAACTACAGGAAACAGATTCTGGTTTTGGCTTTCAAAATCCAGACTTTGCGCTTAGAAAATAGGAGTTCAAGGTAGTCTATCTGTGCAGACAGCTGAGAACAGAAAGTCTTTACCAAGTCTTCCAGCGCATTCAGAGAAAGCCAGTCCACCCCACAATTCTTATATTCTTTATTTCTGTCATAATCTTCTATTACTGTAGCTGCTTGGTCTTCCAAAGGCTTGCCTTCTACAGGCCCTCGACTATAGCCAGTTACAGGTGATGATGTAAGTAACTGCATTGCCGTTTTCTTCCAAGGACTTGCAGTGTTCCCCTTTCCAATACAAGTAAAGGCTTTAGCAAAGTTTCCAATGTGCTTTCTATGTGGGACCACAGATGATACTCTTTCTTTACTCCATGCCTTTGCACGTACTGTTCGTTGTGTCTACAAGGCTTTTACAGTAGTTCTGTGTGTATATATATATATATATATTTTTTTTTTTTAATTGCTACAGGGCACATACACTCACCAGAGAGAAAGAAAGAAAGTGAGAAAGCATCCCCTGATGTGGGTGGTGGTAGTGGGAGTGACCAGGCTACAATCCTTTCTCCATTCTCCTCTCTGGATTGTGGGTACACACAAAAATACACACAAACATACACATGCCTGGCATATTTTTCAAGCCACCAGGTCCTGGACTCGAACTGCAGTCAGCCACATGGGACCCAGCTGCCTTAACCACCATGCCAAACAGCTGGCCCAGTTGTGTGCTCTTTAAGTCTGCATTCAATGCAAACACTTTAGACTCCTGAAAGCATATAAACGACTTCCAAATCCAACCCCAAATGGGTGTTCTCTTGTGCTTCAGAGATGGTCTAGGCTCACTCTTGTCTCAGGAATTATTACGTTGTTCATTTATAATAGGACATAGACACTCAAATTCTGTGAAAATCAGAAATTTCATGTTGCTATTACCTATTTTTATTTCTGTGGATGTGTGAGAAGAGAAAAGTGCCAATGATTCTTTCTGGCTTTACAAGAAAATTCTCAAGTATTTATACCTTCCAGAAAATAGAGATGCCAACATTTTTCTCAGTTTTTGCTACAGGGTGTGTGCACTCACTGGAGAGAGACAGAGAAAGACAGTGAGAGGGAAGATGAGAAATCACCGCCCGGGGGGGATGGCCATGCCACAATCACTTTTCCATTCTCCTCCTGGGATTTGGAGTACACATGCACATATACGTGGTGTGAGTCTCAAGCCACCACATCCAGGACTTGGGACTTGAACCATGCTCAGTCATGTAGGCGTCCAGTGCCTTAACCACCACACCACCTGCTGGCCCAGATGCCAACAACTATTAATGGAGATGTCCAATAATTGAAAGCCCTTTTCTAGACTATAGATTATTTTCATAAGATATACCATCAATCCTAGAAACCCTAATGTTTTCAAAGACTACCTTATTAAAATAACATCTGCGGGAATAGCAGGTGGTATAACGGCTATGTCACTGGACTCCCACATAGTGGATCATGGTTGAGTCCCAGAACTGGCAGCTTAAAACTCATACCAGGCACGTGTTCACATTCTCATTTGCTCGTTTTTGTGTGTGTGTGTGTGTATGTGTGCAGGCCCGAAATCCTGAGAGGGAGAATAGAGGAGAAGGGATCGTGGCATGGCCATCCCCCCAGGAAGTGATTTCTCACTTTCTGACTCTTTGTCTCTCCAGAGAGTGCATGTGCGCTGTAGCAAAAATCTATTAAAACAATTTGTGAGAACAATTGTATTCTACAGAATATTTTCTGCTTATTTGCAGATGAGATGAAGAAAGAGACATCTTCTCTTATCTAGCTAAGAATTCTTTCACTAGCAGTTAGAATAAACTACAGCTTGAAGGCTAAGCACTGAAATTCCATTCATTGGAAATAAAAAAATAACAGTCACAGAACTTATAATATGGAGAAGAAAAGAGTATGGTTGGAGGTTGAAATATATAAAATTGCTATTTTGTAGTCTTAACAAAGAAGACTGAAATCATATCACGTATTTTAAGTATTTTTTCTGATCACAAAGATCAGTGGATGCCCACTCTCACCACTTCTACTTGGTATAGTATTAGGAGTCCTAGCCAGAGCAATTAGGAAAGACAAAGAAATAAAAGGCACCCAAAGTGGAAATGGAAAGTTAAAATTGTCCCTATTTGCAGATAACATGATCTCATATATAGAAAAACCTAAATGCTGCCAAAAATCCTGTTAGAACTAATAAATGAGGTTAGCAAAGTTGTAGAATACAAAATCAACATACGAAAATCAGTAGCATTTTATAAGTAACAATGAACTATCCAAAAAAGAAATCAAGAAAACAGTTTTATTTATCATGGCAACAAACAAACAAACTTAGAAATAAACTAACCAGGGAGGCAAAAGTCCTGTTCACTAAAAACTGTAAAACATTTGTGAAAGAAATTAAAGAACATAATTTAATGAAAAGATATTTCATGGTCATGGATTGGAAGAATTAATATTGTTAAAATATCCGTATTACCCAAAGCGATGTATAGATTCAGTATAATCTCTATTAAAATACCAGTGACAATTTTCATAAAAATAGAAAAAAAAATACTAAAATTTGTATGGAACTACAAAAGATCCAGAATTGCCAAAGCAATCTTAAGCAAAAATAAACAAATCTGTAGGCATCATCCTACCTGACTTTCAAATCAACTCCAAAACTATAGTAATCAAAGCAGCATGGTAGAACATGAAAGTAGGCACATAGACCAATGAAACATATTGGACAGTCCAGAAAAAAATCCATATATTTGTAGTCAGTTGATTTTCAACAAGGAGTCAAGAACACAGAGTGGAGAAAGGACAGTTTCTCAATAAATGGTGTTGGGAAAATTCAAGATCTACATGCTAAAGTTGAGATTAGACCTTGTCTCTTGGGAACCAGCAGTTAGCGTAATGGCTATGTCGCTGGACTCCCATGTAGTCGACCGTGGTTCGCGTCCCGGACCCGGTGGCTTAAAACCCACACCGGGCGCGTGTGCGTGCGTGCCCAAGGTCCCGAGAGGAGAATGGAGGAGAAGGGATTGCAGCGTGGCCATCCCCTCTGGGGGGTGATTTCTTGCTTTCTGTCTCTCTGTCTCTCTCTGCCTGTCTGGCGAGCGCACGCGCCCTATAGAGAA
>NW_006159889.1:459858-473546 GCF_000334495.1 Tupaia belangeri chinensis
TGTGCGCACGTGTGTGTGTGTGTGTGTGTGTATGTGTGCAGGCCCGAAATCCTGAGAGGGAGAATAGAGGAGAAGGGATCGTGGCATGGCCATCCCCCCAGGAAGTGATTTCTCACTTTCTGACTCTTTGTCTCTCCAGAGAGTGCATGTGCGCTGTAGCAAAAATCTATTAAAACAATTTGTGAGAACAATTGTATTCTACAGAATATTTTCTGCTTATTTGCAGATGAGATGAAGAAAGAGACATCTTCTCTTATCTAGCTAAGAATTCTTTCACTAGCAGTTAGAATAAACTACAGCTTGAAGGCTAAGCACTGAAATTCCATTCATTGGAAATAAAAAAATAACAGTCACAGAACTTATAATATGGAGAAGAAAAGAGTATGGTTGGAGGTTGAAATATATAAAATTGCTATTTTGTAGTCTTAACAAAGAAGACTGAAATCATATCACGTATTTTAAGTATTTTTTCTGATCACAAAGATCAGTGGATGCCCACTCTCACCACTTCTACTTGGTATAGTATTGGGAGTCCTAGCCAGAGCAATTAGGAAAGACAAAGAAATAAAAGGCACCCAAAGTGGAAATGGAAAGTTAAAATTGTCCCTATTTGCAGATAACATGATCTCATATATAGAAAAACCTAAATGCTGCCAAAAATCCTGTTAGAACTAATAAATGAGGTTAGCAAAGTTGTAGAATACAAAATCAACATACGAAAATCAGTAGCATTTTATAAGTAACAATGAACTATCCAAAAAAGAAATCAAGAAAACAGTTTTATTTATCATGGCAACAAACAAACAAACTTAGAAATAAACTAACCAGGGAGGCAAAAGTCCTGTTCACTAAAAACTGTAAAACATTTGTGAAAGAAATTAAAGAACATAATTTAATGAAAAGATATTTCATGGTCATGGATTGGAAGAATTAATATTGTTAAAATATCCGTATTACCCAAAGCGATGTATAGATTCAGTATAATCTCTATTAAAATACCAGTGACAATTTTCATAAAAATAGAAAAAAAAATACTAAAATTTGTATGGAACTACAAAAGATCCAGAATTGCCAAAGCAATCTTAAGCAAAAATAAACAAATCTGTAGGCATCATCCTACCTGACTTTCAAATCAACTCCAAAACTATAGTAATCAAAGCAGCATGGTAGAACATGAAAGTAGGCACATAGACCAATGAAACATATTGGACAGTCCAGAAAAAAATCCATATATTTGTAGTCAGTTGATTTTCAACAAGGAGTCAAGAACACAGAGTGGAGAAAGGACAGTTTCTCAATAAATGGTGTTGGGAAAATTCAAGATCTACATGCTAAAGTTGAGATTAGACCTTGTCTCTTGGGAACCAGCAGTTAGCGTAATGGCTATGTCGCTGGACTCCCATGTAGTCGACCGTGGTTCGCGTCCCGGACCCGGTGGCTTAAAACCCACACCGGGCGCGTGTGCGTGCGTGCCCAAGGTCCCGAGAGGAGAATGGAGGAGAAGGGATTGCAGCGTGGCCATCCCCTCTGGGGGGTGATTTCTTGCTTTCTGTCTCTCTGTCTCTCTCTGCCTGTCTGGCGAGCGCACGCGCCCTATAGAGAAAAACCTCTCAAAAAAAAAAAAAAAAAAAGAAAAGAAATTAGACCTTGTCTCATACTATATAGCTATATAGTCAGCTCAAATGGATTAAAGGCCTAACTGTAAGATTTCACACTATGAAACTACTAAAAGAAAACATAGAGGCAAGTCAGATGGTGGCCTGGTAGTTAAGGTAGCTGGATTCCACATGTCCAACTGCATGATTCGAGTCTTACACCTGGTGGCTTGAAAAACATGCCAGGCATGGGGTTGTGTATGCCCAAAATCTTGAGAGGAGAAAGGAGGGGAAAAGATTGTGGTGTGGCTATACCCTCTCGGGAATGCATTCTCACTTTCTCTGTCAATATCTGGTGAGTGTACATGCCCTATAGCAAATTAAAAAGAAAAAGAAAGAGAAAAAAGAAAGGAGAAAGAAAGAAAGGAAGAGAAAGAAAGAAAAAAGAAAGAAGCTTGAATTAAAAAAGGAAGAAAACAGAGGGTCTGTGTTTTGGTCTGGGCAATAATTTTTTTTTTTTTTGAAATAACCTCAGAAGACCAGGCAACAAAACTGAAAATAGACTAATGGGATAACAACAAACTGAAAAAAAAAATTCTGCACAGCGAAGGAAGTAATCAAAAGAGTGAAGAAACAATCCATGAATGGGAAAAATATTTGTGAACCATACATATGATAAGGGGTTAATATCTAAAATACATAAGAAGTTCAACTCAATAGCAAGAAAACAAATAACCCAATTAAAAAATGGGCAAAGTACTTAAATAACCATTCCCAAAAGAAGATATACAAATGACTAAGAGTTATATTAATAAATGGTCAATATCACTAATCACCAAAGAAATGCAAATTAAAACCACAATGACATATCATTTCACATCTGTTAAATGGCTATTCTAAAAAATGATGAAAGGTGGGGCCAGCTTAGTGGTTAAGGTGCTGGACTCTCACATGGTTGACCATGGTTCAAGTCCCAGACTTGGTGGCTTGGAAATGATGCCAGGCACAAAGCCCAGGAGAAGAATGAAGGAGAAGAGATTGCGGCATGGCCATCCCCCTGAGGGGAGGGTGATTTCTCAGTTTCCCTCTCACTGTCTCTCTCTGGTAAGAACACGTGCCCTATAGCAAAAATCTCAAAAACATGATGAAAGGTAATTAGTGTTGGCAAGGTCTGAATTAAAAGGAACCGTTGTACATTGTTGATAAGAATGTAAGTTAGAACAGCCATTATGGAAAAGAGTATGGATATTCCTCAAAAAAATGAAAAAATAGAACTACTGTACCATGTGTGAAAGTCATCAGGATCAAAAGGAGTCATTTGTGTCAACTCGTGTTAAGCAGGTTGACGAAATGGAGCTGGGGAAGGCCACAGAGGGGGTGTTGCTCATGCAAGTATTCCTGATAATGAGAATTGTCGAAGGACCTTGCCAAAACCACAACTTTGCACAATGACGGCGACAACCTTTCACAAAAAATACTTCTGCAAGGACATCCACTCTGAATGCGTATCCAACCTTGGACTGACACCACCCTTGTCATTGATCCTGGAAGTTAAATATAGTTGTCCCCAAACAACTTATATAATCCCTCCTCATTTTTCTTTTAAAAAATCCTTGTCTCCTCTTACCTCCCTGAATAACTACAGTGTACCGTGGCAAGCACATTCCACATTGCAATGCCTATCCCTGCATCAATGTCATTTTTCTCTGAAGGGGTCTTTGTCTGTGTCTTTTATTTAGGGGTTGACATATTATGATACAGTAGTACCACTACTGGTATAGATCTGGAAGATATAAATCAGTATGCTGTAAAGAATATCCGTGCTGCCATGTTCACTGCAGCGTTATTCACAACAGCCAAGAAACAGAATCAGCCTAGGTCTCCATCAGTAGATGAATGAGTAAAGAACACGTAATATATTTTAAATAATGGAATACTATTCAGCCTTAAAAAGGAAGGAATTCCTGTTATTTGTGACAATACGGATGAACCTAGAGGACATCGCATTACATAAAATAAGCCAGGCACAAAAAAGACAAACACTAGAATTAGGGACCCAGCAGGTGGCGTGGTGGTTGGGGGCACTGGACTCCCATGTGGCCAACCACAGTTTGAGTTCCGAACCTGCCGGCTTGCTTTCTCACTTTCTCTCTCTCACACACTATCCCTCTCTGGTCAAATTTAAATAAATAAATAAACAAAATAAATTTAAATAAAACAATTCTTTTTTTTTTTTTTTAAGTAGAATTAATAGAAATGGAGAGTAGAATGGTGGGTATCAGGTGCTTAGAGATAGGTGTTGATCAAAGGACCTAAAATTTTAGTTAGGCAGGAGGAATAAGTTTAAAAGATCCATTGTACAATAGGGTAACTTTTTGGTTTTTCAAATTTTGAACTATTCTATTTTTTAATTTTCTTTTTTCATGAAAGAGTGCATGCACATGAGAGAGACAGACAGAGAGAGAGAAAGAGAGAGAGAGAGGTAGAGAGAGGGGCCAGCCCATGGCCTAGTGGTTAAGGGAACTGGATCCCATGTTGTTCACCCAGCAGTTTGAATCCTGTCCTAGTGGCTTGAAAAACTCACTGAGTGTGCATGCCCCAAGTCCCCGAAGGATGGAGAAATGGAGGAGAAGGGATTGTGGCGGAACTGTGTCCCTTTCGGGATTCTTTATTCCCCTTTCTTTGATGAGTACATGTGCTGTCTGGCAAATTTAAAAAAAAGAAAGAAGAATGAGAGAGAGAGAGAGACAAGTACCCTCCACAGGGTCTAGCCCTCCAGCCCTCCAGCCTGCTGAATCTTGGATACTTCACGATGTCTGGATGTTTCAGGCTGACTTGGGACAGGATGTGAATGATAGTCACATGCGGGATCTGGCTTCTCTCGAGCAATGCATTACCTCTGTGCAACAGACCTGACCCTATCGTGTTCTCAAAAATCACCAAGAGTAGAGTTTAAGTGTTTTCAAACACAAAAAATAAGTACGTGAGGCAATGTACAAATTAATTATTAATAGCTAGATTTAGCCATTCCACGACGTATACATATTTTGAAACATCATATTTTGTACACAATAACTACATCGCTTTCATTTGTTAATTATTTTTTAAATGCTGTTTTATATGTAAAAATGGTCAGAGATCAGCAGTTTTGTAGGTTTCCACCTAATATGCGCTGTGTATCACTGTCAATCCATGAGACCTTGGAAAGCAGGAATTCCACCTTGTTTTCTTTCAAATACCTGACAAGTCTGACACATTAGAGGTGACCAATAAATGATAGAATTTGTTTTCTATGCTTAATCTTCTCTTTAATACATGACTTCTTTGACTATATCATGGTTGTATTGTCCATTATTTTTAAGGTCAGATTGGTATTTCAGTAAACAGGAAAACACGAGCATTTGGGTCTTTTTCACTCTTTTCCCAGATTGTTTCATTGGCACGAATTCAACTGACACTTTCTTTTTTTTTTTTTTTTCCTTGAAAAATAATTTATTCTTGTTTCTCATCACAACATACAGGAAGGACTGAGGGCAACGCCTGTCACCCCAGCTATACACCTTCCACACCACCCCAGGCACACCCTCACGGCTGCCGAGTATAGCACAGGCCTGGACACCTGGCCAGAGGCCCTGCTCACGCTGGTGGGTTCCCTGCAATCAGTGTCCAGTTCACTGTCCCGTCAATTCTCCAGAACTGTCTCAGCAACGCAGGCCATTGGGTCACCTCCTAGAGCTATGTAACTCACAGAAAGACTGTGACTAAGGCCATTTTCTCTGTCCCTAACTTTGCGGCGTGGCTATTCCCCCCTGGGGGGTGATTTCTCACTTTCTGTCTCTCTGTCTCTCTGGCACGCACACACGCCCTATAGCAAAAACCTCTCCAAAATAAACAAAGAAAGAAAGAAAGAAAGAAAGAAAGAAAGAAAGAAAGAAAGAAAGAATGCTTTCCAGAAAGCCCACGTGAGTATCCATTACCAAGAAACAGCTAGAGGGTGAAGTAGATTTGATAGACAGGGGCCCATGAGGTGCTTGAACGGGAGGTCAAGCAGCTGGATTTTGTCTTCAAAGCTGAGAGTAAAGTTCTGGGCTGGTGATACAGACTGGGAAGTTATAATTAAAGTTATAGAATGATGGGGTTACCGAGCTGGAGAGCAGAGAAAGAGGATCTGAGACTGGGTCCTAGGAATGCCCCCATCTAACTTCTATTGTATCAAGAGGAGCTGATAAAGGAGTCTGCGGAAGAGGATTATTTGCTGTGGGAGGTCTCAGGTTGGGTTTACTCAGTATAAATACGGCAGTGCATATAAGTTCTGGCGCCTCGGACATGGGTGATCCCAGATTCCATTGTGAACACAGGGTGCTGGCACAGGGCTAAGGTCCGGCAGTCCCTCCACCCTGCAGCCCACAGTCCGCAGGTCAGCCTGTGTACAAGAGGGAAATACCGGACACCAGAAGAGGCAGCTACACTTGTAGCCGAGGCTCAGGGGAGCTAGACTTTTCCTGCCTCTCTGACATCTTTTCTTCTTGTCATTTTATTGGATAATGAGAATTGTCGAAGGACCTTGCCAAAACCACAACTTTGCACAATGACGGCGACAACCTTTCACAAAAAATACTTCTGCAAGGACATCCACTCTGAATGCGTATCCAACCTTGGACTGACACCACCCTTGTCATTGATCCTGGAAGTTAAATATAGTTGTCCCCAAACAACTTATATAATCCCTCCTCATTTTTCTTTTAAAAAATCCTTGTCTCCTCTTACCTCCCTGAATAACTACAGTGTACCGTGGCAAGCACATTCCACATTGCAATGCCTATCCCTGCATCAATGTCATTTTTCTCTGAAGGGGTCTTTGTCTGTGTCTTTTATTTAGGGGTTGACATATTATGATACAGTAGTACCACTACTGGTATAGATCTGGAAGATATAAATCAGTATGCTGTAAAGAATATCCGTGCTGCCATGTTCACTGCAGCGTTATTCACAACAGCCAAGAAACAGAATCAGCCTAGGTCTCCATCAGTAGATGAATGAGTAAAGAACACGTAATATATTTTAAATAATGGAATACTATTCAGCCTTAAAAAGGAAGGAATTCCTGTTATTTGTGACAATACGGATGAACCTAGAGGACATCGCATTACATAAAATAAGCCAGGCACAAAAAAGACAAACACTAGAATTAGGGACCCAGCAGGTGGCGTGGTGGTTGGGGGCACTGGACTCCCATGTGGCCAACCACAGTTTGAGTTCCGAACCTGCCGGCTTGCTTTCTCACTTTCTCTCTCTCACACACTATCCCTCTCTGGTCAAATTTAAATAAATAAATAAACAAAATAAATTTAAATAAAACAATTCTTTTTTTTTTTTTTTTAAGTAGAATTAATAGAAATGGAGAGTAGAATGGTGGGTATCAGGTGCTTAGAGATAGGTGTTGATCAAAGGACCTAAAATTTTAGTTAGGCAGGAGGAATAAGTTTAAAAGATCCATTGTACAATAGGGTAACTTTTTGGTTTTTCAAATTTTGAACTATTCTATTTTTTAATTTTCTTTTTTCATGAAAGAGTGCATGCACATGAGAGAGACAGACAGAGAGAGAGAAAGAGAGAGAGAGAGGTAGAGAGAGGGGCCAGCCCATGGCCTAGTGGTTAAGGGAACTGGATCCCATGTTGTTCACCCAGCAGTTTGAATCCTGTCCTAGTGGCTTGAAAAACTCACTGAGTGTGCATGCCCCAAGTCCCCGAAGGATGGAGAAATGGAGGAGAAGGGATTGTGGCGGAACTGTGTCCCTTTCGGGATTCTTTATTCCCCTTTCTTTGATGAGTACATGTGCTGTCTGGCAAATTTAAAAAAAAGAAAGAAGAATGAGAGAGAGAGAGAGACAAGTACCCTCCACAGGGTCTAGCCCTCCAGCCCTCCAGCCTGCTGAATCTTGGATACTTCACGATGTCTGGATGTTTCAGGCTGACTTGGGACAGGATGTGAATGATAGTCACATGCGGGATCTGGCTTCTCTCGAGCAATGCATTACCTCTGTGCAACAGACCTGACCCTATCGTGTTCTCAAAAATCACCAAGAGTAGAGTTTAAGTGTTTTCAAACACAAAAAATAAGTACGTGAGGCAATGTACAAATTAATTATTAATAGCTAGATTTAGCCATTCCACGACGTGTACATATTTTGAAACATCATATTTTGTACACAATAACTACATCGCTTTCATTTGTTAATTATTTTTTAAATGCTGTTTTATATGTAAAAATGGTCAGAGATCAGCAGTTTTGTAGGTTTCCACCTAATATGCGCTGTGTATCACTGTCAATCCATGAGACCTTGGAAAGCAGGAATTCCACCTTGTTTTCTTTCAAATACCTGACAAGTCTGACACATTAGAGGTGACCAATAAATGATAGAATTTGTTTTCTATGCTTAATCTTCTCTTTAATACATGACTTCTTTGACTATATCATGGTTGTATTGTCCATTATTTTTAAGGTCAGATTGGTATTTCAGTAAACAGGAAAACACGAGCATTTGGGTCTTTTTCACTCTTTTCCCAGATTGTTTCATTGGCACGAATTCAACTGACACTTTCTTTTTTTTTTTTTTTTCCTTGAAAAATAATTTATTCTTGTTTCTCATCACAACATACAGGAAGGACTGAGGGCAACGCCTGTCACCCCAGCTATACACCTTCCACACCACCCCAGGCACACCCTCACGGCTGCCGAGTATAGCACAGGCCTGGACACCTGGCCAGAGGCCCTGCTCACGCTGGTGGGTTCCCTGCAATCAGTGTCCAGTTCACTGTCCCGTCAATTCTCCAGAACTGTCTCAGCAACGCAGGCCATTGGGTCACCTCCTAGAGCTATGTAACTCACAGAAAGACTGTGACTAAGGCCATTTTCTCTGTCCCTAACTTTGCGGCGTGGCTATTCCCCCCTGGGGGGTGATTTCTCACTTTCTGTCTCTCTGTCTCTCTGGCACGCACACACGCCCTATAGCAAAAACCTCTCCAAAATAAACAAAGAAAGAAAGAAAGAAAGAAAGAAAGAAAGAAAGAAAGAAAGAAAGAATGCTTTCCAGAAAGCCCACGTGAGTATCCATTACCAAGAAACAGCTAGAGGGTGAAGTAGATTTGATAGACAGGGGCCCATGAGGTGCTTGAACGGGAGGTCAAGCAGCTGGATTTTGTCTTCAAAGCTGAGAGTAAAGTTCTGGGCTGGTGATACAGACTGGGAAGTTATAATTAAAGTTATAGAATGATGGGGTTACCGAGCTGGAGAGCAGAGAAAGAGGATCTGAGACTGGGTCCTAGGAATGCCCCCATCTAACTTCTATTGTATCAAGAGGAGCTGATAAAGGAGTCTGCGGAAGAGGATTATTTGCTGTGGGAGGTCTCAGGTTGGGTTTACTCAGTATAAATACGGCAGTGCATATAAGTTCTGGCGCCTCGGACATGGGTGATCCCAGATTCCATTGTGAACACAGGGTGCTGGCACAGGGCTAAGGTCCGGCAGTCCCTCCACCCTGCAGCCCACAGTCCGCAGGTCAGCCTGTGTACAAGAGGGAAATACCGGACACCAGAAGAGGCAGCTACACTTGTAGCCGAGGCTCAGGGGAGCTAGACTTTTCCTGCCTCTCTGACATCTTTTCTTCTTGTCATTTACTTGGGCCCTCCTTTCTTTTCCAACTTTGCCTGGGCTGGTGGAACCCCTGGGTTTTTCATTTGTTCTCACTGCCATTTCCACGGTGTTTATTTCTGCTTCTTGAAACATTCACCACGTATGTGAATAGCAGACAATTTGTTATATTAGGCCTCCTCTGGGATATACTCCTGTGCAGAGCACGGTACATGTAGCGTCACGACGACAGACTGGAACCCTGGCTTCGTCAGGGTAGGGCTGTGGGCTCTTCTTCATGTCTGCTTCCTCCTCAGTTAGACTCAGGCAGTTCTAGAGTGCTAGCGTCATAGGCTTTTGTTTGTTTGGTAAGGAACAGGGAAGATAATGTATGTGACCACATTTTGTAAAGCCCAAAGTTCCATGTAAATATAAAGCGATGTATTGTTATTGTTGAGGATTTTATTACTTGCTACCCTGAGACATGGTAACAGTGGGATTTTGGGTCAACTGGGTTTGAAATCAGAGTCAGTCATCACCAATAATAATGATGAGTGCTTCTTTTTCCTAATATTAAAGAATATCGGAAAAGCCTCCGTACCCCTGCTTGGCTTCCAGAAGCAAACTACGACCTTGGTTTAAAAATATTTTTCTTGTTAGGTTACAGCCAATCATAGCAGCCTAGGCTTCAGTCAATCACAGGCACCCTGCCTTTTAAACCATGTTAATTCAGACAAACTTGGGACTGTTAACTAACTCACATTGTTTCTCGGCCTCATTCCCTCACTTTCATTTCTGTACATGTCACTTTCCTTTTCTGGAATTTAAATACTACCTGGCCACGGCTACTTGAAGTTGCCCAGAAGTCCAGGACAATTACCAGATTGGAATCATGTTAAAATTTGTTCAATTAGAGGCCAGCAGGTGGTGTGGTGGCTAAGGTGCTATACATTCCCACATGTCCAACCACGGTTTGAGTCCTGGACCTGGTGGCTTGCTTTCTTACTTTCCTTCTCTCTGTGTGTCTGTCTTTCTCTGGTCAAATTAAGATAAATGAATGAATAAATAAATAAATAAAGATTTGTTCAATTAAATTCCACTCAAATTGGCTGATTTTTTTTTTTTTTTTTTTTTACACTAGGAAGAATGGATGTATCTGGATCTTGCTCAGAGGGAGGTTTGCAGGGATATGGTGCCTAAGAATTATGTAAGCATAGTGTCTCTGGGTAAGGACTCATTTCCTTCTCTAATTAGAAAATATAAGATTTCTTGTATGCTGAATTTCAGGAGACTGGGCATATTATTCCTTTAGAACCTTCAAAAGTGGTATAAGAGAGAACATTCTGAACCCTGTGACAAAGGAGTTTTAACATCCTAGCCCTGTAATTTACTTTTTATATGTACAGCTTACTAGAAAGGGAAAGGCAAATTCTGTTCACCTATGTTATCAAGACCCTTTATTATTATTATTTAATTGCCAAAGGGCATGTGCACTTGCCAGAGAGAAGGCAGTCACATAGCGATTCCTTCTCTTCCATTTTTTCCATTCTGTTTGGATTTTGGACAGGCATGCACATATGCCTGATGCATGTACTGTTGCAGAAAACCAGATGCCTAGGAATGGAAAACAGCACCCAGAGAGATAGGAGAATGGTTTATTACCCAGGCGGCCATGGAGGAGTTAGCACTCTAAATCTCTGGCCCCAATCAAGAGTTGGACACAGTCTTTATGGGTGAATTGGGGAGGGGCAGTTTTAGCATGTTTGGAGTGTCCTATCAGAGAGGGGGCTCAGTGTCTGCCCTAATACAGAGCTGATAGAGAAGCAGGGAGTCTAATTTGCTCAAGGCCTCTGGGGAGGGGTAGTTAGTTCGAAGAGGAACAGAAAGCTCAGGCAGTTATCAACCTTGGGTTGCTTCAAGGTTGCTTAGTTCTGGGTTGTTCCATATAATTTCAAGCTGTTGGGGCCAGGATTTGAACCATGGTTGGCCATGTGGCATTTGGATCCCTTAAGCATTAGGCCATAGGTCTAGCCTAAGACCCATTATTTTCACAGAGCTAGCTTGCTTTTATTAAAGTCATTTGTGCATAGGAATAGATTATTTATATCACACTTGCTTTTTATAACAAAGATAGGCTAGCACTAGCACACTGTTTAAATTAGATTGATCTTAAAACTGGGTGGAGTGCTTATTTAAATTAGCAAATGTTTTTATGAGGGAGTTATAAACAGTGTCTTGACTGATGAGTATGGTAAAGATTCCTTCTCATCCTAGACATTCATCAGCTAAGTTACGTAAGAATAAATGCACAGATATACAAATAATGGTCCTAAGACAACCTTCTGGTGCTGTGAAGTGCTATGAAGGCAAGTGCAGAGATCTCAGAGATCCAAGAGCTTTTTTAATGGTTGAATTGAAAGGATTTCTTTAGAAGTTTTATTGCCTATATATAATTGGGAGAATTTTAGGGTAGAAGTTAGTAAAATCTGAACATTGGCTTTAAAACTCTTTTCCTTGTGACACATTAGTTTGGCTTTTTTTTTTTTTTTTTTAGAGAGGTTTTTGCTATAGGTCATGTGTGCTTCCTCCAGAAAGACAGAGAAAGGCAGAGAGACAGAAAGTGAGAAATCACCCTCCAAGGGGGGATGGCCAAACTGCAATCCCTTCTCCTCCATTCTCTTCTTGGGATCTTGGGCATGCACGCACATGTGCCCAGCATGAGTTTAAGCCACCTGGTCTGGGACTCAAACCATGGTTGATTACATGGGAGTCCAGCAACATAACCATTTCACCATCTGCAGGTCCCTTGTTTGGCTCTTTTTCACTCTTTTCTATTTAATTTTAGTATCTTAATTATTTTTAAAGAATTTATTTCAAATTTTATTTTTTCTTCTTCAATTTTGATTAGAGACACAGAGAGAGAGCAAATGGAAGAGTGAGAAAGAAAGCCATCAGGTCCAGGATTCAAACTGGTCAGCCACGTGGGAATCCAGCACCTCAACCACCATGCCACCTGCTGGTCCCCCCTCCCCCCACCTTTTTTTTAAATAATAGAGAACATGCTCAAGAGAAGGAGGGAGAGAGAAAACACCCTAGTCAGGGTCTCATTATGCCACAATTCTCTTTCTCCAGCTCTCTAACTTCTTGAAAAGCACCCTAGTCAGGGTCTTATTATGCTACAATTCTCTTTCTCCAGCTCTCTAACTTCTTCATACCCTGGGCACATGCTCGTCTGGCATGTTTTCTGGCAGACCAGATCCAAACCGGTGGTTGCCGTATGGCTTCCAGCTTTGCAAGGCACTTGTGTATTGCTACAGTATCTGGGTATGCACCTTTTCTTAAAAAATTATTTATTATTATCATAATCTTTTTTACATTACACTGAATCACATAGATCTTTAGAGTGTATTACATTTCTTTTTCCATCAGGAATACCATGCATATCAGTCAAGACGTTACTATCCAAGTCTCCGAACCTCTGTAAAGTCCTTTTATGAAATAAACGTTGTTAGCTTTCTATTCACATAGATCTCGTCCTTATTGTAAGCAACCTGTTTTTAACAGGAATGCTTTATATCTTTTTCTATATATACTGCAGACAAGATGCTTTGCTTTTTAATCTCTCTTCTGTGGACAGTGAGCCCTTTCTATTCTTCCTGTTCCCTGACCTGGAATGTCTCAGTTGATGCAGAGGTTACAAGAGACTTTTCCCATGATTCACTTTACCATGTTGGATGGTCATGGTTTGTAACCTCATGGCAATTTGAGAACCCACCCTCTGCTTTTGCCGGGACTTTGCTTGGCTGGTGCTGAGTCATTGATTAATTTTATTCAGGTTCATCTAGGTCCAGGGAGGTGGTAGAGTTCTCTGTCTTGGAGATTCAGTTCAGTTCCGACATCAGAAGGCAATACTGGAGAATAGTGGGGATGGGCCCCAAGGCTGGTGACTCTCTGTGGATATTTGGAACAGTACTAACAAGACTGCAATTACAAGCAAATTCTCAGGCATCTGTGCACATTATTTTATGGACTACTGAGAAACAACGCTTGTCAGTTAAAGTGCAACATAGTGATTTCTCATCACATTGAACTTTTATGAACTGGTATTGAACATATTCTCTTAGATTTTTATCCTTTCTCTTTCCTGTGTGCCAGCGTGATCAGAGGGATGGATTCCTGACTCTTTGTCTTATTGTGGTCTCCTCCCCCGTTTCTTTCCTGTTCTTCTTTGTTTCTTAGAGTCAGATTTGGAGCAAGCCAGGTCATAGCTGACAGACAGATCTTGCTCCATGCTGTGATAAAGTAAGAAGAAATAGGGGCCAGCAGGTGGCATAGTGGTTAAGGCACTGGACTCCAACATGGCTGACTGCAGTTTGAGTCCCAGACCTGTTGGCTTGAAACTCACGCTAGGGGGAACCAGCAGTTAGCGTAATGGCTATGTCGCTGGACTCCCACGTAGTCAA
>NW_006159889.1:473719-475720 GCF_000334495.1 Tupaia belangeri chinensis
ACAGCAAATAAAAAAAGCCATAAAAAAAAAAAAAAAAAAAAAAAAACTCACGGTAGGCATGTGTGTGTGTGTCTCAAAAATCTTAAGAGGAGAGTAGAGGAGAAGAGATTGTGCCGCGACCGTTCCCCCTAGGGGGATGATTTCTCGCTTTTTCTCTAGCGAGCGCACATGCCCTATAGCAAAAATCTCTAAAAATGAGAACAAAAACAAAAACAAAAACAAAACAAGCAGAAATGAAGAGGAACTTAGGTTCACACCCTTGTTTGAATTTCTTCAGGGACTTTGGAGCTTATTATTTCATACATATCTGTGATTCCAGGAGAGGCCATTTATACAACTGTCCATGTAGCCACCTATTCTTCAAACCAATATATATATATATATATTTATGTATTTATTTACTTTTAGTTTTGCTATAGAATGCATGCACCTGCTGGAGATAGAGAAGGAGAGGAGAGGAGGGAGAGAGAGCAAGAGCACCCTCCCCACAGTGGTCATGCCACAATCCCTTCTCTTCCACTTTTCTGTAGGGATTTTGGACCTGCACATGCGTCTGGCAGGTCTAGGACTTGAACTGCACAGCTGGTCATGTGGGATCCAGCTGCCTTAACCGCCATGCCACCTAGCTGGTCCTCCTTTAAACATTTGTTAAGTGTTAAGTCATTGACTTATGTTCTGTACATACAAAGATAAATAAGCAATTCGGTTTCCTTTCCAGGCTTTGACCTGTACCATGATTATTCTTTCTGCTCTGACATCATGCTACAATCTTGTTTTACTTTTGAATAAAAAGAAAAGAGGAAATTTTGCTTGAGCTCTGGAATGAAATTTTCTGAAACCTAATGTACAAAATGTAAGCTACAAATAGTGTCCAGTCATTATACCCTTGTGGGTACTATGATTTAGAGCAAGAGATGGGGAGAATTTAACCTAATGTCCACTCTTTTTTTTTTTTTTGGAGAGATTTTCACTGTAGGGCGCGTGCGCTCGCCAGACAGACAGAGACATAGAGACAGAAAGCGAGAAATCACCCCCCAGGGGGGATGGTCACGCCGCAATCCCTTCTCCTCCATTCTCCTCTCGGGATCTTGGGCACGCACGCACACGCGCCCGGCGTGAGTTTTAAGCCACCGGGTCCGGGACGTGAACCGCGGTCGACTACGTGGGAGTCCAGCGACATAGCCATTACGCTAACTGCTGGTTCCCCCTAATGTCCACTCTTGATGTTACGTTTCACACCTTCCTCACAGCCTTTCTGGGACACTCTGGATAGATTAGCTATGGAAAAGGGTAAGATCGTCAATTTTTCGTTCATCCTCTCGCCATAACAATGGTTATTATTTTGTGTAGGATTTTAACAACTACATTTTAGTTGCCGTTTTGAACCCATATTTCCTAGGAACTAAGGCAGAGTGGCTCTGAACCGTCCATAAAAATGTATACGTGAGCATGACATGTCAGCCCATGTTGGTCATTTAAGAAACTGGTCTGGTCTACTTGTTTTTGTTTTTCTGCTTTGGTGTGTGGATTTGACAGGAGCAAGAAATGAGTTGATAAGGGGATGGCAGGTTGTGTGGTAGTTAAGGATGCTGGACTCCCACATGGCCAACTGTGGTTCTAGTCCTGGACCTGGTGGCTTATTTTCTCATATTCTCTCTCTCTCTCTCCCTTCCTCCCTCTCTGGTGAAATTAAAAATAAAAAAAAGAAAAAAAATAAGTTGATAAAATTTTGGAGGTGAGATATAGTTGTTCCATCTTCAGCTGGAAATGATTTCTTCATGAGGAAGGTATGGAAGAGGACTTTGGATGGGTAGTAATTGGAGAGACTTCCCATTCCCGTGCCTCTTACACTAGGTCGCCTTTGGGGTTTCCTGGGTAAAGCTGACCTACAGCTTAACAGTCTAAATTCGCTGCGGTAGTTTTTCTTTGCCAAGGTTTGCATGAATGCTTAGAAAGGTTTTTGTTTTTTATTTAAGAATTATTTAATTTAATTTATTATTA
>NW_006159889.1:475743-476730 GCF_000334495.1 Tupaia belangeri chinensis
GAGTTTTTTGCTATAGGGCACGTGCGCTCACCAGACAGAGAGAGACAGACAGAAAGTGAGAAATCACCCCCCAGGGGGGACGGCCACACCGCAATCCTTTCTCCTCCATTCTCCTCTCGAGATCTTGAACATGCATGCACACGTGTCTGGCGTGAATTTCAAGCCACCGGGTTGGGACTCAAACCACGGTCGACTACATGGGAATCCAGCGACATAGCCATTATGCCAACCGCTGGTCCCTATTATTATTATTTTTAAATTCGACCATAGAGAAAGAGAGAGAGAGAGAGAGAGGGAGAGGCAAAGTTAGAAAGGCCACCAGGTTTGGGACTTGAATCATGGTTGGCCATGTGGGAGTCCAGCACCCTAACCACCACACCACCTGCAGCCCCAAGAGGTTTTTCAACCTCTACCCTGAAGGTTTTGGTTTTAGAGAAGTGTGTATTTTGAGAAAGTTCCTGGTGGGGTTTAGGGATCCTGATCCACAGGTCTACGAGATCATGGGGCAGAGGAAACCACTTATTTCTCTTTGTTCCTAACCCTGAAAAGGAGCAAAATGGAAATGTGGGAGAGAAGCAGGATCAGAGCTGGACGAATGTGACTCAGGCTGCGTTCTTCTGGTCCACTTGACTGTACTGAGGATCCACCTTACTGGCTGGCCCAGGTTCTGCATTGGTTTGAGCGTGTTGGAAAGTTGCACAGAAAGGCGTTTAGCAGCATTGCTTCTGGGCAGAGACAGAATGGCTGCCCCCAAAGCATGGTTTTAAATGAGTTTCAGTTTGGTTGGATTTTGTTTTGCTTTTATTTCAGTCTGTTGAGACCCTTGGGCTTCCTTAGGTCATACCAACAGCTCTTGGTTTTCCCACCAACACCTACTAAAATGATATGCATCCCTCTGTCCATTCACCCAAGAAGCATCTATCGAACACTCACTGTTCAAACACAGCCAGTTACAGTACTGAAGGAACTGTAGCTAGATTTCCCTAC
>NW_006159889.1:476761-482575 GCF_000334495.1 Tupaia belangeri chinensis
TGGCCCTGAGATGGTGTAAACTTGGGGTGAGGGAAACCACAAGGACAGACAGCGGCCTGCCACGATGCATCTGCCTAGCAGAAAATATTTGAATAAGGAACACAGATTTATTAAAGGGTTGATTTCAAACTTTGCACAACATTTTCAGATTCAAGATTTTACTAACGTTGTTTATAGCAGGCTTCTTTCTTCCCTTCCCCAGACCCTTCACAGGAATTCATGAGCTGGCACAATTTACAATTGGAAAACTTTGAGAAGTGCTAGTATAGTGACAGCGAAAGAGAAGGAGCCCGAGGGAGAGCGAGCTAGTAGGTGAGGACAGAGAGAGGTTTGATTTTTTGGACACTCTCATTTTGACTTCTTACCTCCCCGCCTCCTTTAATTTTGCATTAACAAACTTAAACAGGACTCCAGAACTAATATTTCTCCCTGTTTGGAACAAAGGGAATAGCTAAGGCTCTTGGATTCCCAAAGTTTCAGTGAGGAGGAGATGGCATCCAGGACCCACACAGGTAAGGGCTGGTCAGAGCGGTGTCAGGGAAGGAGGGAGGGAAGCCTCGATACTTTAATTCAGTTCATAAACGTTCACTTAGAAACTCTAATGATAATTGTGTCATTTCTAGTTCTGCAACCCAAGGATCCTAGGCCACTTCCGTAGTTAAATTGTGATGAATTTAGATAATTTATTTTGCATCATTTGAAAAAGACTTGATGTCTCCAGTGAGTGAGAGACAGAGATGGCACCCTCATCAGGCTCTCGATTCCGTGATCTATCCCCCCACCCCCCAGCTTCAGTCAACTCTGGGCTATAGCTTGGGGTCCTTATGAAGAAGAATAAACTAATGAATAAGGAAATAACCAAATACAGAACTTTAGCTTAAAAAGACGGTGGCTCGATAAAGAGGATGTAGGGTCAGCCAGTGGGGTGGAGGTTAAAGGACTGGATCTCACATGACTGACTTTGTGGTTCGAGTCCCAAACCCAGTGGCTTGAAAATCATGCTGGGAGCATGTCCTTGTGTGCCCAAAATCCTGAGGGGAGACGGGAGAAGAAGGAATTGCAACATGGCCATTCCCCCAGGGGGTGATTTCTCACTTTTCCCTCTCTCTCTCTCTGAGAAGTGTATGCACCTTGTAGCAAAAAAGAAAAAAAAAAAATCAGGAACAGAAACTTGCTTTGAGTCACACAGTTGGTAAGTGAGCTTGACCTGGGTCTTTCTAGCCCCAGAACCCATGCAGAGCCCAGAAGAGCATCCTTATATCACAGTGAGACTCAACCCGATTTGCTTTGTTCTTACGTCCTCTTTTCCCATGATTATCCCAACAACAATCGTACCTTTTTCTGGATGAACTCTTAGCTGTACCTCCTTCTGACTAAGGTTTTGGAATATGGCCAATAAGCAGAAGCAAAGATAGCTGATTGGTCCTTTAAGTGTTCTCTACAGTTGCTTGACAAGTTTGGTTCTCGAGTTTATGATTAATAACTGAATTTCCTGATTGTAAGGTCAGGGTCTCTGGACAAAAGGTGTGAGATCTACACCATGTCAGGTTGGCAGTCTGCGTTTTGAAGAGCCTTTTAAAACTCGGTTGTGCAATGTGGGTGAACCACCACCAGAGGTCATCAAAGCGCCTTGAGTTTATGATCCGACCGCTGTAACAGATCGCGGTTTTTGCCAAAGGTATTCAGTTCATTTAGAGGAATGAAGTTGTAAAAATTAGAATCTTTTGTTAAGCAATTAAATCTAAACAAAGTCATTATAAAGTTTTTCTTTTCTTTCTTTTTTTAAAGAGATTTTTGCTCTAAGGGTGCATGTGCTAGCCAATGAGATAGAGGACAGAAAGCTGGAAGTCACCTCCCTGGGAGGTATGTCCACACCTCCTCAATCTCTCTCCTGCCCCTCTTGGGATTTTGGGCACGCATGCACATGCACCCGGTGAGAATTCTAAGCCACTAGGTCTGGGACTTAAACTGCATTTACTCCACATGAGTCCAGTGACATAACCATAACACCACCTGCTGGTTCCATATTTATAAGATTTTTTTTACAGAGCAAGGTTGTCAAATAAATAACCTAATTATCAGGAGGAGTTATTTATTTATTTTTTAAAATTTATTTGTTTATTTATTTTTACGTTTTTGCCATAGGGCTTGTGTGCTGGCCAGAAAGAGACAGAGAGAGGGAGTGAGAAATCACCTCCAGGGAAGATGGCCCTGCTGCAATCCCTTCTCTTCTGTTCTCTTCCTGGGATTTTGGGCACACAAGGACATGTGCCCAGCGTGCATTGCGCATTTCAAGCCGCCAGGTCCGGGACTTGAACTGTGGCCGACCATGTGGGAGTCTAGCAAATTAATCACCACGCTATCTGCTGCCCCATAAAAAGTTTATTTACTTTTTGAGAGAGAGGATTGAGTTTTGCCCTGATCCTCCCCACAGCCTCCCAGCTGGGATCATGGGTGCGCATAGGTGCACCCTGTATGTTTGAGTCAACCTGTGATTTGAACCTGGGTCTTCCATATGACTCCAGCGTGGCACAGTGGTGCTCTACTGCTTGTGCTACCATGGCTGGGCCAATTTTTTTTTTAGTTAATTAATTTTTAAGAAGTTTCTTTATTGGCCAGCAAGTGGCAGAATGGTTAAAGTGTTGCATGTCCATGTGGCTGACTGTGGGTTGAGTCTCAGACCTGGCAGCTTGAAACTCACACCAGGTGCGTGTGTGTGTGTGTGTGTGTGTGTGTGTGTGCCCAAAATTGCAAGAGGAGAATAGAGAAGGGATTCTGGCATGGGGGATGATTTATTGCTTTCTTTCTCTCTTTCTCTTCGGTGAGCACATGTGCCCTAGAGCAAAAATCTCTCAAGAAAAGAAAAGTTTATTTCCAGCAGGTGGCATGGTGGTTAAGGCACTGACTCTCATGCCTTGTGAAATGCTGTGTACTACGGTGTCATCATCTGGCCACCCTCCTCCCCTCCACCCTGCCTGATTTATTTTTTAAAATGCTGAGCAGGCTGCTGAAAGCAGTTTAAGCCCTGCCAATTTTGTTATTGTTGTTTATTTATCTATTTATTTATTTACAGTAATTCACTGTACAGCAATACAGTATACAAAATAAGATTTTCCATCTAGTATACATTGTATATTGGCTCAATCAAAGATATTACCATATATGTTATCATCAACAAATAATTTTCTATTTCTTGTTTCTTAAATATTTTGCTTTATTTCCCAACCCCCTTGATTTCCCTACCTCTCACCCTCTGCCAATTCCCCCCTTCTCCTACACTGTCTCTGGTATGTACAGTTATTGTCCATGCCCTTTTTTTTTTCACATTTTATTGATTCACTAAAGATATTAATTTAAAGACTTTCAATAGCAAGCACAGCTGATACATACATATTTATGAATGCATGTCTGACTTTAGAAATAAACTTCAGTGAGTAATATGAACATACTATACAGTAGCACCTCGCTGGGGTTAGATAGCTTACTGAAGTCATTAAATAGGTATTAATAGGTATTTTTAAAATGTACTTTTTAATTTCAAAAAAAGTGTACTTTTAATAGAACAAAATTTAAAAGATTTTAAGAGAAATTTGCTTAAAACTTAAAAGCCAGGAAAAAGGTTAGGATTCAGTTCAAATAGTAGATAGATGAACCTGTCAACAGTTCAAGAGAAGAAAAAAATCCTTAAATATGAAAATTAAGCATTGAAGAAAATCAGTAACGTTTTAGTCTAAAGTAAAAAAAAAGTATTTCACTAGTTCAGACTCATGTAATTAATCTCTCTTCTATTGAATTTGCAGAGTTACTGTGGTCTGGTCTTTCCATTTAAACTCTGGAAGTTAACAGTCAACTCTGGACTTGTCTCTACCATTAGGCTGGCCATTCTCTTGGTTGTTTCTTGTTCTCCTATTTCTGTGTGTCAGACTTCAGTTTTCCTGGTACAGCATTCCCTTCAGCACTTCTTGGAGAACTAGCCTGGTGTTGGTAAATTCTTTCAGGTTTTGTTTATCTGAGAATGTCTTGGTCTTTTTTTTCCCATATGAAAGATAATTTTGCTGGGTATAGTATTCTTGGTTGAAATTGTTTTTCACTTAACACTTTGAATACCTTTTCCCATTCTTTCTTTGTTCACATTGTTTCCTATGAGAGGTCCGACATTAGCCTAAGGGATATCCTTTGAAAGTGACTTGACGTTTCTCTCTTGCCAATTTTAGTATCTTGTCGCTGTGGTTTTGGCCAATCTGGCTATGATGTGCCTTGGGGAAGATTTTCTTGGGTTGATTCTATGTGGGGTCATTTGTATTTCTTAGATCTGGATATTTAAGTGCATCTCTAGGTTCAGAAAGTCTTCTTTCAGGATTTCATGGAATAGATGATCAATACCCTTATTAGTCTCTTTACCTTCTGGGATACCTATGATCTGAATGTTTGGATGTTTAATGGTATCTAGTATTACTACAATGTTATTCTCATTTTGGGGGGGTTATTTCTTCAGTCTTTTTGGTGAATTTTTCCAGGACAGATGTTCGATTCTCTACATCTGAGATTCGATCTTCTGTATGATCTAATCTGCTTTTGTTATTTTCAAGGGAAGTTGATTTCCTATATAGTAAGTCTTCATCTCTAACAATTTCATCTGGTTATTTTTTATGGTGTGTATCCCAAATTTTGCAACCTCATGTATGACTTAATGACTGCCACCAGCCAATCTCGTACCATTTTTATTTACAAATGAATATATCAGAATTTAAATATCCTTTTTTTTTTTTCTTTTAGGTCAGGCCAGTTTCTTGTGTATTAAGATTTTTCAGGGGGCTGGCAGGTGGCGTGGTGGTTAAAAGCACTGGACTCCCACATGGCCAACTGTGGTTCGAGTTCCCGGATCTGATGGCTTGCTCTCTCTCTCTCTCTCTTTGTCTCTCTGTGGTCAAAATTGAAAATAATGATAATAAATAAATTCTTTAAAAAAAGATTTTTCAGAACATTTTTTACTTTGAAAAATTTCAAGCTAGTGAAAAAGTTGAATAAATAACAATAAACACCTGTATGCCCAAGTCTTTGATGTGGGCATGGTGAATTAGTTCTACCATTTGTCAATAATTTGCTGTATTTGTTTTATTGCTCCTATTTTGTTGGACCAATTGAAAGTCATTTGTAGAAAGGCTGACAGGTAGTGTGGTGGTTAGGGGCACTGGACTCCCACGTGTCCAACCACAATTCAAATTCTGAACCTGGCGGCTTGCTTTCTCACTTTCTCTCCCTCTGTTCCTCTCTGTCCAATTAAAAAGTAAGTAAATAAATAAAGTTAAATAATAATTCTTTTTTAAAAAAGAAAGTCATTTGCAGAAATCACGACTTTCACTTGAAAATATTCATCATGTATTTCCTAAGAACAAAAATATTTTCCTGCATAATGACCATGCTGTTGTCATATCTAAGAGGACAATGATATGTCTAATATAAAGTCTGAATTAAAATCTGTCATTTTTCTTTTCTTTTTTCTTTTTTTGGAGAGGTTTTTGCTATAGGGCTCATGCACTTCCCAGAAGACAGAGACAGAGAGACAGAAAGTGAGAAATCACCCTCCTGGGGGGATAGCCATGCCACAATCCCTTCTCCTCTCAGGATCTTGGGCATGCATGCACACGTACCTGGCATAAGTTTAAGCCACCTGGTCTGGCACCATGGTCAACTACATGGGAGTCCAGCAACATAGCCATTATACCATCTGCTGGTCCCAAAATCTGTCATTTTTCTTTTGGTTTGTCCAACATCAATCTTTGCCATTCCAGTAACATCCTTTTTTTTTTTTTT